>NW_027186290.1:1312582-1360085 GCF_028583685.1 Petaurus breviceps papuanus | reverse complement strand
ATTCATACTGGAGAGAAGCCTTATGAATGTAAGGAATGTGGGAAGGCTTTCCTACTGAGTACAGATCTTACTCGACATCAGAGGATCCATACTGGAGAGAAGCCTTATGAATGTAATGAATGTGGGAAGGCCTTCCATCAGAGAGAATACCTTACTCGGCATCAGAGGATTCATACTGGGGAGAAGCCTTATGAATGTAAGGAATGTGGGAAGGCCTTCTGCCTGAGAGAACAGTTTACTCGACACCAAAGGATTCATACTGGAGAGAAACCTTATGAATGCAAAGAATGTGGGAAGGCCTTTCGCCTAAGAGAACTCCTTACTCTACATCAAAGGATTCATACCGGAGAGAAACCTCATAAATGTACTGAATGTGGAAAGGCCTTTAGCCAGAGAGGACATCTTACTGTACATCAGACAATTCATACTGGGGAAAAACCTTATGAATGTAATGACTGTGGGAAGGTATTTCGCCTCAGAGGACTTCTTACTAAGCATCAGATAATTCATACTGGAGAAAAACCTTATGAATGTAATGAATGTGGGAAGGCCTTTAGCCTGAAAGGACACTTAACTCGTCATCAGAGTAACAAAAGGCATCCCTTCCTTGTAAACTGACCTACCTGGGACTCTTGTATAAAGACAGCTGTATTGTGGAGATAAGAAATAAAGCAACTAATAACTGGAACATATTCAACTTTTGTAGATTTTGTAGATCAGACTGGCATAATAAAAGGATAATTCTTATAAAAGTGATTTACAAAATGTAATACCACAATACAAAAAGGTTCTCTTTTCCCCCATAGAAATAGATGCAATTGTAAAAAACAATTATATAGTGAAACAAACAGGCCAGGATTGTACTGGAACACTAAATTTTAAAAATACGGATTGATTACTCAAGTATTTAGAAAGGGTCTATGTGCAAAGCATTCTCTGTGCTGAAGATACAAAGAAAATAGTTGGAGCTATCTTTGCCCTTGAGAATTTAGCAATCTGTCATAGCTAATGTAGCATCTCTTGGGTGCCAGGTCGTGCGCTAAACACTTTACAATGATCTCATTTGAACTCCATTGTTAGAGATCTCTGATCTCTAAGAGATCAGAGGGGAAACATATTATCTCCCCATATTTGAATATAAGTAATTTATCCTTTTTTTAAATTTCCACAGGCTAGTTCATCTTTCTTTACTTTATGATGTTTCTCTTCAGTTGTGTTTAAACTTCAAAAGCTGTCTGCAGTTATGTTCTCTTCACCAAGAATGCTAGGAAGTCCTTTCATTAAGGGTCATTTCCCCCCATATCATTATACTCTGATTTGTTGGGTAAGTTACTCTTGGTTATAAGACCATGTCCTTTACCCACTGAAATGTCCTTTTCCAAACTCTGTGCTCTTTTATGATCGTTATTGCCAAACTGTGTGTGATCCTGTGGCTCCTTGGTGCTTGAATTGATTCTCGATACTTGCCATGTTTTTCTTATTCAACAGGAAGCTCTGTCTTTTCGGTATGATGTTCCTGTTCAATCAAACATTTCTTTCTGGAAATGATCTGTGGTTTGTTTTGACTTTCTGCTTTGGTTGTAAGACATCTGGGGATTTTAAAGATTTCTTGAAATCTTATTTCAAGGCTACTTTTTATGGCATTCAGATAGGCCAATGCTATTTATATTTTGCCTTTTTCTCTTTTTTGTGTGATTTGTGTTTTACTATGAAATATTTTCTTCTTTTCTTTCAGCCTCTCGAATTTGTTTAAATATTATTGCCTTCTGTTTGGTTTGTTCAGAGTTTTTTTTTTTTGGCTTTTTTTTTTTTGGAGGGCAGTTGGAATTGGGGTTAAGTAACTTGCCCAAAGTTACACATCGAGTTTGTGTGTGTGTGTGTGTGTGTGTGTGTGTGTGTGTGTGTGTGTGTGTGTGTGTTAAATGTCTGAGGCCGGAACTGAACTTGGGTCCTCCTGACTCTGGAGGCACTTACACTGCACCACCTAGCCGCCCCTGCTCAGAGTTTTAGAGCATGTGTTGCTTGGCCAAGGTTTTGTACCCCTTGTAACTATTTGTTAACTCCTTGATTCTTTTTCCCTCGCCATTCATTTCTTTTCCTTTCCTTTTCCCCTCAAGAACACTCATTCCACTTATAAACATGTTTAACTCTTACTCCAATACTTCCAGAAATTCCAGTTGAGTTTCTGCCCAGGGCAGTGCTTGGAGAGATGAGTCACTCTGCTGTGTTTGTGACTCCAGTTCCTTTGCAGCCATAACCATTCATTATGGTGAGGTTGCTTTTCCTTTGTTGGCTCATTCTTCCAGCCTACTTCCTCTGCAGCACCCAGAGAGGAATGTCTGGGCTGCTCCTGTGGCTGCTTCCTTGGGATCCTGAGTGTTGTCTTACTCTAGGATCTCAGGGACAGGATGGAGGCCACTGAGCTTTCAGTGTTCCCAAAGTGGTCTGATCCAGACCAGAATGAGACTGCTGCCCTCCTGCTCTGAATTCTCTAAATGTCTGACCTGGTTTTGAGTCTCTACAGAAGTGAATTGATGCCAGGTTGGACAACTAATATGCTCTGCTGGCTGGCTCAGAGAGGGGGGAATTGTAAGTTTCTCTTTATTTTGTGATTCGTGCTCTGGTCCTTCCACTGCAGGCTGGTCTGGACACTGGAAGGCACACTGGCTTGGCATCCCAACGACACCCCTGCTTCTGCAGGCTTCTGCACTTTCTTGCTTCATTCCCCAGGGTCTCCCTACCCAGGAATTCCACTGCTTGGCACAGATTCCCTTAATCCTGGTTATGTGAGCTGGGCCCGAGTAGAGGGGGAGAGCTGCCAGTGACAGCCATCCTGTTGTAGTTCCCTGACCTGGGTCTGAATCTTCTTGTCCTGTTACTCAGGATTTCATTGCAGGAATGCTCTTTGGGCAGCGTCTTCCTCTCTAGACTTGTTCCAAGGGTCCGCAGACCTCCCCTTTCCCCCTGTGCCAACCTGGACCAAGGACTCATGGGTTTTTCTGGTTTTCCCCATCAGGATTTGGTCCTGTACATTGTCCAGATATCTTAGCTGTTTGTGGAGATCTCACTGCCTTGGCTCACACTCTCTCTGACATGCCCAAAGACGTTATCCTCAGTTTACATAAGATGAGAAAATTCTCCCAGGTGGTAAGGGATTTGCCCAGCATCACATGGCTATTAGTATCTGTGGCTTGATGTGAGCCCTGGGGGCTCCCCAGGATCAGTCTTCCTGACTCCTGGACCAGAGCTTTTGGCAGAGAAGAAAGATGAAAAGCTCTGGGAAGAAATTTGGCACTAAGATAATTGATCAACAAACATTCATTAAGGGCTTGGGACACACAGAGAGGTAAGAGACAATAGAATTTCTCAAAGATATCACAGTCTACTGGAGAATTGTGAAAAATAGGAACAATTAAAAGAGAGAAAACTCTAGAATTAATAGAGGTTGGGAAAGGCTTTCCATAGATGAGACTGAAGTTGTGACATAAGAAAGTAAATGCAGCCAGTAGGGCTGCTGCATGGTGCAGAGGATAGTCTGCCAGGTCCGAAGTCAGGAACCCTGAGTTCAAATCTGGTCTCAGACTCTTACAAGCTGTGTGACCCTGGACAAGTCACTTAACCCTGTTTGCCTCAGTTTTCTCCTTTGTAAAATGAGCTAGAGAAGTAAATGGCCAACCACTCTAGTATCTTCTCCAAGAAAACCCCAAAGTCACAGTGAGTTGGACATGACTGAACAAGAAAAACAAGTGTGGAAGGTCAGAGGCAGAGATGAAGAGGGAAAGTGTGATAGGAATGGCCCTGGCTACTAAAAATGTGTGGAGCCCAGAGATAGAGGGTCTTGTTTAGGGAACAGCCAGGAGGCTGGGGTCATGGGATAGAGGAGTACATATAGGTAGGGAATAAGTCATAAAAGGCTTTGCATGACTTTTGTATTTGTATTTTATGTTGATTTCTTGTGTGAGGAATTTACAAAAAGGGCAGAGCCATTGGATTCAAATATGTGGAAATAAGCTATAGGAAGACTGGAAAGACTGGATAGGGACCAGGTTCTGAAGGGCTCTGAATGCTACAGAGGATTTTATATTTGATTCTTTTTTTTTTTTTAAGCAATCGGGGTTAAGTAACTTGCTCAAGGTTACACGGCCAGTTATTTCTGGGTGTGGTGCTGAGTGTCGGAGCCCAGGATTCGATCTCCAGGTCATCCCAACACTGGAGCCGGTGCTCTTACTCGCTGAGCCACCTGGCCGCCCCTAAGCAATTGTGGTTAAGTAACTTGCTCAAGGTTACACGTCCAGGTGTTTCTGGGTGGGTGCTAAGTGTCTGAGCCCGGATTTGATCCCCAGGTCGTCCCGACACTGGAGCCGGTGTTCTTACTCGCTGTGCTACCTGGCCGCCCCTTTATATTTGATTCTTGAAGGTAATAAGAAGCAACTATATTGAGAGTATAATGTGGTCAGACCCCACTTTCGATCAGTTTGACAGCTGACGGGATGGACTGGAATGGGGAGAGAGTTGCATCAGGCAGACTTCCCAGCAGATATTGCCACAATCCAGGTGTGAGGTGATAAGCACCTAGACCAAGGTGGGACTGTATTCCAGAGATGATGAAAGATGACACTGTTCAACTACAGATTTGATGTGAGGAGTGGTGGTGAGATGCTGAAGAGTGGAAGATGGCACCCAGGGTGACTGACTGAGGGACCAGGAAGCTGGTGCCCATTAGGAAGTTACAGGGATCTGAAGAGGGAAGGATCTGGGAATAAATAAAGGAAAGCCTCACACCTGGTGCTTTGTCCTTTGGAGCCGACTAACTCCCTCCTGGAGACATGTGGAGCTTGTTCTCTAAAGCTCAGTGGCATAGAAATGAATTTTTTCTTGTTACATTGGTAGCAATGATGACATTGAGGTTGCATGGGGCACAGCAGTGGGGTGTGGAAGACAAATTAAATCAGATAATAGGCTTATAGGATGTTTCAAGAAGCTGTGCAGTGGCTTCAGTCATGTTTGAATTCTTTTTGAAATTTTTATTTAATAAACAAATACACAGTAAAGTAAAAGAAACATATTAGGAAATTGAATATCAAAACTTACACAGAAAAGAGAGAAAGGAAAAAAAGCAAGTCATGTGTATAGCAGAATGTGAGACAATTCAAAATAATACAGCAAAGAAAGCCTGTATAGTAAATATTACACTTTTCATCAAAAACTATCCACCTTTCTTTGCTTCCTTGTAAGTTTTCTTTTGTTTGGTGCTGTGAACTTTGTACTTTGTTCTTTTTTCCCCTTCTCCCCCCATCTCCCTCCCAGAAGCTATATTTAAGTTCGGATATATTTATTTATAGATATAGACGTATACATACACACATACGTACATACATATGTAAACATATATTTTCTCTAACAGATTCTAATCCTAGCCAGAAGATGATGTTGGGTGGGTGGTGACATGGTCAGGTGACTGCATTAGGGAGATGAACTGGACAGCTAGGTGGAAGATGGACTTGACTGCAGGAAGGTTCTCATATACCTCTGGTGTGAGGTGACTGGGGCCTGAACCATGAAGGTGACAGTGTTGGGAGGGGGGTTTGTATGGGACAGATGTTACACAGGTGGAATCATGGGACTTTGCTCCAGAGTAAATATGGGGGTCAGGAGTGTGAATGAGTGAGAGTCAATGAGAAGAGGCTGACCCTTCATCTGTGAGCCTGGACTGTTGAGGATGCCTTTGATCTCTAGGAATGTGGGCAGGTGGGAAGGTTGGGGGAAACGAATGGGTTTCATTTTGCATGTGGTAAAAGGAGAAGCAGGAGAGAGCAGTGTCACTAAACCTTTGAGAGGAGAATATCAAGAAAAAGAGGTGATGGACAGTGTCAAAATCTGCAGAGAAGTCAGGAAGAATGAGGATCAAGAAATGGCCATCGAATTTAACCATATGAAGATTATTGGTAATTTTAGAGAAACATGATTCATCTGAACAATGAAGCTGGGAGCCAGACAGCAGACTACTTCAAAGAAAGAAAGGGAAAGAGCTGGAGACACGAGTTGTAAATGGCCATCTCCAAATATTTTGCCATGAAAAGGAAGAGAGATGTTGGACAATATCTCAGGGGGATGCATGGAGCATTGAGGGTGCTTTGAGAAAAATTATTTTATTTATGTCACCTGGAAAGGACTCCTTTCTATGGAAGAGAGTGAAAATATGGAGACATTAGACCAAGAATATACCAAGGCAGATGAGGAATGGAATGGGATTATTTGCACACATAAAGGGATTTGCTTTCGCAAGCAAAAGGATGAATGTTTCTTCAGAATTGGTGATGAAAAATGAAAAGAAGGCATCTGATTTATGTGAGATAAAGAGAATAAGATAGCTCTTGATAAATGTCCAGTTTTTTCAATGAAATAGGATGCCAAGTTGTGAAGAAAATGAGTACAGGTGGTGGGTGGAGAGGCAGAGAATAAACCATAATGGAGGGTTAGGGATGAATGAAAAGATTTGGAAAAGCTACTATGGTTAGTGGCATGGAGAGTTGCTTAGGGGGATGTCAAAGGATTGCCCTACCATAATGAGGGTCCAGCTGAGATTGTGCAGCCTAAATTTGTAGTGGACCCAAGCAACCTAGTTTCATGGTTTTCTCTCTCATCCAGTAGCACATGAGTAGGAGTGAAGGCTGCTGTCTTACTTGGAAGTAATCCAAGGCCAAGCTTTGCATAAATCATCAGCCCAAGTCCCTTTCCTGATCTCTGTGGCTCAATCTCTGTCCCATTCTTGGAGAATCATTGACCAGGTTCATGTAGGTGGTGACAACTTCTTAAATGGAGTCCATTTAGGGAGCTGGAGTCTCCAGTGGAGACTCAAAGGTGTCCCAAGATATGAGACCCTTCAGAACCCCAGAAATAAACCTCTGTGATCTTCAGTGTTGGGTCTGGGGTTCCATCAGGGTTAGAACCTAACAAAGGTGACTACTTAGAGGTTGAGTGGGTGTTAGAGAGAGAACTATGACTGAAGTGAGAACATGCATTTGATCAGCGGGAGACAGACCAGAATGCAGGGGTTGAGGTAGAGGCTGGGGCCTGCTGTCAGCCCTGGGCCCAGTCAGTAAATATTGATCGAGCACCTTGTGTTTTAGGCCCTGTGCTAAGCTCTGGGGGTACAAAGAAAGGCAAAAGAAAGTCTCTGCTATCAGGGAGCTCACAATCCAGTATACAAACACGGAGATAGTTGGAGAAGAAGCAACAGAAAATAAACCTCACTCTTAGCTGATCTCCTTGAAAAGAGATTGTTTTCAAATGGAAATCTATTTAGTTCAACAGGGAAATGAGAGACTACAAGGATGAGGATAATAACAGTCTGAGAAGGAGAACAGAATTAGAGGGAGGTAGTCTACATCAAAATCATAACAATAAAAATAATAGCTAACATCTATAGTCATATGAAAAAATGCTCTAAGTGTCTATTGATCAGAGAAATGCAGATGAAGAGAACTCAGAGGTCCTACCTCACACCCACCAGAGTGGCTAATATGACAAAAAAAGAAAATGTTGGATATTGGAAGGGGTGTAAGAGAACTGGGTCACCAATGCACTGTTGGTGGAGTTGTGAACTGATCCAACCATTATGGACAGCAATTTGGAACTATATGCAAATGGCTATAAAACTGAGTACCTTTTGATCCAGAAATGCCACACCTAGGTCTATAGCCCAGAGACATACAAAAAACAATATAGCAGCTCTTTTTTGTGGGAGCAAAGAATTAGAAATCAAGATGATTCGCTTCTGTTGGGGAATGGCTAAACAAGCTCTGGCATATAATTGTAATGGAATATTTATTATGCTATGAAATGACACTCAGGAAAACCTGGAAGCTGACTCATAGTGAAGTGATCAGAACCAGAATGCTGTTTGCAGTTATAGTAATATTGTTTAATGAAGAACTGTACATGGCTTAGCTCTTCTCAGTAATGCGGTGATCCAAGACCAGCCCAAAGGATAGAAATTTGTTTTTTTTCTTTTTAGCTCCCTAACCAGTAAATAAAATGAATCGATGCTTATAATGTAAAGGATTTATTTTTGTACTTGCTCATGACAAGTATTGTGTATTAAATGATAAATGTGCTTGAAGGTCGATTGCACAGATTACTTCTTTTGTTAAACAATAGCTATATTTAAAACCTCCTTTGTTAGGATAGGATTTCTTCAGGCATAACTTCCTTTTGTCTACCAATGGAAAACTCACTACACTTTTTTGACACTCTACCGAATGACTAATCTGTGTTGCCAAACAGTCCATTTGAGAAGTTGACAAGGAGGTGAATTATAACATAAGTGGAGGATAGGTGCACATCAGAATACAACCTTAGCATTGCAGTGAGGGGCACTTTAAGATCTGGGTTTTTGTAGAAAAGTTCTGGGGATCCTTGATGGTTTCATTGTGGCCTCTACTGGGCATGCATAGCAATTTCAGACCCAAAGGTCCTGTTGTCTCTGCTGTAAGAAACATGTTGATCTGGTCATTGCAGCTTTGATGAGATGTGATTACAAGGTAACCTAGGAATAAGAGGACTGCTCTGGGGCAATGACAGCCAGCCAGGGAGGGTCTTGTATGCCTGTGACCATTTGCACATGAATGTCCAACCTTCCTGTGAGTTTGGAAACAATTTGACGTCAAGTAGAAAATACAAAGAACATGCTGCACATAGTCAGAAGCAGTCAGAGTGTGATGTCCTCATTGCATGATGCTCAAAAGCATCATATGCCTGACCATAATGATTTGGAATTACTGCAGAAAGAATCCTATAATGGCTGAAATATGCACATGCTTCTTGTCCCAGAAGATAAATATCTAAGCAACAAAATCAGGCGATTATTTACTGCTTAAGGCGTCACTGAAAAATTTTTTAGTCCAAATCCTTTGGACTGTTCTCTAGAGCTCCAAAGGGTTTGTGAACCCCTGTATTGGAAAGTGTTTCAAAAAGACTTATAGTGAAATATACCATGCATTTCCTTTCAAAAGGATGATAGACCCAGATTCATGAATGAGACACATTTTCAGAAATGGGAAATTCAATTCATGTTTAAAGTTTTGTTTATTATGAGGATGTTATATTTTTTAGCACAGATTTTATTTTTAATATAATATTTTATTTTTTCCTATTAGATATTAAAATAATTATTTAAATTTAATATTCCACATTCTTACAGCCCTTCCCCTCTCTCCTTCCTGAGGTGGTAACAACCTGATACACGTTATACATCTACAATCATTATTACCAGAATTTCACTTTTAGTTATGAGAGGCATTTACAGAATTTTTTTTAAAGGAAAAAAGTAATGACTAGCCCAAAACATTAATAGGCCAAGGGGTACCTAGGTGGTACAGTTGATTGAGTACCAGTCCTAGAATCAGGAGGACCAGAGTTCAAATGCTACCTCAGACACTTGACACTAACTGTGTGACCCTAGATAAGTCTCTTGACCCTAATAGCCTCACACAAAAAAAGGTGTTTCATTTTTTTTGCCTTTTTTTGGAGGGTAATTGGGGTTAAGTGACTTGCCCAAGGTCACATTACTAGTTTTTGTGTTAAGTGTCTGAGGCCGGATTTGAACTCAAGTCCTCCTGACTCCAGGGCCAGTGCTCTAGTCACTGCGCCATGTAGCCGCCTCACAAAAAAAAGTTTTTTAAAGGCCAGAACAAAATCTTTTCTAGTGTAGGTAAATACAAAAAACAGTATTGGTATTCTTGATGTGACCTCAAATACTGCCACAGAAAGAAATAACATCGAAAGCTATTATTAGGGAAATTACATAATACTTAAAGATATGAGAGATGATTAAATAATTTTAATATTTAGTATGTGTGCATGAAATGGCATAATATTTTTGAAGAGAGGATTTAAAGTTTAGGTGATGAAAGTGAAAGCAAAAAGGAAAGACTGAAAGAAGAAATAATCTGTCTAGTACTATTGACAGAGTATGCTCAGTCAGGGGTTTGAGTTCTTCTCTCAATCTCAGGGATTTGGTTCAAGTTACTCAGTCATTCTGAGCTCATGGCTGTAGCAGCAAGCACCGTAGTGTCCCCAGGGTGGTTGCCAACACAGGTTCTTGGATCTGCTTTGCTAAAGGAAAGCAACTAAAAATGGGTTAACAAGCTTACTTTAATCAGTCAAACACACATTGTTTACCTAGTTCAGGGGGAAAAGGTCAGCACCCCGAACTTCAGAGTATAAAGACAGAATTATCAAGACAGAGAAACAGATCAAGCAGACAGGTTTCCAAACTGTCCAACCATTACATCCATACCAAATCACAGTTACCAGAGAGGGAAACATCAACGTCTGGGTTCTTCAAAGCCAGGGGGAGGGGGCTCTCAATGGCTTCCCAGAGTCTCATCTGATCAAATCACACAACACTTCTCAAAGTGAGCCCCAAAGCAAAGCCTCACATAAGGCCTTAATATAGCCTTCTCCTGGCTCAGAGAATGTAACAACCTTCCTGACCCACTGCCCAATCATAAAGTATCTCCTGAGAAACAAGCCTCCCACCACAGGCTCCAGGTGCACTTAAGCCTGGGGGCAGGGAAGATCTTAAAATTTTACATTGCTATTACAATGGCTGTAATAGTAATGAAATGTAAAGATCCCCCTGTATTGGCTTGGTTTTTGGTTTGATTGTGTTAAAACCCAGAGCTTGTTAATCCCACTTGTGGGATGGACTTGTTGATGTGAAAAGAGAGGGCTGGACTGGGAGGAGCTGGTGACGTAAATTTGGAGAGACACAAGAGAGAGGCAGAAGAACTTTTTGGAAGCAGAACCTTTGGAGGCAGAGAGAGACTGAGAGGATTGCTGAGGGCCTGTGATAGTAATGGCAATTAAAGATTCCCCTGTATTGGCTTGGTTTTCAAATTGATTGTATTAAAACCCAGAGTTTGTTAATCCCACCTGTGGGATGGGCTTGTTGATGTGAAAAGAAAGTCCTGAAGTGGGAGGAGCTGGTGATGTAGATTTGGAGAGACAAGAGAGAGGCGGAAGTTCTTTTTGGAAGCAGCACCTCGTGGAGGGAGAGAGACTAAGAGATTGCTGGTGGCCGCTTTGAATTGCCCTGGACTTTTGAGACCTGCCCCCTGAGCTGCCAAGGACTGAGGAGACATGGCTGTTTTGCTGGTACTTTGTCTGTCTGTTTTGATGTTATTTTGCCAGATTTGTCCACTGGTGAAAGACTGTCCTGTTGAAGAAGTCCTGGAACCTGGCATTTGGTTAAGAAGGCCTGAGACTGTCCTGCAGACAGAGAGTGAATACTGTCCACTGGTGAGGGACAGTACTGTTGTTGCAGGGGTCTGGAGACTGTCCGGCAGACAGAATGAATACTGTCAACTGGTGAAGGACAGTGCTGTTGTTGCAGGGGTCTGGGAGCCTTTCTGTTGGTTCAGAAGCCCTGAAGAAGGATTTTCTTGTTGTATGTTTACAGAAATCCTGGGAGAGGGCTTTGCTAATGTGTTCAGGGGTTCTAGGACTGTTCTACAGACAGAAGATAAATTCATGAAGGGACTGGCAATGTATCTTATGGCCTTGCTAAGCCTTGTCTCTCCAGGAACTAAGATTGCTGAGAACTTGCCTCGTGTCAAGATGAAGAAAAGACCTCCATTTGGGTATTAAGTGCTGTGTTTAAACTTGATGTAACTCTGGGGTAGATTCAATTGTGATCCAGGGGTGGGGAACTTTTGACCTTTTTGTGTTCTATAGTTGAGCAAATGAATGTATTTTACTTATGTTTGGAAACTAATCTCCATTTGAGAAGAGGGGCTTTGTGGTGGACTTAATTAAGGTATAGCCTAGGGGTGGAGAAGTATTTGGAACAGAGACTTTGTAATTGATTGAATGATTGGAAAGTCCTGGGGTGGGGTAGGCCTTGGAGATGATTTAATCACACTTAGTAAATGCTGTATTTTGAATGATGTCATGTTTTGATCTTCTCTGTTCTGGGTTTGTTACTGAATAAAATAGAGAGCACCTATGCTGGTATTTTGAACCTGGGAAGTTGCCTTTGCTTGGTATTACATTACAGGGCCACTTTGAATTGCCCAGGACTTTTGTGACCTGCCCCCGGAGCTGCCAAGGAGGCTAGTTCTCTTTAAAGTAAATTCACCTTCCTGTACCTGTGTGGAAGCATAATTTTTTTATACCTCACAATTTCCCCTTTTTCTTATTTCCAACAATTTATGTTTCCACATATTCCTAATTTACAAATATCCAATTATATACTAATATACAATTTATTCCTCAAAACTTTTTAACAACTCCAGACATCCTCTTTCCTCTCTTTCTTCCTGGGAGATTGGCCTTTTTTTTCCCCAAAATCTGTTTCTCCATTTCTTTACATCTAGTTAATACTTCCTCATTCCCTTCTCATATGCATACAAATTATTCCCTTCATCCATTTCCCCCTTAAGTAGGCATCAGGGTTGGGGCATCGAGGTGGAGCAGTGAATAGAGCACCGGCCCTGGAGTTAGAAGGACCTGAGTTCAAATCCAGCCTCAGACTGTAACAAAAAAAACTAGCAGTATGACCTTGGGCAAGTCACTTAACCCCAATTGTCCTCCAAAAAGCAAAAAAAAAAAAAAAACCAAAGTAGGCATAAGGGGAAGAGGGAGAGGTTGATTGACACATTGACAAACCAAAGGAGGCAGTTCCCTTACTAAGTACAGATACCAACATCCAAAAGAAAAAAGGCAAACAATGAATTGTCCCTTTAAGACTGTCCTACTGCTATCTGCTGGGGGAATATCATCTGATGCAGTTTTCTGGTCCAGGGCTGTTCAAGAGTTTTCCAGTGGAGCGTCTTCTTGTCCTCTTATTGCGCAAATCATCTTTCTTGTATCCATTCTGCTACAAGTTTAAATGATCATTTAATCCCTATGTCTCTATTTTTATAAAACCCAAAATCGGAACCTTTGCCAATTACATGTTTAAGAAATTAGAACCCAGTTTGAATACTATACAATAATCCATTATTCATTCCCCCATCAGAAGGATGAGATTCCCCTAAGGAATTAAGAACAGGGTCCAATACATACATAAATACATCGAATAATCAATTTTAACATAGTACATATCAAGTCATAAAACAATTCCAACTTCTGGTCATGTCGCGAAGATAGATCACAAACTATTCTTTTAACATTAACTAATTTTTAACAAAACTGAGACAGGTCTGATATTAGATAGGTAACAATAATATCTCCCTTTCCCAAGCCCTTGACCTAATTCTCTCCATACCATTATGAAGAATCAAAGGACCCTAACTTATACAGGAATAAATATACTACTGTTATTAGCTGTTATTTGTGCTAGAATTCTAGGCCAAAATAGCTCAATCTTATACTTACATCTTATTATAGTAACTTAAGATGTTCCAGTATAAATCTGTTATTTAATAGATTTTTTTTATGCTTATAATACTATTAATTATAGAAATTTGCCACAAAAGAGTAGGGCCTTGACTAAAGTAAAGGAATAACATTTCCCTAACTTCATGTCAATTCTAGGCAGAAGTTGCATAGACTGCCAACTGCATTGAGTCAGGCTTAAAGTGTACCAGGTGTCAGAGTGAGGAAATTTAGTCAGGAGAAGTACCTCAGCTCATTCGGAATAGTTGCTCCCCCAACCTTCCCATGAGTACACCCTCTGCAGTTCATAAATGCAATTCATGGGCCTCAGAGGGTTGCTGGCATCATGGATCAGCTCAACTGCGTTTCTTGATAATTATACCTGGGGTCAGACTCAGAAAAAGGTAGTTAACAGTCCCATAAGGTCTTGAATGGCAAGTTCCAATAATCAGTTTCATGTGTGACAATAATCTTACATTGGTTAGGGAATCTTTAAAGTAAGCCTTAAGTAGCTTGCATACATTTCTATACTTGTTCTAGTTTCTTATTAAATAACATTTTATTATTATAATTATTATTATATAATTATATATTATATGTATATATTTATATATAAAATAGAAATATTTATATATAAAATAATTATAATAATTATATATAGAATTATTAACATTATTAAATAACATTAAACAAAAACATCCCATTAAGATCATAAGCCACTGCTCTAATAGATTTGCATCATTTCTCAAGCTTATTTATCTTTCTCTAACCATGCTGAATCTGAAAGAATGAGAAACTTCAGAAATTAAGCCTTATGCAAGTTCAAACACAAACTTCAACTCGTGTTTCTGTCATGGAATGAATTCAGATCAAAACAACAAGATCTTCCCCATCAGATGAGGATTCCCTTGAGAACTTTCCAAACCTCACAAATGATGAACTTTCTCTTCCCCAAGAAGAATGTTATATACATTGATTGTGTCCATCCCTCCATAACTTCCTTTTCCAGTGTTTTCTGTAACACCTAAAAGTTCCCTTTCTTCTCTCTTTTATAACCAAACTTCTTGGAGCATGTGTCACATTTACTCATCTAAGCCTAGACCCTCCTCCACTCCAATTCTCTTACTGCTTTGCTCCACTATTTTCAGGGACTACATTTTCTCTTACTGTTCAAGTCTGATGGGGTGCTTGGAGTGTCTATGTTTGTAACATCAGTTTGTAAAATCAATTTGTAAAACCACTTTGTAAAATCACAACCTCCTCCAGCCTCAGAACATTAACTCTGCCCCTTCCCTCTGCCAGCACTCTGCCCAGCAATAACTCATTAACGGTTTATCTCCCCTTAGTATAATGGCCAGCTGCACCTATGAATCCTTCAATGCACTATCTGTAACTCTTCAGCCAATTATACACATACTGAATCCCCTTTAGCCTTGGTTCCCAACATCCATCTTGTCAAACATGACTCTGATGGGTGGCAGACTAGGCATTTTTCAGTCAGCCCTGACCACTAGCTGACTTAGTGAGGTTTCAAGCCTAAAACCACACCTCAAGGTAGCCCCCTGTAATGGGAATGTAAATTTTGAAGATCTTCCCTGCCCCTAGGCTAAAGTGCACCTGTAGCCTGGGGTGGGAGGCTTGTTTTTCAGTAGATACTTCTTGATTGGCCAGTGGGTCAACAAGGTTGTTACATTCTCTGAGCCAGGAGAAGGCTATATAAGCCCTGATGTTTAGCTTTGTTTTGGGGGCTCACTTTGAGAAGTGTTCTGTGATTTGATATGGATTCTGGGAAGCCGTTGTCTGGAGCCCCCCTCCAGCTTTGAAAAACCCAGATGTTGTTTGGTATGGATGTAATGGTTGGACAGTTTGGAAAGCTGTCTACTTGATCTGCTTCTGTCTTGATAATTCTGCCTGTATACTTTGAAGTTCGGGGTGCTGACCTTTTTCTCCTGAACGAGGTAAAGGATATATGTCTGACTGATTAAAGTAAGCTTGTTAACCCATTTTGAGTTGCTTTCCTTTGTCAAAGCAGATCTAAGAACCTGTGTTGGCAGCAAATCCTGAGGATGCTTGGGGTGCTTGCTGCTACACCCCCCTTGGGCTATTTCCCAGTGAATTATGGGCAATACACCTGGGTAGTAGATAATGAAAGTGCTTGTTCCTTTAAGCACTGACCTCTCCTTAACTCCTCCCTAATCCCACCCTTACTCACCTAGTTAGCATAATTGACATCTGATTTACTATGTAACTCTTTATAAACTATATCTATGACTTCTTTAAGTTTGCAGGTTCCCTAAGACCTCCTACCCGCTGTATAGCATAACAATAAACTTTTACAATCCTGACTTAAAAGATTGCTTGGGTCCTATGAATTCATTCCAGACTGCCCAGCAGGGACTCTGGTCATTGGAGCCCCTGTAACACCTGTCACCCCCTCCTTATGTTGGCGACTCCACTGGGAGCATAGTCTGAGGTCTCAAGCTTTTTAGAGTCACGGTAAGCTCCTTTCACCCCCTCCTTCTCTCTCCCTGTAATCGGATTTCTCCCCCTCAAGCACCTAGGAAGGCTTGTGGGGATGTGGCTTATGGTCTTTAACAGACCAGGGCAGGTCTACCTTAGACCTTGGAATACTTCCCACTAGACAGGGGATACCCAGTCTGGGAATATTTGCTGGTAAATCTTCTCTTCTGGGACACCAGGAGCTGAGAGCAGGGACAACAGGGACTCTTTGGTTTAAGGGCAGGAAGAAAGGATGGTCCAGTTTCCCCCTACACCTTCGGATCTTCCCCTAGGTTATCTTAAAGCAAGTCTTACCTGGCCTCCATTAACATTTATCTGAAGGCCAAGCAAATGTGTGATTTGTGTTGAGGACTTTTTTACAATCCTCTGCGAGTTTTTGGAACCTTCCTGTCAGTCTCTCTATCTGTTCTTTTTTTGTGTTGTTTTGTGAATGAGTGTGAGTGAGTAATCTAACACCCTATAAGGCTGAAACTGCAGCTAGACTGCCGGAATGCTGTTATCTCCTTCCCTACTCCTCCCTTCCCCCTCTGCTGAATGCAGGCTGGAGGGGGAGAGAAAGAGAGGAAAATGTTGTCTTGTTTATGTTATATGATGGTAAATGCAAGTCAAAGAGTGTAGGAGAAGGATCAGGTCAGAATCGGAAAGAAATACGGTATGTGTGGTTTTAATGGGGCTTTGATCAAAGTCCGACAGAAGGATGAGTGGACAGTAAGAGAAACCAGAAAGTTTGAGCTTGTAGCAAAGGAAGGAGCCCATGCTAATGTAGGAAGTTAAGGGAGGTGCACGTTTGCCATGGAGAAGCGTGAACCGAAGTTTTCAGATCTCTAAGAGTTTGAAAATCTCCTCCTCTTCATTCCACTCTGGCCAAGGGGAAGGGGGAGAAGGCGATAGGGAAGGAAGGGCATCTTCTCCCCTCAGATCCAAGAGGCAGGCGGATGGACATTTAACCATTTCCTGCCTCACCTAGAAGAAGAAAGTTTTGTGTATCAGAATGCAACTGATTACATTCTGGTCATTTTGGAAGAGTGTCACACCTAATTTGATGCTAAAAATAAGTCAGAATTTATTATAGTATTTGGCACTAAGGTAAATTAGTAAAATACATAGACCTGTAAAAGAGACACCTCAGAGGTGAAGCTTTGAACTCTCCAGTACAGAGGGGACACCAGGGTCCCACTCACTCGACTAACAGATTCAAAGATCTCATTTTCCAAGAAGTTTCTAAGGAGTGGACACATAAATGAAATTTATGGGAGTAAAATTTAGAACAGCTAAAAACATTTGAGCAGATGTTGTTAAAGCCTCTGCCACCAGATCAAATTCAGGAAAGAGAGTGCTGAACATTAGTAGGGAATTTGAGTTACCCTCCCCCACTGTAGCGGCAAGCACCCCAGCGTTCCCAGGGTGTCTGCCAACACAGGTTCTTGAATCTGCTTTGTTAAAGGAAAGCAACTCAAAATGGGTTAACAAGCTTGCTTTAATTAGTCAAATATGTATCATTTACCTAGTTCAGGGGAAAAAGGTCAGCACCCCGAACTTTAAAGTATACAGACAGAATTATCGAGACAGAAACAGATCAAGTAGACAGATTTCCAAACTGTCCAACCATCACATCCATACCAAACAACATCTGGGTTTCAAAGCCGGGGGGGGGTGGTCCTGGACAATGGCTTCCCAGAGTTTCATCTGATCAAATCACAGAACATTTCTCAAAGTGAGCCCCAAAGCAAAGCTACACATCAGGGCTTACATAGCCTTCTCCTGGCTCAGAGAACATAACAACCTTATTGACTCACTGGCCAATCAAGAAGTATCTACTGAAAAACAAGCCTCCCACCCTAAGCTCTAGGCCCTTGGGTATCCTGAATCCCACACCTCTAGGCAAGCAGATGACCCCCTCTCCTTTCAAACTCCTGGGTCCACAACCAGGCTCTGCAGCTGTGGGGAAAGGAGAAAAGCCTCTGCACTTGGTAAGTCTAATTTTCTATCAATAATTTTTATATGTGATGATTTGGAAACAATTAATTTCATAATGTTATTGTGTTATTATGGTATCTCTAAATTGTAAAAACCTCTTATACTGTAAAAATTAAGTGACCATTGTGAGCCAGAAATGGTGTTAGATAAAGCCATTTTCAATCTGAATTTTGTTGAAACTAAAAGATGGAGCAAAAAGTTGTGTAATACCAGCTATGTTCAGCTATGTTGAATCCTTCTGTTTGCTTTGCTTCCTTTGCCTGGTCATGTTGCCACTCAATTACTTGACTTTTGGGCTTTTGCCACAGTAGGTCTCTGCTACCAGACAGGGGAGCTTCATACCAAATGCTGGGGTTTTCTCAGCTGCCTGAGGTATTAGTTGGGTGCCCTCTCTGAAGCCTCCACAAGCTAGTCAAACACCCCAGTACCTCCACCCTAGACCACCATCCAGATCCAAGCAGGTTAAATCAAAAGCTATTGCCCCTCAGACTGGTCGCTTGGTCCCCCTACAGTCTGCAGGCTAGGAGCTGAAGCTGTCATGTGGTAGTGGCTGTGCCGCAACCCTCTGCAGCTTCTCACCCTTGGGCAAAAGCCCACGAACTCCCAACTACTGGATTCCAAAGTCCACACTGCACTGACCTCTCACTTTGTCCTTAGCATCTATGTGTTGATAATTCCGGACTGCCACAGCTAGTGGTGATCTGGAGTCCCTCCTAAAGATGGCTGGTCAGGCCCACCCTGGTGCTAAAACCTGGGCCTGGAGCAGACCTTGGCTCCCAGAGTGCTGCTGGCCTGCCGGGCTGTCCTCAGCAGGAGGTTAGCTTCTCTGTGTCATTTTGTGAGTTCTGTAGCTCCAAAGTTTGTTCAGAGTCCCCTTTTACATGGATTGGAGGTGGTGAGAGCTGGAGCCACACGGAGGTCCTGTTTCTACTCTGTCATCTTCATTTTGTAGAATTCTTATTGAGAAAATGAGAAACCTGGAAAAATAAAGGAAAGAAAAATATAGGGATGTGGTTTTCAAGCTTGCCTCATCTAAGGATCTATTTATGTTAATTTGAAGGTTTATGGATCACCACATTCGCCATCTATGTGAGATTCCAGAATGTAATTGATTTCTAGTGATAAGTTGATTGGTTGTGTGGCACCAAGAAAACTTTAGTTCTGTGTAACTTAAAAACTGGAGTTTTGTTTTTATTTATTATATAATAAATAAATAAAACATTTATTTTTATTTCAAAGTTCAAATTTAGCAACACGATAATTGCTTATGATATTGCTACTGGCAAACAGTTGTATTATCTATGTTGTATGAGAAGCAGTTTCTCTTAAAGTCTTGGAGTATTGTAATTTGGGAAGTCATAAGCTTCCACGTCTGTCTTTGTTTAAAAGGAAGTTTCAGTTAAGATTGTTTTAACTTGCAAGATTGTTAACTAAGTTATTTTGGCTACTGTTTTAATGCTAAAACCTAAAATTGTTAATTTATTACTGTATGTAGAAAGAAGGAGACTGGATGAAAACTTTATTCTAACTAATTCTGCCCATTCAGAACAGTCCTCCTGCATGTATGATGCTATAAAACTGCCAAATATCCTAGAAACTATCTCTATTAGGCCAGGTCATTCAGCCTGAGAAAGGAACTTGTTTTAGTCACGTAGTTTTTAAATGAACCTAACTTGCTAAGAAGTTGCAAAAGATTAGAAGGGATTTCTATCAATTGACTTTTATACAAGGATAAATTAATATTTCAGAAGGAAAGATGGCAAATGGAATTCCTTACATTTATGAGACCTGATAAATCTTTATTGCTCATTGCAGCTCCAAGAGAATAGAAATAACTAACTGG
The DNA here is from genome assembly GCF_028583685.1 of Petaurus breviceps papuanus. Taxonomy (NCBI): domain Eukaryota; kingdom Metazoa; phylum Chordata; class Mammalia; order Diprotodontia; family Petauridae; genus Petaurus; species Petaurus breviceps. The sequence continues at coordinate 1,340,362 of NW_027186290.1, read as the reverse complement.
CTCTAAGCTGTGATTGGTGAGGCTTGTTGTTTAAGGTAAAAGGCACTTGGAACATAAATAAATTTTATTTTGAGTTTGAATTTGGGTATAGTTATCTGCATTAGATCATTATCTGGGAGAAAATGCCACAAGCTACTCAGAGGGAATGGGATCCTGTACTGGGGACAGGTGGAAATCTACATTTGGTAAAGGCTGAAGGGACAATCTTAGCCTCTGTCTGGGATGGGATCCCTCCTGGCTCAGCGTACCCATGGGGTTCCTTTGAAAAGGAATGTTTCCCACCTATTCCTGAGTCTAGCTATAAGGTGGAACAAATGCTGCATGGTTGGATATCTGTGACTTTACCTGAATTTAAACAGAGCTAAGGATGTTTTCTCCTGTCATATTTGGAATGTCCCATGTCCCTGCTTTTTTCCTTCTATAGCAGGTTTCCACGATCAGATCAAGTAGTCAGTAAAAGATATGAGCTCTTTCATGTTAGCTTACTGGAAAATCTAATATTATTTTTCATCTAGAATTAGAACATGTGCAGAAAGTTATGCAAACTGCTTAAGATCATTTTAAAAGTTTTCAACTAAGTTTCTTAATAAAAGTTTAGTGATCATTTATCAGTCTTGAAACTGTTTTAAAAGAAGGGAAAATACTTTTAGATGAAATTTTTAAAATCTCTAGTGTGATTTTAAGAGGCTTACTAAAACCTTCATTTGCAAGATAAATTTATTGCTAAATTAATGTAATGGGTTGTAAAGCAGAAGAGATCTTGCTGTTTTGATCTGAATTTGTAGTTATTCCATTATCTAAGCAAAAGTTAACATTTGAAACTGAATGTATATGTAAAAGATTCAATTTCTGAAGTATCTCTTTCTTCCAGAGTGAATATAATCAGAGGATAAACAAGCTTTGTGAAACAAGGATGTATATCTACTATTCATTCGTGAGGTTCAAGTCAGGAACCTCTCTTGTTAAAGGCAGTACAGTTGTGTTAGTAAAAGAACAAACACTTATGAGGTATTTTGTCTATGTAGTATGTAGAAATAAAAAGGAAAGTGAAATAGTCTGAGTAATGAGTTATATTAGCCCATACTCACCTCACTTCTGGTCAATTTCCTCTTACTCCTTTTTTGGACATTGTTTGTTTAATCTCTTTCCTAGATTTGTGTCTTCTAAGCTCAGCACCCTTCACTTGCAGATGACATCTCAGGCTGACTAACAACCACTGTCCGAGACCATGACCCATCACCTCCTGCACCTGACATCGGCCAGATTCTGGACACTGGCTACAGACCCAGCATCTTGAATGGTAGGACCCTATGACACAGGGACAGATCTACGCCCCTCCCCAGTGAGAAGCAGTTCAGGAAGCTGAGACAATTGCCCTTTGTCCCCAAATGATTTTGGGTACCATCTGTTTAAGGGGGGAATGATGGGGTGCTTGGGATCTATTTTTGTAACATCAGTTTATAAAATCAATTTGTAAAACCAGTCTGCAAAATCACATTCCCCCACCTCAGTCTCAGAGCATTAACGCTGCCCCTCCCCCTGCCAGCACTCTGCCCAGCAACAACTCATGAACGGTTTATCTCCCCCTAGTATAATGGCCAGTTGCACTTATGAATCCTTCAATGCACTATCCGTAAGTTAACTCCTCAGCCAATTATACACATACTGAATCCCCTTTAGCCTTGGTTCCCAACATCCATCTTGTCAAACATGACACTGATGCGTGAAAGACTAGGCACTTCTCAGTCAGCACTGACCACTAGCTGACTTAGTGAGGTTTCAAGCCTAAAACCACACCTACAGGTAGCCTCCCTTGGGCTATTTCCCAGTCAATTATGGGCAGTACCGAAGTAGATAATGAAAGTGCTTGTTCCTTTAAGCACTGACCACTCCTTAACTCCTCCCTAATCCAACCCTTACTCACCTAGTTAGCATAATTGACATCTGATTTACTATTTTAACTCCTTATAAACTTTACCTATGACTTCTTTAAGTTTCCAGGTTCCCCTAAATCCTCCTGACTTAAAAGATTGCTTGGGTCTTATGAATTCATTCCAGACTGCCCACTCAGGGACTCTGGTCATTGGAGCCCCATAACACCTATCATCCCCTCATCAAGTCCATTCCTTACGAACATCTTTTCTCTGGTCTCCTCTCCTCAACACCTCTCACTGAACCTGAATCCTATCCCACAGGCTCCCATCTCTCACTGTAAAACCTCTAAGCCTTTGGGTACCACAAAGCATACAGCATGCTTCTCCATTAATACAAAAATATTCCACAAGCTATCTCCCTTTAAGAAAATTTTATGTCCCCAGTAGGTTGGAGCCTGGGTCCCACGCACAAACTAAAAAATAAAATGGATTTCAATAGCCAAATTGGAAAAATTTAGTGGAGGCAGGGATATCTTAGTTGTGAGTGAGATTAACACAATGGATTGCAGTGATTAAAATTGGAGAGATCAAAGATATTGTATGTAGGAAAAAAGAAGGATATTATTTTTGACATCAGCTATGTCAATTACCTGCTATCCTATATACCAGCTAAGTTATTGGATATATTTATTTTTCTTTTTATATCTTGGGCCCTGCATATTAAATTTGCCTGTTGATTAAAGTGTCTCTCAGACTACGGGCCAATTCACCTACAGTCAGCATCTAGAAGTGAGTACTAGTCCATACTCACCTACCATCCCCTGAATATGATATCTCCTCGGTTCCCGTCAACTTCCTCCAAGGGATCCATTGAGGCAGGGACAGCTCTACACCCCTTGTCAACCTGAATAAGCCATGGAAGAAGAGACCCATTCCCCTGTTCCCCAACTGAATTTGGATCCCAACTCTATGAGGGGGAATGCGGAATGCTGGGATGCCACTAAAGCTGCCCAACTTTGTTATAGGCCTAGCCCTAGTGAGCAGTAAACAGCAGGTTCAATAAGAACCTAAATCCTCCACAAATATTAAATATTTTTAAAGTTAGAATATTTAGAAATCAAAATTATTTTTTAATATTTGGGTATATTTAAATTGCCCTCAAGAAAAAATATCTTTAGAAAGATGGTTTGGAAGGGCTTGTGTGATATTTTCTGAAAGTCCATGTATGGGGAGCTAAGAAAAGGTGCTAAGAAAGTTTGGGGACAAGCGGGTTTATCCAAGACCCTCCTGTTCCCAGCTCGATGACGTCAGTTTTCAATAGCTAAGTATATTGAGAAAAGGCATGAGGAAGTTAAGGAAAGGGATTTTTAAAAAATGATTATAATTAAAATGATTAAAATGGCATTTTGGAAAAATTAATATAAATTGATTGAATTGTTAGGATACCCATAAAGGAAATAAAGAAATTTGACAAGTAATTATAAATTTGTTAGGTTAATTCCAGAAGATTAAGATTATAAAAGCAGTTAGGTTAATTATTGAAAATTGTTACTTAAGATTTAAATGGGACTATTGATTGGCTGCTTCTTTGAGTCTTCCTATAGGTATAAATATCAAGAAAAGCTTCCCCAGCCACCGATTCATGGAGCTAAACCCTGTAACTTACAGGTGTAAAGTGAGCTTTCCCATGGTGCCAGACCTGAAGATACAGGTATGAAGTGTAATAGAGGGTCGGGGGAACAACTGTTCAGCATATGCTGAGGTAGGATTCTTCTGACTCAATTTACCCAAAAGCACCTGGCACATTAAAACTTGGCTCACTGCAACTTGCAGCTTGGTAAACATCTCACCTGGAATTGACCTCCTAAAGTTAGGGAACTATAGTTCTCTTATTATAATGTTGTCCCTATTCTTGGTGACAAGTTTCAATAATCAATATAGAATAAAAATGAATTTTTAAGAACGCTGCCTAAACAAAGGTTTAAAAGTATAATGGAATAGTATATGTATTTTTAATTAAATTGGAGTTTTCTTAAATTCATATAAATTCTGGCTTAAGCATTTTTTAAGCAAATTTGTATAAGAAAATAGTAAAAGTTTGTTTTTTAGTTCCAGAATTGTTTAATAGTGTAGTAAGGGAAAAACTCTTGGGTACTTGATGCTATGTAATCATGTCAGTTTTGTGACCCTGTAAGGCTAGCCCTGTGTGGCTAAAACAGTTTAATCATTTGTACAGTTCAAATTGTACACATGAACTCCAGCCATCTAGAGTTTGCCCCTCTCCTGAGCCACGGGATCCATACAGGACAACATCAGAGGCAGGTGACAGTCCCGAGAGCCCGAACCTGACCCTTGCTGAGAATAGCTCCTTTCCTGGACTTTGTAAACCCTGCAGGAGTTACAATTCTGTTTCCAGTGCCATCCCTCCATCCTTTGGCCTAATGAATTTTAAATTTTTATTTTTGAGTTGTCTTATAGATATTTTTAGTTTTATGTTGTATTTTTGTTGTCTTAGTGTGTGGCCCAGATTCTTGTCAATGGTTTGACATTTTCCTGAAAAGAAGTGGGGAATGTTGTAAGGTAACCCAAATCACATGCTGCCTGATTTGGAGGCCACCTAAGCCACCATTAAGCCCCTTTATATTTGTCTTTGTTTTTTATCAAACCCTGTAACTGCTTGTAACAGCTTAAAGGCATAGTCCCTTGCTCCCTTATCTTTTCTTAAGTTAGAACTTCCCTAAATCAGTAAGAATTGAAACAGCAGCATGTATAAGGATTATGGTGCAAGCCTGAATAGAGATCATGGGGCAAGTCTATCTCATGCAAGAGACCACCTTGTTCCAGGATGCTGACCAAGGAAGGTCCTCCACCCAGAATGTTGACGAAGCAGGGTCCCTCACACCCTTCACCCAGAACATGATCCTAGCCTTTTCAGGGAATTCTACTGTCCCTGTGCCCTCCACCCTGTTCTAGGAAGGACCCTGGTCATGTCATTGTACCCTTGCACCATGTTTTCCAAATTAACTCTGAACTATGGATTCAACCAATGGCTATTCTTGGTTTCTGTATGTCACTGCTTATGCTAGCTCCCCTTCCCAATTGTGGTTTTTGTGATTTTTACCTTAATAAACTCAGTCTGTACCCCAATACAGGGCTACCTGATTTGAGTGTATATTCCAGGCAGTCACACACTTGATCAATAAATCCACATTTAAATTATCTAAAAGCCAGGTCTTGGTCTCGCTCTTATTCTCTTCACAACAGTGGTGGGAGGAGTTTGCTGAAGATTGGAACAGAGCCCACAGAAAGCTGGGAGTCAGAACAATTACAGCTGGAGGGAGGAGAGGTTGCACCTAAGGAGACAGCTAGGCTTGTGAGTGTTGGTTTGTGGGAAGGCTCTCTGCTGTGCTATGGTATATTAACTTCTACGTGGCTATGTTGGATTTTATTTCCTGGTGTTGGGATTTGGTTTTCTAGTATCTGAATAAAAGTTTTGCTTCTGTCTTCTATATGAAGAATCAGCTATATTTTGCAATTGAGAACTATGTTGGCATATTTACAGTCACCATCAATGCTGTAAATATTGTGTTGGCACTAAACTGCTATAAAGATTTTTCTAGAGGGACGGAGCCAAGATGGTAGAGTAGAAACAGGACTTACATGCAGCTCTGCTTCCACCTCCTCTAATAAATGTAAAAAATGACTATAAACAAACTTTAGAGGTACAGAACCCACAAAGTGACAGAGAGAAACAAATTTCCCACTGAAGGAAGCCCAGCAGGCTGGCAGGAAGGGTCCATCTCATCGAGCTGGGAGCAGAGTGTAGTCCCACCTGAGCCATGGATTTAGCCCCAGCGTGGCCCCAACAAGCTGTGGCTAGAGCTGACTTCACGAGAGTAAATCACCAGCAGCTGCAGAGGTTCCCAGACTTCTCAATGCATAATGCCAAAGACAAAGTAAAAGGTCAGTGTGGAACTTGGTTGACGCAGGGAGGATAGAAGAGTGCTGTCTGGTTGCTACCTCCAGAGAGAGAAGTGGAGGAGGCCTGGTGGCTGCAGCTGCTGCTGCGTGGCTGCTTCCAGAACTCCTGGCCTGCAGATCATAGGGGGACCAAGTGACCATTCAGAGGGTAATCACTCTTGCTTTGACCTGCTTGGATCTGGATCACAGTCTTGAGTGGTGGTCCTGGGGTGTGTGACCAGTGAGCCAGAGCTTGTGGGGGCTACAGAGAGGGCACCTATCTAATACCTCCAGCAGCTGCAAAACCCCAGCGATTTGGAACATAGCTCTCTCCATTGCGGAAGCAGAGTTCTACTGTGGCAAAGAGCTCAAAAGTCAAGTAATTAGCTACCAAAATGAGCAAGCAATGGACGCACAAAGGAACAATAGAATCCTTTTTGGAGAACAAAAAAGATCAAGGCCTGGAGCGGGAGGAAGTCAGTGAAGTCAGAACTCCTGCATCAAAAGCCTCCAAGAAAAACATGAACAGGCCATGGAAGACCTCAAGAAGGATTTTGAAAATCAAGTAAAAGACGTGGAGGAAAAATTGGAAGAATGATGCAAGAAAATCATGAAAAGTGAGTCAACAGCTTGCTAAAGGACACCCAAAAATACACTAAAGAAAATAACACCTTAAAAAAATAGATTAATTCAAATGGCAAAAGAGGTCCCAAAAGCCAATGAGGAGAAGAACGCTTTAAAAAGCCAAATTTGACAGATGGAAAAGGAATTTCAAAAATTCACTAAAGAGGATAACTCCTTCAAAATTAGATTGGAACAATTGGAAGCTAATGACTTTATGAGAAACCAAGATACTATAAAACAGATCCAAACAAATGAAAAAATAAAAGGCAATGTGAAATATCTCATTGGAAAAACCACTGACCTGGAAAATAGATTCAGGAGAGATAATTTAAAAATTATTGGTCTACTTGAAAGCCACGATCAAAAAAAGAGTCTAGACACCATCTTTCAAGAAATTATCAAGCAAAATTTCCCTGATATTCTAGAACCAGAGGGCAAAATAGAAATTGAAAGAAGGCACTGATCACCTTAAAAAAAGATCCCAAAACAAAAACTCTTAGGAATATTATAGCCAAATTCCAGTTCCCAGGTTAAGGAGAAAATTCTGCAAGCAGTCAGCAACAAACAATTTGAGTATTGTGGAAACACAATCAGGATAACACAAGACCTAGCATTTTCTACATTAAGGGACTGAAGGGCTTGGAATATGATATTCTGGAGGTCAAAGGAACTAGGATTAAAACCAAGAATCATCTACCCAGTAAAACTGAGTATAATGCTACAGGGAAAATTATGGTCATTCAATGAAATAGAGGACTTTCAAGCATTCTTGATGAAAAAACCTGAGCTGAACAGAAAATCTGACTTTCAAATACAAGAAGCAAGAGAAACATGAGAAGGTAAACAGGAAAAAAAGAAATCATAAAGAACTTATTAAAGTTGAACTATTTACATTCCTATGTGGAAAAACAATAATTGTAACTCATAAGACTTCTCTCAGTATGAGGATAGCTGAAGGGAATATATGTGTGTATACATATATATGTATACATACATATATATGTATAGGAGGATGTATGTGTATATAAGTACATATGTGAGTGTGGGCATTTGTATGTTCATGTTATACATAGAGGGCACAGGATGAGTTGAATATGAAGGGATGATATCTAAAAAACAAAATTAAGAAGTGAGAGAGGAATTTATTGGGAGAAAGAGAAAGGGAACAATAAATTAGGGTAAATTAGCTGATATAAAAGTGGCAAGAGAAAACTGTTACAATGGAGGGGAAGAGCAGGAAGGTGAAACAGAGTGGGACAACCTGATTCTCATTGAATTTGGCCTAAGGATGGAACAACATACACATTCAATTGGGCATCTTGCCCTACAGGATAATAAGGGTAGGGGATAAAAGAGGGGGAGGATAGGGGGGAGGGCACATTGGGGGAAAGGGTATTTAGAGGCAAGCATTTTTGAAGGATATGGTCCAGGGAGAAGGTGGAGTGGGTGGGGGGCAGCATGGGATGGAGAGAAGTGTAGCTGGTCTTTCACAATATAACTACTATGGAGGAGATTTGGGTAACTACACATGTACAATCTATATTGAATTGCTTGTCTTCCAAGTGGGTGTGGGTGAGGAGGGAAGAAGGGAAAAAATCTGGAAATCAAAATTTTAAAAACAAATGTTTAAAAATTGTTTTTTACATGCAACTGGGAAATAGGATATACAGGCACTGGGACATAGAGACCCATCTTGCCCGACTAGAAAGTTAGGGGGGCGAAGGGGGAGGATATAAGAGAGAACAGACTGGGGGAGGGGCATTCTGTAACCTGCTGTTTTGGAGTGGGGGTAGGGGAAAGATGGGGAGAGAAAAAAATTGTAACTCAAAATCTTGTGGAGATGAATGTTGAAAACTAAAAATAAATAAAATTTTAAAAAAGATTTTTTTTATATGTGAGTCATTTCCCTATTTTTATGGGAGATCCAGAATCTTTTTTTTCCTCCGAGGGCAGTTGGGGTTAAGTAACTTGCCCAAGATCACACGGCTAGTTTTTTTTTGTGTGGGTATTAAGTGTCTGAGGCCAGAACCGAACTCAGTTCCTCCTGACTCCAGGACTGGCGCTTTACTCACTGTGCCACCTAGCCGCCCCAAGATCCTGAATCTTAAGGAAGAAAACAATACCCTGAAAATCAGAATTGGTCAAGGGGAAGCCAATGAAGTTATAAGAGCATATTCCTATTTCATTTTTTAAAGCTATTTTCTCTAGAAGTATAGCAAGGACCAAAGTATACAAGCATCCCCAAAACAGTCTGGCACATTGGACCACAAGTAGATTCAGAGTCAAGGGAAAAGAGGTCCTAAGCTTAGACCTCACATAGCACACATGGATAATTCAAAGCTGCTGTATAAATGGGAATTCTCTTCTCCTTTCCCTGAGTCTCCAAGAAGTTCCCCTGGGATATAACTCTTTGTTGAGTTTCAGGGTTTAGAGTTTTGTGTGGTTCTGAAATTGCCATTTATCAGTATGTCTAGTTCTCAGCTCCCAATTCTTGTTCATGCTTCAGGCAGGGCTAGGAGCTGGAACTGAGTCCCTGCTCCCATCCTGGGACTTGAGCCAGACCAATAATGGATTCTGACCCTACTTCTCTTTAGGTATTCCATCTAGAGTCTGTGACTGCTCCTAATCCCCAAAGGCTGCCTCAAGGTCCAGGTCCTCACCTATCCAATCCAGGAATTGGTAGTAGATAACCAAGATGTCACTTAGCACCTGGTCCAAGTCACTTGGGTCCACAAGCTAAATTCCATCCTCTGCTCCTCACAATCTCTTTCCCCCTGTAATGGTAAGGGAATTAGAAAATCTTCCCTGCCTCTTAATAGCCCTAGGCAATTTGAAGATCTTCCCTGTCCCTTAATGAGCCTCACTTGGAGCCCAAGTATACCTCTAACCAAACTAATGTAATGATAATGGCAATTTGAAGACCTTCCATGATTTCAAGATTTTCCTGGTCCCTAATAGGCTGGATGTAATCACATGAAGCCTGTGGTGGGAGGAGTTTGCTGAAGGGTGGAGTAGAGCCCACAGAAGGCTGGGAGATCTCCCTCCTCTGGAAGGAGGAGAGAACACACCCAAAGATTCAGCTAGACTTTTGAATGTTGGTTTGTGGGAAGTCTAAATGATGGTGTGGCTCTCTACTGTGTTATGGTGTATTAACTTTTATGTTGCTATGATGGATTCAGTTCCCTGGTGTTGGGATTTGGTTTTCTGGTGTCTAGATAAATGTTTTGTTTCTGTCTTCCATATGGTGATTCTCTTATATCTTTCAGTTGAGGACTATGTTGGCATATTTACAGTCACTTTTGGAACTGCCAATATTGTATTGGTCCTACATTTGGTGACAGTGATGGGATCATGAAATATGGGGCTTCTTTTCGGATGCAGAAGGCCATTAGAAGAAGAAATGGATATTGCAGGATGGGATGATTTACCTTATTCCTCCCTAGGAAGCAAGTGGGCTAAAAATACAGAGCTCTGTGAAAACTGGGAACTGAGGTTACAGAAGGGAGAAACTAGGGATGTAGAAACATGTTTGCAAGAAATACCAATAAAACCAGGGAGAGAACAAGAAGGGTTGTGTAGAAGAGGCTGGGATTTACTAACAGTTTGCCATATTATATGTAAAAGTAGGCACAAATTGCTGGAAGACAAAACTCAGACGGAGAAGGAATTGGCTGTTTTAAATGAGAAATTTTCTGTGTTAAAGTTTTTAGGCTCTCCTTTAGAAGCACAAGCAGCAGGATCTCAGGTGGTAGAAAAGGGGGCTGTTGTGGGTTTGGCTCAGAAAAAGAAGCAGAAAAGTAATAGGGAAAAGGTTCATACAGCTTTGTCAGAGGCTGAGCCTAGTTGTCACAATGATGACTTCCAGGAGAGTTCGTGGGTGCAAAATGATACAATGTGATATGAGGAGGTTTTTGCAGGGGCAGAAGTTCACCTCATATAAAGAAGAAAGCATGAGAATCAGGAAGGCCAAAAAAAAGCTCGGGGAGATAATTGAGGATTTCACCCAGGAGGAGGTTACTGATATATTAAAGAGATTCACTCACAGGATGGGAGAATTGTTAGTGTCTTGGATGGTGAGAATCAGTGATGAAGGGGATGGAGGAGCATGGGTAGATAGCATAGATTGCTTGAAATTTATCGGTATTAGAGTCCTTTTGTCCAGAAAGCTTTTAGAGATTACCATATTCAATACTCCTTCATTAAAATATGACAAATCTGTTACCTTCGGCTGCTGAGGGATGCAATAAAATGTATCCCACTGATTCTATGTGGCCTAGTGGACAGAGACCTTGCTATTCTCTTAGAGCTGTATGAGAAAGTTAAAGAAGGAAGTAAGGAAAACTGTTATCATGATTGGAAATGCAAATACATATCAAGATATGCTCTTAGCAGTCCTGCTTACCAGCACCTAAGTCTTACTCTATGCATTGGGGAAACAGGGCGCCTCTTTCAGAGGTGCTAGATATGATTTCACAAATAAACGACTAGGGAGAATGGAGAAAAGTTAAATTCCTTGGAGAGAGAAGAGTAAAGAGCCAGCAGATTCAAAGCCAGAATAGATCGACAAGAAAAGGATTGTTTAGTGCTCTATTAAGAGCAGGGGTAGACTTGGGGGGGGGGGGGGGGTTGATGGTATTCCAACTGATGAACCATACAAAAAGTATCAAGAAAAGAGGATTGATATTCGATGGAATAGAGAAGTAAAAACTGCCCTCTACAAATCTTTTTGAATGATTGCTATGATTGTAAGTTCATGGATCCCAGAAGTATGGCTGACCCTATATCTGCTAAGAAGTACTGAGCACCTTGTTTCAGCTATTTAATTATTAAGCACCTTGTTTCAGTGAAAGTTTCTTTTGAGCCTTGCCATGATTATATCAAGACTTTGCTAAGAATCACAACCTGTGAATCCCACAGTGGGAGGAACTTGCTGATCCAACAGGAAGGGGAGGAAAAGAGAGGAGCTAATGACCAGAATAAAAAGCTGAGCACAAGCTGAGAGAGAGCCAGAGCTGCTGGGAGCAAGCAGTGTGGAGACTGAGCCACTAGCATGAGTGAGAGAGGGGCATTCTTGCTTAAGAGACCCTGTTTTGTTTTAAAGGTTTGACAGAATGAAGGTATGGGAAGGCTTGGGAATGTTGGTGTTTGCTGCATTGGTTGTGTTTACCAACTTCTTGGTTACTAAGATGAATTTGGCTTTCTTGTTTTGGGATTCAGCTTTCTGGCATTTGAATAAATGCTTTGGTTCTGTCCTCAATGTGGAGAGCCTGTTGCATTTTGTAATTCACAACTCCACCAGCTGGAACAACAGTAATGTCCTCTATCAGCATACAGATCTGACAAAGTAACATCAACACAGACAGACAAGGTTCTGGCATCACAACCATGCTTCCTACCAGTTCTGCCTGTCCCAGCTTGAGCTCCTTATATATGGTCATTAGCTCCTCCCATTTCCACTCCTTCCTGTTGCATCAGCAAGTTGCTCCCACTGTGGGATTCACAGGTTCTGTTTCTTAACAAAGACTTGATGTTGAAGTGCCCACCAGAAATTATACACTAGAGCCTCCTTAAACCTGCTAGAGGGGACCCCTACTGGGTCCCTTGGAAACCACCTAATAGGTTCCAGTAGTAAAGAAATGTTTCACCTGTGTTGCTAAAGCATGCCACAGGTTCCCACGGATTCAGGTCTCTTTCTGTTTGCATTCAAAGCTTTGTTAAGGGACTATGGCTTCTCTTCGATTCAGTAGAAATAATATTAATAATTTGTCTTAACAAGAATAATACTGAGAATGTCTTCCTTGGACAGAAATAATACTGGGAATAATTTGTCTTAACAGAATAATACTGAGAATGTCTTGCTTGAACAGAAATAATACTGGGAATGATTTGTCTTGATTTGTCTTAATAGAATAATACTGAGAAAGTTTTACTTGAATGCTGATGCTCTGTTACTATCAATCACATTGTCTATAAAATTATGTCTAACAGAAAGCTAGGGGCGGTCTTTTGGTCTGAGAGGCAGTCCCGGCCAGTTAACACTCCTATCAAATTATAATTGGCCTAGCTGTCCCGTTATGTCTCAGTGTCCATTACAGATGGAGGTTCCACTGAGATAGCCTTTGGCTCTGTTTTGACAGCTGTACCAGGCTCCCTGGAGGGCCAGGAGAGCAGTCTGACCTAGGAGAGGCCACCGAGTGAAATTCCTCAGCCCCAGGCTTGCATTGCTTCCCTGAGTGGACCGGAATCTGAGTCCTATCCAAATTTTTTCAATTCGATCCAAGAGTGTTCTGTTCTGTTCGGTGAGTACTCAGTCTGTGAAAGTGCCTAGGGGGTGTTCACCGAGAACTCTCACTCGGCCCCAGGTAAAGGTAGGAGGCTAGCTGAACGCGGCGGTACGGCCCCTACAGGCCTCCAAGGTCAGGACACTGATGGAGTTTCTGTTTTGTTTTTTTCTTTTCCCTCTCTTCTGAATTTTGTGTTTGCTGTAAAAGTGTTACTGTATCTTAAACTGTCTATTTGTGTGTAGATTGTTGCTAGATGTCACTGTCTGTGTGTTGTGTTGTTTTGTGTGTACCCTGTCTCTGAGATACTGGCAGGTAGAAAAGAGGAAACCTTCTTTCTTTTGCCCTGCTGTGTTTTATTTTTGTATATTCTGTCTGTCTGTGTAAAGAAATTTTTAAATCTGCCACTCTGTAATCCAAATGTACCCAAGCAGCCAAAAGAATGCTGTACCTGAGCTAGAAAGATTAATAATCTCTTAAGAAAGACTGCTGGCAGAAAACCACTTCTCCTTCTACTCCTTGAACTCCAGCTGAAGTTCTCGAAGTAGAAAGACAAATGGACAGAAAGAGAATGGGAAATTTCTCCCCCCCCAAAAAAAAATCTGTCTAAGGGAAAAGGGGTCACTTCAATGATCAAAGAGAAGTAGGTTTTCAAGCTGCACTTTGAAATAGGACTAACACTTAACTCTTTCCTGGGTCACAGAAAGAGAACTGTACAACATCATTGGGAATATAGATCCAGGTAATTGAATTCATTCTGATTACTATTTGGCACTACAAAAACTGAAGTTTAAGGTCACCAGCTTGGTTATTCAATTGTTTTTATTTCAAAGTTCAAAATTAAGGCGATGATTGTTACTGGTAACCAGTTGTATTATATATGTTGTATGAGAAACAGTTTCTCTTAAAGTCTTGGAGTAGATCTGACATTTTAAAGGAATGAACACCTGAGAAAAGTTTATTTGAGCAAAAGGTCAAAGAGAAATCCGCTAAGACTCTCTTCCCTGTGCTCCCAGTTCTTCTCAGCTAGGGCTACGGAGCCCTCGCTGTCATCCAGCTCTGACGGAGCTGAGGAGGCAGTAAGAGGTCTGAACCGTTAAGATTTTTTGTCCCTGTTGTCCTGGCTATAACTGAGCTAGGGCTGCAGTGAAGTTAATTTGAGTAAACTTCCTCCAAAAAGAAAAAGGAGGGAAGGTACAGTAGCTACATCAGAGCTGCATGGGCTTGTCATCTGCCTACCTGAAAGGTTAAATCCCTGGAATAGGATTTTTTTTTTCTGAATGGCATGGGAACAGTTAGACAAGGGAAAAGAAGCTTGTGAAACAAAGGTACAAATACAAGTTAATCATTATCCCATATAGTAAGCCTGGGATACATCTGAGCTACTAAAGTGTGTGTTACATCTGAGCTCTTCAGCCTAAATAGTTTAGTAAAAGGGTATTTGATCTAGCTCCCATAAGCAAGTTTTAGATCCCCAGGGAGCCTGAAGTCCACCTCTCTAAGTAAGCAGAGCCTGAAGTTTCTACTTCAAGTTCCCCAAACCCTCTCCTCAATGCTCCAGGCAAATCGACTACCCCATAACCAAGGTCTTCTACAGCTAAGAATTCACAGAGGTTTATTTAATAGAGCATAAACTGATAATGTGCTTTGAGTGTGATGTTTGGAAAATGGAGGGTTTCCCCCTGAAATATAGAGTTCACTCTGTACCATGAAGCCCCAACTTCAGTACCATCTAAGAGATCTCTCCCTTGCTGCAAATAATCACTTTGCTTGTTCCAGTGTTGAAAACTGACCCTCTGTATCAGCAATGATATATTCACAATGGCAATGGAGATTACAAATATGCTGATATAATTATCCATCACAAAATACATTATGGGGGAATAAGCTAGAAAATTTATTAAGATACCAAAAGACTGAGTCCCAAAACCAGAAAGTGAAAGCCATCAGAGTAGTTATGACATTGGCACAGGTAGATAAAGTAGAAAGCACCCACATTCTCAAGCCTTTAAAACAGAACAGGCTGCCTCAGGCAAAGGTCCTCCTCTCCCCACTCACAGCAACCACCCAGCGTCCGGGAAGTGCGCTCGCTCCCAGCAGCTCCGGCCCCTGGCAGTCCTCAGCAGGAGTCCTTAGCAGAAATTCTGGCTGACTCAAAAATGGCTTTGTGCTGCCGCTGCCTCTGCTGCTGCTGCCGCCATAGCAGCCACTGCTAGCCACCGCAGGAACTCCAGCTTGGCTTCCACTTCCTCTTGCTCTGCCCCTTCCTGCTACATCAGCAAGTCCAATGGGGCATGGAAGATCTTTTAAATCCCATAACCCTTACATTTGGCCCCAAGATCTTTCATGTCCCTTACTTGGCAAAAATACAGTAGGAATAACTGGTGTCAACAACATTTCACAAAAATATAACAAGAATAGCACACAATAAACACAGAAAACCATATTTTAGGGTGGGGCTTGAGCACAAGCTCCCCATCATTCCTCCCACCCCAAACAAATGGGGCCCCAAAATCTTGTGGTAAGGGGTGAAGGTCTCTTCTTCCATGGCTACTTGCTGCTGAAATCAGATGTAGAGCTGTCCCTGTCCTAAGGGGTCCCATTTGAGAGGTCAGTTCTTAATATGCTTGATGCCAGGTCCAAGGGTGACACATCACAGTTGCAGACAGGTGGTGACATCCAGCTTAAGCTATCAGGGATCTACAGGTGGAGGGTACCAAGCCTGTGGAAACAAATCTAGCAAACAAGGTGAACAGACAAAAAAAATCAAGAAGAAGCAAAAAGACAATAACCAGACTATTGTAGCCTCACTCACGGTAGAATAAATGAGTTAAGGGTACAATTTTGCAATCATATTCTCCAGAATAAACAATAGTTACAGTGTTATCCCTTCCATGTGCTATAATCTCTACAGCCTTTGGAACATCATCTGGTGTAATGTAATGCCAAAAGAAAGGCAACTTCCCAGGTTCAGAATACCAGCATAGGTGCTCTCCATTTTATTCAGTGACAAACCAAGAACAGAGAAGATCAAAACATGACATCATTCAAAATACAGCATTTACTAAGTGTGATTAAATAATCTCCAAGTACTACCCCACCCCAGGACCTTCCAATCATTCAATCAATTACAAAGTCCCTGTTCTAAATACTTCTCCACCCCTAGGCTATACCTTCATTTGGTCCACCACAAAACCCCTCTTCTCAAATGGAGATTAGTTTCCAAACATAAGTAAAGTACCTTCATTTGTCAATCACAGAGCACAATAAGGTCAAAAGTTCCCCACCCCTGGATCACAATTGAATCTACCCCAGAGTTACATCAAGTTTAAACACAGCACTTAATACCCAAATGGAGGTCTTTTCTTCATCTTGACACGAGGCAAGTTCTCAGCAATCTTAGTTCCTGGGGAGACAAGGCTTAGCAAGGCCATAAGATACATTGCCAGTCCCTTCATGAATTCATCCTCTGTCTGTAGAACAGTCCTAGAACCCCTGAACACATTAGCAAAACCCTCTCCCAGGATTTCTGTAAACATACAACAAGAAAATCCTTCTTCAGGGCTTCTGAACCAACAGAAAGGCTCCCAGACCCCTGCAACAACAGCACTGTCCCTCACCAGTGGACAGTATTCACTCTCTGTCTACAGGACAGTCTCAGGGCTTCTTAGCGAACAGCCAGGTTCCAGGACTTCTTCAACAAAAGGACTGTCTTTCACCAGTGGACAAATCTGGCAAAACAACATCAAAACAGACAAAGTACCAGCAAAACAGCCATGTCTCCTCAGTCCTTGGCAGCTCAGGGGGCAGGTCTCAAAAGTCCAGGGCAATTCAAAGCGGCCACCAGCAATTCTCTTAGTCTCTCTCTCTCCCCACGAGGTGCTGCTTCCAAAAAGATCTTCTGCCTCTCTCTAGTGTCTCTCCAAATCTACCTCACCAGCTCCTCCCAGTTCAGGACTTTCTTTTCACATCAAAAAGTCCATCCCACAGGTGGGATTAACAAGCTCTGGGTTTTAACACAATCAGTTTGAAAACCAAGCCAATACAGGGGAATCTTTAATTGCCATTACTATGAAGGTTTTTTACTAAGAAGTAATTTTTTACTAAATTACTAAGAAGGTGGGGCAAACTTGGATACAAAGATTCAGATTCAGAAATACCTGCGGGGGTGGTTCCTGCTTCCCTGTTCATTCTAATGCTAAGTACCTTTTCTTGGTACAGCTTATGCAGCTCTTCAGTTGGAATACCATCTATTCTTCTAAAGTCCACCCCTGCTCTTAATAGAGCAGTAAACAGTTCCCTTCTTGTCGTCTATTTTGTCTCTGAATCCTCTGGCTGTTTACTCTTCTCTCTCGAGGCAATTTGTCTTTTTCCCATTCCCCTAAATCGCTTAATTGTGAAATCTTATCCAGCACCTCTGAAAGAGGGTGCCCTATTTCTCCAATTAAAAGAGTTAGAATTAGGTGCTTATATGCAGGAGGAGCCGTCTTCACTATGATATTTCTATGAGGAACTCCTAGGGGGGTATCATAATGTGCATTTGCATCTCCAATCAGGATAGCAGTTTTCATTATCTCCTCCTTTAGCTTTCTCATACAGTCTCTAAGTGAGTACCAGGGTCTGTCTCCCCTAGGCCACATAGATTCAGTAGGATATTGCTTTTTGCATCCTTCTGCAGCTAAAGCTAGAAGATTAGTTTTGTTATTTCCTCCTTGCATATGGTGATCCCTAAAAGCTTGGTGTACAAAATGATTCTGACTGATACTTATGAATTTTAAGCAGTCCTCACTGTCCAGTGTTATTCCTCCGGCGCTTTCATCAGTGATTCTTACTATCCAAGACACTAAAGACTCCCCCATTCTTTGGGTAAATCTACTCAATATATCAGTGATCTCCTGTTGAGTGAAATCCTCAATTGTCTCCCTGGACTCTGTTTTGCCACGGTGGTTCTCCTGTCTTCTTCTTCATATGGGGAGAGCTTCTATATTAGAAGACTCCTCATCTAACCTTGCTCCATTCTCCTCACACACATTCTCCTGAAAGCTGTCAGGGCAACTCTGCCCAGCCTGTACAAAAGCTGCATGCACATTCGTTCTGCTAGTTTTTTGCTTCCTTTTAGCTACATGAACAGTAGCTTGCTCCTGGACCACATGAGTCCCTCCAGTTTGCTCTTCTGAGTGCTGTGACACAGAAGAATCCTCAGGCAAACCAGATGACTCCCTAGCCATCCGAGCTCTTTCCTCCAGCAGCTTATCCCTACTTTTACACATAAAGCGATAACTTGTTAGAAGCACCCAGCCTCTCCTGCACAGTCCTGCCAGTTCTTTGCCTGGTTCTATGGGTATTCCTTTCAAACATCTTTCCAAATCTCCAGGTTCTCCCTCTTTTAGCCTTAGTTCCCAGTTTTCACAGGGCCCTGTGCTTTTAGCCCATTCTCTGGCTAGAGAGGAATAAGGCAAATCCTCCCATCCTGGAATAACCATTTCTCCCTCTAAAGCCCCACTGCTTCCAAATAGAGGCCTGACATTTTGTAATCCCATCCCCGTCGCCAAATGTATCAAAAATGCCATATTCACAATGCCAATGAAGATTACAAATATGCTGATATAATTATCTATCACAAAATACATCATGCTTGCCATATGGGGGAATAAGCTAGAAAATTTATTAAGATACCAAAAGACTGAGTCCCAAAACCAGAAAGTGAAAGCCATCAGAGTAGTTATGACATTGGCACAGGTAGATAAAGTAGAAAGCACCCACATTCTCAAGCCTTTAAAACAGAACAGGCTACCTCAGGCAAAGGTCCTCCTCTCCCCACTCACAGCAACCACCCAGCGTCCGGGAAGTGCGCTCCCAGCAGCTCCGGCCCCTGGCAGTACTCAGCAGGAGTCCTTAGCAGAAATTCTGGCTGACTCAAAAATGGCTTTGTGCTGCCGCTGCCTCTGCTGCTGCTGCCACCGTCGCAGCCACTGCTAGCCACCGCAGGAACTCTAGCTTGGCTTCCGCTTCCTCTTGCTCTGCCCCTTCCTGCTACGTCAGCAAGTCCAATGGGGCATGGAAGATCTTTTAAATCCCATAACCCTTACACCCTCCTTCCAAAATAACTATTAGACTAACTGAAGGATTGGGTTCTACTGATAGAATGAAATCAGGAGCTAAAGTATGGGTAAAGTGGAAGCCAGTAATGGGAATGTAAATTTTAAAGATCTTCCCTGCCCCTAAGCAAAAGTGCACCTGGAGCCTGGGGTGGGAGGCTTGTTTTTCAGTAGATACTTCTTGATTGGCCAGTGAGTCAATAAGGTTGTTACATTCTCTGAGTCAGGAGAAGGCTATATAAGCCCTGATGTGTAGCTTTGTTTTGGGGCTCACTTTGAGAAGTGTTCTGTGATTTGATCAGATGAAACTCTGGGAAGCCGTTGTCCAGGGCCTCCTGGCTTTGAAACCCAGATGCTGATTTGGTATGGATGTAATGGTTGGACAGTTTGGAAAACTTTCTACTTGACCTGTTTCTCTGTCTTGATAATTCTGTCTGTATACTCTGAAGTTCGGTGCTGACCTTTTCCCCCTGAACTAGGTAAACAATGTGTGTTTGACTAATTAAAGTAAGCTTGTTAACCCATTTTGAGTTGCTTTCCTTTAACAAAGCAGATCCAAGAACCTGAGTTGGCAGCCACCCTGGGGACGCTGGGGTGATTGCCGCTACAGAGCCAGACCACGTTACAAAGGCTACAGAAATTACAGCACATGGGAAAGATAATAATGTAACTGTTGTTTATTCAGAAGAGGATTACCAAGTTGTACCCTGAACTCATATACTCTACTGTGAATGAGGCTATGATAGGGAATTCATGAACTCCAGAAGCACAGCTAATCCTCTGTTTCCTTTTCGTTTTGAGTCTACTAAATTTGTGAGATTTGTTTCCTGCACGTTCAGTACCCTCCACCTGCCCAGATGCCTGAACACTTAAGCTAGATGTCATACCCGTCCATGATTGTGGTGTGTCACCCCTGGAACTGGCATTAACAAAGGTTTAGATGCCAGCTAAAGAACTGACCTCTTGAATGGGACCTATTAGGTCAGGGAAAGCTCTACGTCCAATTTCAGCAGGAAGTAGCTATGAAAAAAGAGACCTTCACCCCATAGTCTGAGATTTTGAGCCCCAGTCATTAGAGGGGGCCATGGTGGAGTGCTCCTGCTCAAACCCCAACTGTAAGATAGTTTTGTGGCTTTATTTTGGGTTATTCTTATTATACTGTTATAAAGTTATTTTGACACTGGTTACCTATAAATTCCCATTAATCTATGATGAAATGCTTTGTTAATGTATTTTTACCACGTAAAGGACATGAAAGATCTTGGGGCCAAATATGACAGTCATGGAAATTTGAAGATCTTCCCTGCCACTTAATAAGGCTAAGGAAATCTGCAGATTTTACTTCCTTTGAAGATACTCCCAGTATCTTAATAAGCTGAACTTAATCACAAGGAACATCTGGTGGCAGGAACTTGAAGTGTGGAGCACAGCTGGGAGTCAGAGCTAGACTACAGAGTTGGGAGGAGAGCATGCATCTCAGGTAAGGAGACAGTTTGGCTCATGAGTAAAAGATTTTTGTCACCTGCTGTGACAGCTAGGCTTATGTTGGTTTGAGGGAACGCTAAAGGATGATGCGGCTCTCTATGCTATCATAGCTTATTAAATTCTTTGCTGCTATGATGGAATCGGCTTACTGGTTTTGGGATTTGTAAATAAATGTTTTATTTCTGTCTTACATATGGAGAGTGTGCTATATTTTGTGATCAAGCACCATGTGGGAATATTTATAGTCATGGTCAGTACTGTAAATACTGTATCAGAGCTGCAGTGAGGATAGGAGGCACCCAGGGAGATAGCTAAGCTTGTGAGTATTGGTTTCTGGGAAGGCTAAAGGATGGTGTGGCTCCCCACTATGTTATGGTGTATTAAATTCTATGTTGCTATGATGGATTTGGCTTTCTGGTGTCAATAAATGTTTTGCTTCTGTCTTCTATGTGGACAGTCTGTTATATCTTGTGATTCAGAATTACATTGGCATATTCATAATCACCATCAGTGCTGTAACTACTACATTGGTGCTACAGGGTCTTCTGTGTAAAATCTTTAACACAATAATTGCATTAATAATGTTTTTTTTTCAGTGTGGATTTGCTGATGTTTAATTAGAGAAGAGTTTCCTCTGAAAGCCTTTCCACACTGGTTGCATTCATAAGGTTTCTCCCCAGTGTGTATTCTCTGATGTAGCGTAAGACTGCCTCTCTGTATAAAAGCCTTTCCACACTGTTTACATTCATGAGGTTTCTCCCCAGTGTGTATTCTCTGATGTAGGGTAAGACTGCATCTCCATATAAAAGCCTTTCTACATTTATTACATTCATAAGGTTTCTCTCCAGTGTGGATTCTCTGATGTTTGGTTAGAGTGGTCCCCTTTGTAAAAGATTTTCCACATAGATTACATTCATAAAGTTTCTCTCCAGTGTGGATTCTTCCATGTTCAACAAGACTGAAGCTCTCTCTAAAAGTCTTTCCACACTGATTGCATTCATAAGGCTTCTCTGTAGTATGGATTCTCTGATGTACAGTAAGATTGGACATCTTTGTAAAAGCCTTTCCACATTGACTACATTCATAAGGTTTCTCTCCAGTGTGGATTCTCTGATGTACAGTAAGATTCGCAGCCTTTATAAAAGATTTTCCACATTGATCACATTCATAAAGTTTCTCTCCAGTGTGGATTCTCCCATGTTCAACAAGACTGAAGTGGTCTCTAAAAGCCTTTCCACACTGATTGCATTCATAAGGTTTCTCCCCAGTATGGATTCTCTGATGTAGGGTGAGACTGTCTTTCCGGGTAAAAGCCTTTCCACATTGATTACATTCATAAGGTTTCTCTCCAGTGTGGATTCTCTGATGTATGGTAAGATGGGTCCACTGTGTAAAAGATTTTCCACACTGATTACATTCATAAAGTTTCTCTCCAGTGTGGATTCTCTGATGTTTATTTAGTAGAGTCCTCTGTGTAAAAGCCTTTCCGCAATGACTGCATTCGTAAGGTTTCTCTCCAGTGTGGATTCTCTGATGTACAGTAAGACTGCACATCTTTGTAAAAGCCTTTCCACAATGATTACATTCATAAGGTTTCTCTCCAGTGTGGATTCTCTGATGTACGGTAAGATTGGACATCTTTTTAAAAGACTTTCTGCACTGATTACATTCATAAAGTTTCCCTCCAGTGTTCATTCCCTCATGAAAAGCAGAGATTTCTCTCCAAGTGTAGTCACAGGTACCACCACCCATGAATCTTTTCCCCTCAGTTTCTTCCACAGAAAGGCTGAGCTCTGCAGGAGTCTCTCTCACTTCAAGTCTGGTCCCTCCTGAAAGAAACAAGCAATTAAACATATACACACAGACACGTATATAATTATATTCCCTTCCCTTGACTGGAACAATATAAATTCCTTTACATTATCTTTCCACAGGCAAAGATTAAAGTCTTCAAACTTCAAAAGTCTTCAACTGGGCAGATCCCATTAATTCAAAATGCCATTAGCTCCCATCCCAAGGATGATTTAATTTACAAAGAGCTTCCCCCATAGTGACATGGGATCCTCACAACAAACCTGTGACAGAGGAAGAGTGTTCTTCTTCCAAGAACTACTCAGGCCGTGAGCTCAGAATGGCTGAGTGACTTGAACCCAAATTCCAAATATGAGACATGAACTCCAAACTGTGACTTAGCGTGCTCCATCCACAGTACTAGAAAGGTTGCTTGCAATCAGTCTTTCCTTCTCACTTTCTTCGTTTGCACTTTCAATCCTTTCTTCACAGATAATATGCTATTTGGTGCATTCATACTAAATATTCAAATTATTTCAACGTTTCTCACATTTCTAAATATAATGTAATGATTGTGATGTTTTTGTTTTCTGTTGCAATATTTGAAGTTACATGAAGAATACCAGGGCTCTTTTTTGTAATTTACCTAAAACATAAAAATGCTGGACTATTTAAACTTTTTCGGAAAAAATTTTTTTTTTAGCAAGGCAGTCAGGGTCAAGACTTGTCTAGGGTCACACAACTAGTAAGTGTCAAGTGTCTCTAGCGGGATTTGAACTCAGATCCTCCTGATTTTAGGACGAGTACTCTATTAACTGCACCATCTAGCTACTCCTTGGCCAATTAATTTATTTTGATAGTGATTACTTATTTTCCTTTTAATAAAAATGCTGTCCCTAAATGTTTCTGCTTACCACAATAAAAATAAAATCCTCGTCATAAAGACTGCACGTGTATAAGCCATGTAATATTGCTCACCATCTCATGGAAGGGAAAGGGGAAGGACTGAAGGAATTTGGAATTTTAAATTTAATCAAATTTTAAAAGTTGTTTTAATATTTAACAGGTGAAAACAAAATATTATATTAAAAAATTAAATGTTTGTACTAAGAAAGAAAAAATCCGCCTCATAAACACACCTTGGAAAATGCATGGCATTTCCCATGTCTCAAAATATTTGTCTCATGCATGACTTTGGGTCTAACATCCTTTTGTAAGGAAATGGACACCCTAATATTCTATAAGTCCTCTTGAAGCTCTTCCCCATATAGGGTTCACAAACCCCTTGGAGGTTCTAGACAGTGCTCCAAAGGATTTGAAAAAAAAAATCTGTCATTGACACGTTAAGCAGTTCATGGTTCTCTCTTTCTTGCAACCACTCACCTCTAAATAGCCACCTTACTTAGGTTCTGACCCTGGTGGAATCTGAACAGACCCAACACTGAAGATCACAGAGATTATTTTCTACACTCATGAAGGGTGTCTCCAATGATAGGACACCTCCAAGACTCTAATAGCCAGCTATCTAAATGGGGATGCTTGTCTGCTACAGGAACCTGGTCAATGATTCTCCAAAAATAGAAAAGAGACTGAGCCAGAGAGATCAGGAAAGGGACTTGGGTGATGATTAATGCAAAGCTTGGCCTTGGATCATTTCCAGGTAAGGCGGCAGTCTTCATTCCTACTCATGGGCTGCTGGATGAGAGGAAGAAAACCATGGAACCAGGCTGCCTGGGTCCACTAGAGATTTAGGATGCACAATCTCAGATGCTAAGGCAATGCTTCAACATCTTCCTGATAACTCCCCATCCCACTCACCACAGCAGCTTTTCCATATCTTTTCATTCATCCCCAACCTTCCCTGGTGGCTTTTTCTCTCCCCCCTCACACCCTATCCACACCTTCTCCTTCTTCCTTAAGAGCTTGCCTCCAGTTTCATTGGAAAAGCTGGACATTTTTAAAGAGTTCTCTTATTCTCCTTATTTCAGATTACTCAGATGCTCCATTTCCTTTTGGGCCTCAGTATCAGACAAAGAGGTCATCCTTTCGCTAAATTCTATGGCCATTTCTTGACCCTCATTCTTCTTGACTTCTTGGCAGGCTTTGGCAGTGCCCGTCACCCCTTTTTCTTGATACTCTCCTCTCCAAGCCTCAGTGACACTACTCTCTCCTGGTGCAGAATGAAACCCATTCTCTTTCCCCCAGTGCTCCCATCTGCCCACATTCTTAACGTTATCCCAAGCGTCCTCAACAGTCCAGGCTCAGAGATGCAGGGTCAGGCCCTCCTCATTGACTCTCACACATTCACACTCCTGACCCCATATTGCTCTAGAGCAAAGTCCTGGGATTCCACTTGGGTGACATCTCTCCCATACACCCCTCTCCCCCAAGACTGTCACTGTCTGCATTCAGGCCCCGGTCACCTCACACCTGAGGTATTTCAGAGCCTGCTGGTTCTTCTGGCTGTCTCATCTCCCCCCAGTCCAGAGTATCCCCAACCCAGTTGTCAAGTTCATCTTCCTAAAGGTCTCACAAGATCCTGTCACCACCCGCTCAACAGCCTCCTGACTCCCCAGCAAAAGGATCCCGTGTAAAATCCTCCCTTGGGCTGTTGAACACTTCATCACCTCCCCTTCTCCGACTCTTCCAGTCTTTGTTCACCCCATCTCCCCCCCCATACATGCTATAACCCAGTGGTGTGGGCCTCCTTTCTGTTCTGGGAACAGGACACTCCTCCTCCTGACTCCCTGGGTTTTTCTAACTCTCCCTCTTGCCTAGAATGCTTCTCCTGGCCTCTCTGAAGCCCCAGCTAGAGCACCCCTCCCATAAAAAGGGTTTCTCAGTCTTCCCCACTTCAGGGCCTTCCCTGTCATGTCCAGCTCCCATTTAACTGTCCACACTGGCTTTCTATACAGTTGTTTGACTGCTCACCAGACTGTGAAATCTCTGAGGGCTGAGGAAGACACTTTCATTCCTTTAGGTCCCCAGTGCTTAGCAAAGGGTCTGGGCTGCAGGAGATCTTAATAAATGTTTGTTGGTTTGAAGAAGGTCTAAGAGAGTTCATATTGGAGAGGTGTAACCCATTTGACATTTCATTCCCTAAATTCCAAATAGAAACTCCATATAAGATGATAAATTTATCTCCGGGAAGAAGCTGAAAGGCCACGGAGTCGAAGCCCCTCATTTTACATATAGGGAAACAGAGGTTCCATGGTTCAGTGACTGGCCCAGGAAGTCACTGCTAATAAAAAAATCTAAAAAATAATTACAAGGCAGGCCTTCCTGCCCCCAAATATAGCACTTGCTTCACCCCAACACAAAGCAGTCTCTCACAATCACAGCTCTCATATACCTGCTTTCACCTCACTCACCTGGACAGAGGCTCCTCAGGCCTTCTTCCTCCAGGATCCAGGGTGCTTCCCTTTGCTCAAAATAAGAGATCACATCTTCTCTGGGACCTGGCAGTCCTGCAAGTGGGGAATTAGTCAGGGATGAAGAAGAGAGACTTGTAATTAGTTCTCTTTAGGAAAAGGGGTGAGGATACACAGCTGCTCATTTAGAGCTCACTCCATTCTGGTCACACACAGGCGTCTGTACTGACCCCTTAGTACTTGTGATACAAAGAACCCAAAGCAGGACGTGTTGTACAACGTGTTGTGAGGAACAGCCAAAACCTCTGCCCCCATCCTGTCATGCTCCATTCTGGCAGAAACCCCTAGACCCACAACTGGGTAAAAGGGAAACTGTGTCAGATCAGCCTCAAGCCCAAGCAACAGGGACCTTGATGTATCACCCTTTGCCCTGCCCCCTGCCTGGCTCCTCACTCCCTGACCCCCATATAAACTGTGTGCACTGTTCATTCAGGGGGTGTTTGGATCCCTGGGGGAAAGTCTCCCATAAGGGTCCAAATCCTATTTCTCAGCCAGTCTGTGATTGCTAGAACTCACAGGGGCATGCAAGCAAGGACCCCAGAATGGTTCCCAAAATTCCTGAAGGAAAGTTTCCATAGCATTTATTTTGGGGAGTTCTGGGGGGAGGTGGGGGAGAAAATCATGTTATACTTTGGAGTCATAGAATTTTATCTTGTCTTCTTCATGAAAGGATGGACCCATGGCATGGTTTCCATTGTCCAGAAATCAGAGTCAGCTGGTGGTGCAGTGGAGAGAGGCCTGGGCCTGGAGTCAGGAAGGTCTGGGTTTAAATACAGTCTCAGAGAGTTGGGAGCTGTTTGCCCCTGGATGAGTCATTTAACCTCCGCTTGCCTCAGTTTCTCAAGTGCAAAATGGACATAACAATATCACCTAAACTGGAAGAATATTATGGGAATGAAGTGACATAATATGGTAAAGAAAAACCTTGGCCCAGGACATGGCAAACAGGAGGTGAATGTAAATGATTGTTCACTTTAGTTCCTTTCCCACCATTTGTGTGAGAAGTTTAGGGAAAGATGAAGGAGGATTAAGGACAAACCTGCTAAACTGGCCACAAGTCAAAGCTATGTGCTACTAATGTGTGCTTGTTAAACAGAAGAATATTCCAAATATTAGGCCCATCCCAAGAGGAAGGGGCTGCAAGGAAAAGCAGCCTGAGCACTTCTCAGAGATTTGGCAGCAAAATCCATGTCCAGCAGAGGTTAGACCCAATAACCCCTGAGATTCTTCCGCACTGACTGGACCTTTGACCTGAGGCTGCCTAGAACTGTAAGAGACTGCCTCAGGAACAACAAAGAAAAGCCTCAGCTTCCTATCACACAATGCAAAGACTTTCTATAGGAAAACCAGGGAGCAGGAGGACTCTGTCTCTTGGGCACAAGAGCCCAACACTCTTCTCTGATGACTGACAGATGTTCCAAAGCCTGCATACCAGGGAATGGAGACGTTCCCTTTGGTTGCAGACTCAGAGTGAGCAGGGAAAGTGTCCTTACCCAGGGAAAGCAGGTTCTGGGCATTCTCCAGCATGACCTCCTTGTACAGCTCCTTCTGAAGACGGTCCAAGAGGCCCCACTCCTCCTGGGTGAAGTCCACGGCCACGTCTTTGAATGTCACTGTCTCCTCCATCATCCAAAGTCATAGAATGGAGAGCTGAAAGACACGTCAGAGTTAAATAGTCCAATCCTCATCACTTTATATGAGGAAATTTCAGAGTCACCTCTTGAAACCATAGTCAGTAAAAATCCAATGGAATTTTGAGGAAATTCATATTTACATTCAATTGTGAGAAAACATCATAAAATGTAGGAAAGTTGAAAAATGTCTTATTAAATATGGAACGTATCTCACTGTGGAATCAGGGAGAAAGTGTGTGTTCAAAAGGTCTGATTTGTGGCAAAGTTGATGGAGCCTTCCCTTGCCCACAACAGGATCTGAGTCCTGCAGGATCCTGATCTGCTTTTCAACCTTCTTGGCAATAGTAAATTTAATGAACTTGGCCATATCAGCCAGGTGGAACACTCAGCAGGTCCTGTGTTAGACTTGGATTCCTCCCTGGTGATTATTGTGCATGCTTCAGGCAGGGACAGGAGCTGGGCCTGAGCCCCTGCTCCCCTCCTGGGATCTGAGACAGACCAACATTGGATACTGTACCTGCTTCTCTCTAGGTATTCCACCTAGAGCCTCCAACAGCTCCTGACCCCTAGGGCTGCCTCAAGGCCCAGGTCCTCACCTATCC
>NW_027186290.1:1262409-1262582 GCF_028583685.1 Petaurus breviceps papuanus | reverse complement strand
CGCGAGCTCCGACCTACGTGGGAAGTGCAGGGGCAGAGCTGGCTTCCAGGAGGCGGAGATCTCTCCTGGGGAGGAGGCAGAGATCCCAGGCAGCGCTTCCGGTTTCCTGCTTCCTGCTTTCTGCTTCCCGCCCGTCAGCTCTGGAGGGGCCTCCTCCTCCCAAGATCCCCCCC
>NW_027186290.1:1237032-1262309 GCF_028583685.1 Petaurus breviceps papuanus | reverse complement strand
CCCCCGGTCCCCCAATTCCTCAGGAAGCTGGGATCCTCCAGACTGTAAGGGTACCTGGAGAGGGGATGGGGCCGAGTTTCTCCGGATCTCAGTCAGCCCGGGCTCCTGGAAAGTGTCCCAGCCAGGCTCAGTCACTGGGAGCCACGAAGGTTCGCGTCATCTTTAGTTACCTGTGACGGCCGCCTCCGTAAAGACCCCGGAGACCCCGACAGAGGCGAGCCCTGGTCTGCGGCTTCCTGCCCATCTCCTGCCTGGTTCCTCCCGCAGACCTGGGACAGCTCCCGGCTCTTGCGGGTGACGCTCTCTCTGGCCCCCGTTACACAGGCTAGCTCTGCATGCGCTGTCCTGAGAGGGGGTGGCCGTCCCTGACCCCCAGCCTAGCGCAGGCCCTTTCTGATGAGGTACTGGCTCTGGGAACCCCCCCTTGATCTCTGATGAAATTGTCCCATTTGATGAGGCATTTGCATGAGGCCATAAGCCTTACTTTGTGGCTGGGCCCAAACCTTTGTTGCTAGCCTGTCCCTCTGTGGTCCATCCACTTCCTACCCTTGAGCCTATCAAAATATCCATCCACCCTTGAACTGGCCTAGCCCACCATTGTCTGTAGTCTCCAGATAGCCTCCAGCAACTTCCCATCCTAAGTCACTCATTGACCTCTTCTGACTTCTGAAGATCCTCCCCAAACACCTCCTCTAGAGCACCCCTAGATCCCCCCCACAACCTTCTATATGTAAGACCCCCATCTCACATACTTTGCTTTTCTTTGACTGAGAGAAGACTTGCGACGAATTCATTAGGCAGGACTTGGCGTATTGGGTATTTTGGGGTCATGAGCACCCTTAACCTCTTCCTTTTTTTGGTTCCCTGACCACGGGAAACATTGCTAATCTCAAGCTCTTCTCCAACCGGGACTGTAAGGTATGGAATTAGGGTTATTTCATTAGTTGGAATAAAACTGAGAAATATCTTATTATGAAATGTGTCTCCCTATGACACATTTGTGTTCTGTCTGTGAGGCAGGTGAATCTGTGGAGGAGAAAGAGAGAGGGTGATGTGAAATTTATTTTTTCTAAGAACTGATAAATGTGATAGGTTCTGAAGAAAATTCTGTGAAGTCTCTGTGAGAAGCTGTCAAGTATAGTGTATTCTGAGGGGAGGGAAGTTTGATGCAATTACTTAAAAGAGAACAAAGTTAAAGATCTTGTTTGTTTTCTGAGAGACTGAAATAAAGTCTTATCTGGATGAAAACATGAAGAGAATTCTAAAGAGATATTCATCAGAATCTGGACTGCACTGAGTGGGATGAGACAGTTTTCAGCCAAGTGAAGAAGTTATCTGTTGTTACATTGAGAACTTGAGGACATTCTGGATATGATGTCATAGTGAAAACAGATTATGCCTTTATTAATGATTGCTTTCATTTGTCTATGGCGTAGATTCCTGAACTATAATATTTCATTAGAGAAGCAAGACTAACTGTGAAAGAGATAGGAGGCTTCATTCATTGATTAAAAAAATAATATTTAGAGAAGGCAGAGCTAAGATTGTGGAATAAAGGCAGGAACTTACCTGAGATCTCCCCCAAACCTCTCCAAATACCTTTAAAATGACTCTAAATAAATTCTAGAGCAGCAGAACCCACCAAAGGTGGAGTGAAACAAATTTCCAGTCCAAGACAACTTGGAATGAAGTTTTTCTAAATTTCTTTGTCAGGAAAGGTCTGTGGCATCAGGCTGAGAGGGGAGTGCAGTCTATGCAGGTCATGCCAGCACAGACCAGATCCCAGAAAACCAGGAGCGGGCTTTGTGAACTTCAGAGAAAGTACAAACAAAAATTACAAGCAGACAAAAACTACAGACAGAGAAAATAACACGATTCAACAGAGAGAACCTCTAGCTGACCATTACATATATACACACACATACATACCTACATACATACGTAGTTCCCCGAGACAGAAGCACCAAAAGGTATGGGTCTTCCTGAAAAACAAGTCTCCCCTAAGCAAGCTTCTCTTGTTGGGCTCCAAGGACAGGGAAGATCTTCAAATTCCATTTTACAAAATTGCTACTGGAAAAACAATGGCTTTGACTAGCTGTACCTTTACTGGCAAGGTGATGTCTCTGCTTTTTAGTTTGCTGTCCAGTTTAGTCATCGCTTTCCTGACAAGGAGCATCTTTTAATTTGATGGCTGCAGTTGCCATTTACAGTGATCTTTGAGCCCAAGAGTATAAACTCTGACCCTGCTTCATGTCTTCTTTCTCTCTCTACCAGGTGGTAATGGAACCATTGCCATGATCTTAGTTTTTTTCAATGTTGAACTTCAAGCTAACCTTAACACTCTCCTCTTTTACCTGCATCAAGAGACTTCCTAATTCTTTTTTAGTTTCTGCCATCAGAGTGTAACTGTGTGCATATCTGACATTAAGCCAATCAAGGTCAAGGTACTTGTCCAGGGTCACACAGCTAGTAAGTGTCTGAGGTCAGATTTGAACTCAAGTTCTTTTGATTCCAGGGCCAGTGCTCTGTGTCGCACCAGCATGATATTCACAATGCTCATGGTGGCTATGAATATACTGGTATAGTTGTGAATCACAAAATGTAACAGTCTCTCCACATGAAGGACAGAACCAAAGCATTTGTTCAAATACCAGAAAACTGAGTCCCAAAACCAGAAAGTCAAATTCATTACAATAATCACGAAGTTGGTACACATAACCAATGCAGCTAACACCCACATTCCCGAGTCATCAAAACAGACTCTCTCAAGCAAGGATCCTCCTCTCTCACTCAGTAGCTCCTCAGCCTCCACACTGCTAGCTCCCAGAAGTTCTCAGTTCTTTTGAATTCTCTACTCAGTTCTCAGTTCTCAATTCAGTTCTTTTCCCTCTCTTCAGCAGTAGTTGTTCAGCCTTCATGCTGCTTGTTTCCAGCAATTCTGACTCCCAGCAGTTCTCTGTTCAGTTCAGCTCTCTAGCTTGGGCTTTTCCTTATATACAGTATTAGGTCCTTCCTGTTACATCAGCAAGTTCATTTCACTGTGGGATTCACAAGTTCTGGATCTTAATACTTGATATAATCATGAACTTGAAACAAGGTATTAACTACTTCTGTTTCTTAAAAAACTTGTAGCAAGATGCTAAGTACCTGTTTGCTTGCCAATACAAGATGCATGGAGGAGCTTCAAATCCCATTACCATTACTCTCTATCACCCTAAATGTGCACTGTGCCACCTAATTGCCTCTGACATTGGTAATATCTCTCCCAGGAATCTTAATTCTGTCTTTCAATTTGTCCAGACCAGCATTTAACCTGATGTACTTTGTATATGAGAAATAAATAAGGTGATGATAGACAGCCTTGTTGGCCTGTAGGAGAATATAAAATTCCCCCAATTGCCCCAGTTTTGAAACCCTTGATCTAACACCTCTGATTTCTTCCCTTCACCAAACATTTTTTCTGCAGTTGATATAATATTGATGCGAATTCATTTCATAATGCTGGAGACATTCTGTTTTGGAGAACATCCAGACGTCTTCCTTCACTCAGTCCTACAGTTTATGACCCTATTTCCTCCTTTTTTGGTTTTGCAAACTCATGTAATAGCATGATTTATTTTCCCTTATTTCACCATTCTGTTACAGTCAGACACAAAATATAACTTTTTTTTTAAAGCAATTGGGGTTAAGTAACTTGCTCAAGGTTACATGGTCAGTTATTTCTGGGTGTGGTGCTAAGAATATGAGCCCGGATTCGATCCCAGGTCATCCCAACTCTGGGGCCAGTGCTCTTACTCGCTGTGCTACCTGGCCACCCCTAAAATATAACTTTTGCCCGTGACTTCCATGTTCCAAACAAAGGCATGTCCCCGTGGAGCACATTCAAAAGTTTTTCTTCTGGTGAGAGGATAAGAGATGATTTTTCTTTGATGGCCTTAGACTGAGTCCATACATGGCTTCAACCCAAAATTTTTTGCTAAGAAGCTCTGTACTCCGTTTACATGCCTCTCCTCATTCATGTCAGTGATGAGATTTATATCTTATTTGAATACTCTGAAGTTAATGAAGACTTGACTTTTTCCAGAAGACTTTACCATATGAACTGCATTCTCTCCAACATGGATTCTCTGATGTTTATCAAGACTGAAGCTTCGGGAGAGATGGGCGGAGCCAAGATGGTGGAGTAGAAGAATGACTTCCCACGGCTCCAGCTTCCACCTTCCCCAATCCATGTAAAAAGGGGACTCTAAACAAACTTTGGAGCTTCAGAACCCACAAAATGACACAGAGAAACTAACCTCCCACTGAGGACAGCACAGCAGGCCAGCAGGAATCCAGCACAGTGCTCTGGGAGCTGAGCCCAGCAACACACCAAGGCTAGCACCTTGCCGAGGCTTTAGCCCCAGGGTGGGCCTGACCAGCCTGGGCCGGAGGGACTCCAGAACAGCAGCAGAGGTGGCAGTTTCCAGATTTATCAACACGTAGATGTGAAAGACAAGGTGAGAGACCAGTACAGTCTGGACTTTGGGATGCTGGCACAGCCAGCCAGCACCATGTGGCAGCTTCAGCTCCTGACCTGAAGACTGTAGGGGGACCAAGCACCAGTCTGAGGGGTAATCGCTCTTGCTTTAACCTGCTTGGATCTGGATTGCAGTTTAGGGTGGAGGTCCTGGAGTATGTGTCCAGCTTGCCAGAGTATGTGGAGACCTCAGAGAGGGCACCCATCTAATACCTCCAGCAGCTGAGAAAACCCCAGCATTTGGGACAAAAGCTCCCCTGTCTGGTGGCAGAGTCTTACTGTGGCAAAAAGCCCAAAAGTCAAGTAATTAAGTGGCAAAATGAGCAGGCAAAGGAAACAAAGCAGACAGAAGATTCCAACATTACACTCCTATTTTGGGGACAAAAAGGAGCAAAGCATGGAACAGGAGGAAGACAGTGAAGTCAGAACTCCTGCACCAAAAGCTTCAAAGGAAAATACAAGCCGGTTACAAGCCATAGAGGACCTTAAGAAGCAGAGAAGAGAAGTGGAGGAAAAATTGGGAAGAGAAATGAGAACAATGCAAGAAAACTACAAAATGAGAGTCAACAGCCTGACTAAGCAAAATAACACCTTAAAAAATAGACTAACTCAAATGGCAAAGGAGTCTCAAAAAGGCAATGAGGAGAAGAATACCTTAAAAAGCCGAATTTGCCAGATGGAAAAAGAATCTCAAAAGCTCAATGAGGAGAATCATTGCTTCAGAATTAGATTGGAGCAAATGGAAGCTAATGACTTTATGAGAAATCAAGATGCAGTCAAACAGATCTAAACAAATGAAAGAATAGAAGGCAATGTGAAATATCTGATGGGAGAAACCACTGACCTGGAAAGTAGATCCAGGAGAGATAATTTAAAAACTATTGGACTGCCTGAAAGCCATGACCAAAGTAAGAACCTAGAAAGCATCCTCCAGGAAGTTCTCAAAGAAAACTGCCCTGATGTTTTAATACCAGAGGGCAAAATAGAGGTTGAAAGAATCCACTGATCACCTCCTGAAAAAGATCCCAAAAAGAAAACTCCTAGGAATATTATAGCCAGGTTCCAGAATTCCCAGATTAAGGAGAGAATATCACAAGCAGCCAGAAAGAAACATTTTGATATTGTGGAAACACAATCAGGATAACTCAGGATCTGGCAGCTTCTACACTGAAGTATCAAAGAGCTTGGAATATGATATTCCGAAGGTCAAAGGAGCTAGGATTAAAACCAAGAGTCACCTACCCAGCAAAACTATCATGTTTCAGGGGAAAATATGGTCATTCAGTGGAATAGAGGACTTTCAAGCATTCTTGCTGAAAAAAAAACAGAGTTGAAGAGAAAATTTGACATACAGATACAAGAAGCAAGAGAAGCATGAGAAGGTAAACAGGGAAAAGAAATCATAAGGAACTTACCAAAGCTGGACTATTAACATTCCTACATGGAAAAACAATAATTGTAACTTCTGAAACTTTTCTCAGTAGTTGAAGGGATTAGAAATCTATATCTATATTTATACATGAGGGTATATGGGCATATGAATACATATGTGAATGTGTGTATATATGTTTACAGGTATACATAGATAGAGGGCACAGGACCAATTTAATAGGAAGGGATGATACTTAAAAGTTGAAATTAAGAGGTGAGAGAGCAATATAATTAGAGGAGATGGAGAGAGACAGAATGGGGTAAACTATCTCATACAGAAGAGGCAAGGGAAAATGGTTAAAATTGAGGGGAAGAATAGGAAGGCAAAAGGGAATGGGTCAACATTATTCCCATTGAATCTGGCTTGAGGGGGGAGTGAAATACACACTAAATAGGGTATCTCACCCTCCAGGAGAATAGGGGTGGAAGGGGATGAGAGGGGGGATGATGGAAGGGAGAGAAGGCTGAGGGGGAGGGAAGCACCCACTTTTGAAAAGGGATGGGATCAAAGTAGAGAATAGAGCAAGTGGGAGGTGGGATAGGAGGGAGGGAAATATAGTCAGTCTTTTACAATATATCTACTATGTTATTGTTTGGCATTAGCCACACATGTACAACCTATACTGAACTGCTTATCTTCCCAGTAAGGGTGGGTGACAAGGAAGGAAGGGAATGAATCTGGAATTGAAAGTTTTAAAATCAAATATTCAAATATATATATATGTATATTAAAAAAAATTTTTTTAAAGACTGGAGCTGTAGGGGCAGCTGGGTGGCACAGTGAATAGAGCACTAGCCCTGGAGTCAGAAAGACCTGAGTTAAAATTTGGCTTCAGACACGTGACACATTTACTAACTGCGTGACCTTGGGCAAGTCACTTAATCCCAATTGCCTTGCCTCCCCCCCCACCACCACCACCAAAAAGAAGAAAAAGAGACTGGAACTGCCTCTGAAAGCCTTTCCACACTAATTACATTCATAAGGTTTCTTTCCAGTGTGGATTCCCTGATGTGGAGCACAGATTTCTCTCCAAGTGAAGTCACAGGGAACACCACCCATGAATCCTTGCTCCTGAGTTTTTTCCACAGAAAGGCTTTGGTCTGGAGGAGTCTCCTTCACTTCCCTTCTGATTTCTCCTTCTAAAAGAAACAAGCAATAAAACATATACACACAGACACATATATAATTATTTCTCCTTCCCTCCCTTGCCAGAACATAAACCCCTTTACATTCTCTTCCCCTAGGCAAAGTAAAAGATCTTCAAACTTCAAAAGTCTTCAGATGGGCAGAACCAATTATTTAAAAATGCCATTAGCTCACATCCCAAGGATGAATTAGTTTACAAAAAAACTTAACACATGGTTACATTCATTTCTCACAACAAACCTGTGACAGAGGCAGAGGGACATATTTGCAACTTGGACCATGAGTTCAGAATGGCTAAGTGACTTGACCCAAGTCCCAGTGGCTGAGGCAAGAACTCAAACCCCTAACTGAGCATCCTCCATCCACAATATTAGACAGACTGTTTCCACTTTCAATCTTTTTTTTTCCAGTTTCATTTTCATTATCTGCACTGTCTTTTTTTTTTTTTTGCTTGTTTTTGGTAAGGCAGTTGGGTTAAGTGATTTGCCCAAGGTCACACAGCTATTAAGTGTTAAGTGTCTGAGGCTGGATTTGAACTCAGGTCCTCCTGACTCCAGGTCTGGTGCTCTACTCACTGCACCACCTACCCGCCCCCATCATCTGCACTTTCAATCCTTTCTTCCCAGATATTATTCCATTTGGTGCACTGAAGCAGCAAGCACCCCAGCGTCCCCAGGGTGGCTGCTCACACAGGTTCTTAGATCTGCTTTGTTAAAGGAAAGCAACTCAAAATGGGTTAACAGGCTTACTTTAATCAGTCAGACATATATCATTTACCTTGTTCAGGGGAAAAAGGTCAGCACCCTGAACTTCAGAATACACAGACAGAATTATCAAGTCAGAGAAACAGATCAAGTAGACAGATTTCCAAACTGTCCAACCATTACATCCATACCAAATCAACATCTGGGTTTCAACATCTGGGTTTTTCAAAGCCGGGGGGCTCTGGACAATGGCTAGCCCAGAGTTTCATCAAATCACAGAACACTTCTCAAAGTGAGCCCCAAAACAAAGCTACACATCAGGGCTTATATAGCCTTCTCCTGGCTCAGAGAATGTAACAACCTTATTGACTCACTGGCCAATCAAGAAGTATCTACTGAAAAACAAGCCTCCCACCCCAGACTCCAGGTGCACTTTAGCCTAGGGGCAGGGAAGATCTTCAAATTTACATTCCCATTACATGCACATAAACTAAATATTCAAATTATTTAATGATCTCTCATCTGTTAATATAATGTAACTTCCCTAGTAATACCTTTCATTCTTATTGTTTTTTGTTGCATTATTTGAGATCCCATGAAGAAATAGTTTTTTGTATTTACCTAAAGCATAAAAAGATTTTGTTCTCAACTATTAATATTTATTAAAAAAATTTTGATGACGCAGTCAGGGTCAACTGACTTGTCACATAGCTAGTTAGTGTCAAGTGTCTGAGGTCAGATTTGAACTCAGATCATACTGATTCCAGGGCTGATGCTCTATTAACTGCACCACCTAGCTTCTTTTTGGCCTATTAATTTTTTGGTCTAGCCACTAATTATTTCTTTTCTTAAAAAAAATTTCTCTTTAAATTTCTCTGCTCACTAAAATAAAAATAAAGTCCTAATAATAAAGATTGCACATGTATAACCTATATCAGATTGCTTACCCTCTCAGGAAGGGCAGAGGGAAAAGACTGAAAGAGTTTGGAATTTTTAATTTTAAAAAATGTTTAGGTTTTTATTGCTTTTCAAATATATATATATATATATGTGTGTATATATATATATATATAAAGATATATATATATATATATCCTAACCCTATACGTATATATGTGTGTGTTATATGTTAATTTATTTATTTTTTAGTTTTCAACATTCACTTCAATAAGTTTTAAATTTTCTCCACCTCCCTCCCCTAGATGACATGCAATCTGATATAGACTCTACATATATATTCCTATTAAACATATTTTCTCATTAGTCATGTTGTATAGAAGAATTATAATGAATGGGAGAAACCAGTAGAAACCAGTAGAAAAAAAAACAAAACAAAAGGAAAAAAAAAAAGAAAATAGTCTGCTTTGCTCTGCATTCAAACTCCATAGTTCTTTATGGATGTGGATGGCATTTTCCATCATGAGTCCTTTTAGGTCCTTGCATTGCTGAGAAGGGCTAAGTTTATCAAAATCAATCATCACAAACTGTGGCTGTTACTGTGTACAGTGTTATCCTGGTTCTGTTCACTTCACTCAGCATCAGTTCATAGAAGTCTTTCCAGGTTTTTTTGAAATCTCCCTGTTCATCATTTCTTTTTTTTTTTTTTAGCAGTCAGGGTTAAGTAACTTGCTCAACGTTACACGGCCAGTTATTTCTGGGTGTGATGCTGAGTGTCTGAGCCCGGGATTCGATCTCCAGATCATCCTGACACTGGAGCCAGTACTCTTACTCGCTGTGCTACCTGGCCACCCCCTGTTCATCATTTCTTATAACACAATAATATTCCATTACATTCATATACCACAACTTGTTTAGCCATTTTCCAACTGATGGGCATCCCCTCAATTTCCAGTTCTTGGCCACCACAAAGAGAGTTGCTATAAATATTTAGGGTTATGGAAGTTAATGGTTCCATGAGATATCAAGAAACAATAAAACAAAATCAAATTCATGAAAAAGAAAGTAGAAGAACATATGGAATTTCTCATTGGAAAAAGAACTGACCCGGAAAATAAATTCAGGAGAGATAATTGAAGGATTATTGGACTACCTAAAAGTCATGATGCGGAAAGAACCTAGATGTCATCATTCAAGAAATTACCAAGGAAATCTGCCCCGATATCCTAGAATCAGAGGGTCAAATAGAAATGGAAAGAATCCACCAGTCACTACCTAAAAGATATCCCAAAATGAAAACTCCCAGGAACATCATAGACAAATCCCAGAACTCCTAGTTCAAGGGGAAAATACTGCAAGCAATCAGAAAGATATAATTCAAACATCATAGAGCCACAGTAAGTTTTACACAGGATTTAGCACCTTCTACATTAAAGAACTGGAGGACTTAGGTTATGATCAAGAAGACAAAGGAATTGGGATTAAATATTATATTATATTATGATATATAATAATGATATGTATATAATTATCATTATTATCAAAACTCACCTACCCAGCAAATTTGAGTATAAACCTTCGGGAGAAAAATGAATATTTAATGAAATAGAGGACTTTCAAGCATTCCTGATGAAAAAACCAGAACTGAATAAAAAAATTGATCTTCAAGTAGATGGTTCAAGGTATAAAAAGGTAAAAAAAAAAAAAGCAAGAAGGAGAAAATAGAAGAGATTTAATAAGGTTAAACTGTTTGTATTCCTGTACGATAAGATGATATTTGTAACTCTTAAGAATTTAATCACTAAGAAAGTTAGAGGTGGTATGGGGGAGGATATAAGAGAGAGCAGATTGGGAAAAGGGGTATTCAGTAGGCAGGGGAAAGATGGGAGGAAAATGTGTAACTCAAAATCTTGTAGAAATGAATGTTGAAAACTAAAACTAAATAAAAAAAAGAAAGGTAAAAAAAGAATGTAATCACTAGAA
Source organism: Petaurus breviceps papuanus (assembly GCF_028583685.1). NCBI lineage: Eukaryota > Metazoa > Chordata > Mammalia > Diprotodontia > Petauridae > Petaurus > Petaurus breviceps. The sequence continues at coordinate 1,251,628 of NW_027186290.1, read as the reverse complement.
GGGTAACTAGGAGTATACGGTGAGAAATGCTTACCTCTCATGTTTAATAACTAATTTTTCAATCAGAAATAAGATTTTTCCCCTTTTCTACTTCCTTATCCAGAGACCCACCCATGTGGACAATCTTTCTTAAAGATTTACCCAGGTCGAGATTTAATCAGACAGTAAAGGAAATTGTAACTTGAGCCTAATGAGTGCATTCCTGCTTATTGCGTTTGCTCAGACAGGTCTGGGAAAATGTGGATCCTCCCTTCATTCAGACACGTCATATGGAAATTGATAAATCACTCTGACCAAGATTTGCATGACCCAAGTCATGTACTCCAAGGCCTCATTGTAATATAGCTCACCCTCTCCTTTATTATTCATTTTTTCAGCCAGTTTATTTGTGCCTATTGAGAATACTCCCTTTTCCAAGGGTGTGGAAGCGTCAAGGGGACTGGAGAACGGATGTTTGCTTTACTAGAGGCAGCCAAATGACCACCCTTTTCTTAATTATTCACTAGCCATAATTAGTAAAGTTATTAATTACCTGGAAACTAAGGCTCTTGAGCTTTTCATCCATCAGAGTTTGACAACCCACAGAAAGGACCAGAGCCAACTTGTCCAGGTCTTACATAGGCAGAGGGTGCAAGTATGAGAAGACTATGTTGCAAAGATCCAAAAAAGCCAAATTAAGGGGAAAGAAAGAAGAATGCTCTGGGAGAAGAAGAAATAGGATGGGATAATGGGATAATTTATCTCATAAAAAGAGGTGTGAGAGAAGCTGTTACAGTTTGAGAGAAATGATAATTAAATAACCAACTGTTAATATTGGGAAGACCCAAGATTTTGTCCCTTCCTATTTCCTCATTCTCAACTAGATCAAATCAGCTTCTGAAAACTAGGTGCTTAAATTGAATTGAATGTTGTCCTCAATCTTGTTTAAACTTCACTCAACTGGGGAGGCCCATTGTGTTCTACTCAGGCTTGGGGGTAGATTGCCTAAGGCTGGGGGTTGTCTGGGAGTAAGAATGAATAAATCAAAGTCATGTCCTTGCAGCAAACTGGACTACTGTTCAGGAGACAGTACAAGTGGGAGGTGAGAATCCTACTCATTTTAAGAACAGACTAGACAAAAGTGCTAAATTATATGGAAGACTAGAACCCTCTATTCCAAGAGATGCTTGGATCATTTACATCCATTTAGGTAATTGTAGCAGCAAGCACCCCAGTGTCCCCAGGGTGTCTGCCAACACAGGTTCTTAGATCTGCTTTGTTAAAGGAAAGCAACTCAAAATGGGTTATCAAGCTTATTTTAATCAGTCAAATATGTATCATTTACCTAGTTCAGGGGAAAAAGGTCAGTACCCCGAACTTCAGAATATACAGACAGAATTATCAAGACATAGAAACAGATCAAGTAGACAGATTTCCAAACTGTCCAACCATTACATCAATACCAAATCAACATCTGGGTTTTTCAAAGCTGGGGGGCTCTCAACAACGGCTTCCCAGAGTCTCATCTGATCAGATCACAGAACACTTCTCAAAGTGAGCCCCAAAGCAAAGCCTCAAATCAGGGCTTATAGAGCCTTCTCCTGGCTCAGAGAATGTAACAACCTTCTGGACCCACTGGCCAATCAAAAAGCATCTACTGAAAAAAAAGCCTCCCACCCCAGGCTCCAGGTGGACTTTAGCCTAGGGGCAGGGAAGATCTTTAAATTTGCATTTCCATTACAGTAATGAATCCTTGCATGAGACACTGAAGTATTTCTGATTTGGTGCAGGCTCTGGGAACCCCCTTGAACTCTGATTAAATTGTCCCATTTGATGAGGCATTTTCATGAGGCCATAAACCTTACATTGTGGCTGGGTCCAGACCTCTGTTACTAGCCTAGCCTTCCATTGTCCCTCCACTTCCCATCCTTGAGCCTCTCAAAATATCAGTCCACCCCTGAACTGGCCTGGCCCACCATTGTCTGTAGTCTGCAGGTAGCCTCCAGCAACTTCCCATCCTAAGTCACTCATTGACCTCTTCTGACTTCTGAAGATCCTCCCCAAACTCTTCCTTTAGACCACCCCTAGATTTCTCCCACAACCTTCAGTGTATAAGACCCCGGCTCACACTGTGTGGTGTGAGACTACCATAGATGGACCTTGCACAGGCTTACTCTGTGTCAGATGATTCTGTCCCATTTGTCCAATGCAAGCGTCACAGATACCTAGGCTCCTTAAGAGTCTACCCAATATGGCAAACTTTCAATAAACTTTACTTTTCTTTTTTTTTAAAGCAATTGGGGTTAAGTAACTTGCTCAAGGTTACACGGCCAGTTATTTCTGGGTGTGGTGCTAAGTGTCTGAGCCTGGGATTCGATCTCCAGGTCATCCCGACACTGGGGCCGGTGCTCTTACTCGCTGTGCTACCTAGCTGCCCCAAAATTTTACTTTTCTTTGGCTGAAAGAAGACTTGAGTCAAATTCATTTGGCAAGACCTGGTGTGTTGGTATTTTGGGGTCTCCAGAGCAACCCTAACACTCTTTATGGGCAACTTCTTCATTTCCACAAGAGATGCCCAGGTTGGCATGAAATTGTTGTACCCAAACCCAAATCACATGCCACCTGATTTGGAGCCCACCATTAAGCCCCTTTATGTTTGTCTTTGTCTCTGTCCTAAACCCTCTAACCACTTGTAATAGCTTAAAGGCCAAGTCCTGGGTAAAAGTAAATTACCCAAGGCACGGTCCCCTGCCCCCTTATCTTTCCCTGAATTACCCTAAATCAGTAAGCCTTGAAGAAGCATTTTGTATAAGGGTCATGGTGCAAGTCTGTACAGAGATCATGGGGCAAGTCTATCTCATGTAAGAGACCACCCTGTTCTGGGATGCTGACCAAGCAAGGACCCCACCCAGAATGCTGACCAAGCAGGGTCCCCAATACCTTTCACCCAGAATATGACCCTGGCCTGTTCTATGACCCCAGCCTGTTTTGGGGAATTCCACTCCCCCTGTGCCCTCCACCCTTGTACCTTCCACCCTGTTCTAGGAGGGACCCCTTGTCACTGGAAGGCTGCACCCTTGTACGCTTGCACCATATTCCTAAATTAGCCCTGGGCTATAGATCTAACCAATGGTTGTTCTTGGATTCTGTACATCATTGCTTATGCTAGTTCCCCTCCCCATTGTGGGTTTTGCCTTTATAAGCACTATATGCACCCCAGTTCGGGGCTGCCTGATTTGAGTGTATGCTCCAGGCAGTCAATCACTTGGTCAATACATCCACACCCACATTTACCTTGAACGCAGATCTCAGCTCGCTCTTATTCTCTGCAGGACAAAATGACTCTGGAGCAGATTAAGGGAATTGTTCTCTATGTCTTTGAAGGAAAGGAAGCTGAGGAAAGGGACCAGATGGTTATCCAGCTCAAATCATTATTTTTTAATTTTTTTTTTTTTGCTTTTTGGAGGGGGAATGGCAGGGCAATTGGAGTTAGGTGACTTGCCCAAGGTCACATGGCTAGTAAGTGTTAAGTGTCTGAAGCCTGATCCGAACTCAGGTTCTCCTGACACCAGGGCTGGTGCTCTCTTCACTGCACCACCTAGCCGCCACTCAAATCATTCTTTCAGAAGTCAAAACACAGGTCATTAGAGAGGTACTGGCACAGGTTATGTTGTAGATGGTATCTAAACAACCTGGGGCTTTTCAAAAGTGTTTCTGCCGTGGAAAGAAAGTTCACATTACTCACAACTGCTTTAAGAGAAAAACTGATTCTAGAAATCAAAAGGGGAATGGTTTCAAATATTCTCCAAGGAACAATTATGCAGGAAGGGGAGAGAGTAAGATCTCCTGCCTTTTAAGACAAAAACTTTAATTGGAAAGTGATGGTGAATATTAAAGGGTTATGAATTACAGTTTAATTAAATCCCAAAGCTAAAATTTAAGTATTTTTTTCCCACTTACAAGTAAAAACAATTTTTAACATTCATTTTTATAACTTGGAGTTCCAAATTTTCTCACCTCCTCCTGCCCTAAACCACTACCCCAACATTTACAAGGCAAACAATTCAACATATATGTGTAGTCATGCAGAATGTTCCCATATTAGTCATGATGTTAAACAAAACATATATGAAAATGAAAACAAAACAAAGCTCAAGAAATGTTAAAAGAGTAAAAAAAAACACTTCAATCTGTATTCAGACAGCATCAGTTCTTTGGGAATAGGTAGCACTTTTCATCATAGGCTCTTTAGAGTTCTCTTGGGTCATTATCTTGCTAAGAATAGCTATGTCATTCACAGATGATCATCTTGCAATATAGCTGTTGCTTTATACACAACATATTTCACTCTGAATCCGCTCATGTAAGTCTTTCCAGGATTCTCTGAAAGCATCCTGTTTATTCATTTTTTTTAATTAAATGGTTGAGGGGCAGCTAGGTGGCACAGTGAGTAAAGCGCCGGCCCTGGAATCAGGAGGACCCTAGTTCAGTTCTGGCCTCAGACACTTAACACCCACACAAAAAAAACTGTAACCTTGTAACCATGTAACCTTGTCCGTGTATCCTTGGGCAAGTTACTTAACCCCAATTGCCCTCCAAAAAGGCAAAAAAAAGAAAGCAATAAATTAATTAATTAATTTAATTTAATGGTTGGATCAAAGCACTCTGGAGAGCAATTTGGAACTATGCACAAAGGGCTATAAAACTGTGCATACACTTTGACCCAGCAATGCCACTTCTAAGTCTGTATCCCAAAGAGATCATAAAAATGGGAAAAGGACCCACATAGACAAAAATATTTATAGTGGCTCTTTTTGTTGTGACAAAGAATTGAAAATTGAGGGGATGCCCATCAGTTGGGGAATGGCTAAACAAGTTGTGACAAATTAATATAATGCAATATTATCATGCTATAAGAAATGAGGAGGAGGACTTCAGAAAAACCTGGGAAGACTTATATAAACTGATGTTGAGTGAAGTGAGCAGAACCAGGAGAACATTGTATACAGTAACAGCAACATTGTGCTGTGACTAACTTAGATAGACTTATCTCTTCTTAGCAATGCAAGGATCTAAGACAACTCCAAAAGATTCAGGATGGAAAATACTGTCCACATCCAGAAAAAGAGCTATGGAGTCTGAATGCATATTATATGCTCTCTTTTTGTTTGTTTGTTTTTTTCTTTCTTGTGGTTTCTTACATTGGTTCTAATTTTTTAGAACATGACTAATGTAAAAATAGCTTTAACATGAATGTATTTGTTGAAACTATACTAATTTACACACTGTCTTGGAGTGGGGGAGGGGAAAGATGGGGAGAAATTTGGAACTTAAAAATCGTATGGAAGTGAGTGTTGAAAATTAAAAATAAATAAAATTTTTAAAATGAATTTTTAAAAATGGTTGGATTGGGGTGGCCAGGTGGCTCAGTGAGTAAGAGCACCAGCTCCAGAGTTGGGATGACCTGGAGATTGAATCCTGGGCTCAGACACTTAGCACTACACCCAGAAATAACTGGCCATGTAACCTTGAGCAAGTTACTTAACCCCGATTGCTTATAAAATTTAAAAAAAAATGGCTGAATTGGTTCATAACTTCACCAACACTACAGTAATGTCTAATTTTTCCCACATACCTCCCAACATTTTCATTTTCCTTTTCTGTCCCGTTAGCCAACCTAATAGGGAGGAGGTCGTACCTGTGAATTGTTTTAATTTGCATTTCTCCAATAAACAATGAGTTCAAGTGTTTTTTCATATGGCTACAGATAACTTTGATTACTTTATCTGAAAACTGGTCCTATCTTTTGATTATTTATCAATTGGGGAGTGGCTCTTATTTGTATAAATTGGACTCAGTTCTCCATGTGTTTGAGAAATGAGCCCTTTATTAGAGAAACTTGCTTCAAATTTTTTTCACAGTTATCGCTATTGCCCTCCATCCCGTTCTGTCTGTTTATTCTATTCTCTCTCTCCTTTTATGTTGTTCCTCATCAAAAGCATTTTGTTTCTGACTACCCCTTCCCCAATGTTCCCTCCCTTCTCTCATCCCCTTCCCCCTCTACTTTCCTGTAGGACAAGACAGATTTCTATACGCAATTGGGTATGGATGCTATTCCATCTTGGAGTCACTTCTGAGGAGAGGAAGGTTAATACCCCCTCATCTCCCACCTCCTCTCCTCCACTGTGAAAACTTTTTTGCCTCTTCTATGTGAGATAACTTATGCCTTTCTACCTTTCTCTCAGTATATTCCTCTCACTCACCCCTTAATTTTATTCTTTAGATATCATTCTTTCATATTCTACTCCCGCCTCTGCCCTCTGTCTGTATATATTCCTTCTAACTGTCTTGAATACAACTGAATATATGCCTGAAGCTTGTATTGGGTGAGTACAGCACACACACATGTCTGGCTGCTCCCCATATTGGGGGCTTGGAGAGTGCTCTCTATGGTTTTACAACAAAGGGAAGCAGGAGGAAAGGGTGAATGCCGAGCACCTGGACCAGGGTGTTTGTGCAAGTCCTTTCCATCGGTGGCAAGCATGGGCCAGTGTGAGCCAGTCCTGTGGTTGCTGGCACAGTGGAGGTGATCCGGACTCTCCTCCCTGGATACCACAAAGGATCACCGGCATGTCAAGTTAGAGCAGCACTCATTCCACCTCCTGATTGGCTGATTTTGATTCCCAGGTTGTTTCTGCCTCTCCTGGATAATAAGGAAGCTCAAGCACTTCAGGCTGATTAGTAAACTCATTATCATTCCATTTGCACAGAGCCCCCAGCCTAGGAGAGGCAGGAGTACTTTATGCTGGAAAAACCACAAAGGAGAGTTTTGGGAAGGGGTCAGCGTAAAGAGGGGGCAGCCATTCCCAGGAGCAGGTGGGGCACAGAGACAGGAGATTCTGCAGGAACAGCAGACCACGAGGCTGTTTTGGACCGCAGCTCAGCACGGTCAGCCAAAGAACACCAGAAAGGGCACCTGGGAGTGAGCAAGCCTGGCTCTCTACAGGCTCCTGATTGGCGCCTTCAGCAATGAGGCTCACTCTCTGTCCAGTGCACCTGACTGCTCATGGTGAACTCATGGAAAACTGCCATATTCATCTCAGGGGCATTTTCACAATTATAAATCCAAAGTGATTGGCATTGAGTATGTCCTAAACGAAATCATAATGGGATGTTTAAAGTCACATGTGTTTTTCTATTAGGATAATTATGATGTTTGACCTTGTGAAGATGGGGTGGGGATAAATATTGTCCAACTACCGTGTTTTCCCGATAATAAGACATTGTCTTATTAGTTTTTTTTGGACAGAAAAACACCAGAGGGCTTATTTTCAGGGGAGGGCTTATTTTAATGAACATTGACAGCAATTTTAATAAACAGCTCTCCTCCAAGGCACTGCTCTCAATGGCGACAGCAAGCAAATCACTGGGGAAGAACAGGATGATGCGCTCACTGCTGCAGCGTGGCGTGCATTTCACGGGGGGGGGAGGGGACGGTGCTAATGTATCGTGTAGCACAGGGGATCACCTTCACTACAGTAGCAATCTCAATAGGGCTTATTTTCGGGGGAGGGCTTATTTTAGAGGAATCTTACACAGTAAGGGGAGGGCTTATTTTCGGGATAGGTCTTATTATCGGGGAAACACGGTACAATAAAAGAGACTGAGGAGAGGTCTGAGTCAATGGCACCTTATCAAAGAGTCTGTGGTCCCCTGTGATGAAGTGGACCTCAGATCTTCCTCATCTGACAGGACCTCTTCTTCCAGTGCCTTGTTTTATAGTGTTTCATACCCAGATATACAAAAGAGGCATGGCCATGCTGTCCCCATCAACTCTCACACATTCACCTTCCTGACCACCATGTGTAGCAGCAAGCACCCCAAGCGTCCTCAGGGTCTGCAGCTACCACAGGTTCTTGGATCTGCTTTGTTAAAGGAAAGCAACTCAAAATGGGTTAACAAGCTTACTTTAATCAGTCAGACATATATTGTTTACCTTGTTCAGGAGAAAAGGTCAGCACCCTGAACCTCAAAGTATACAGGCATAATTATCAAGACAGAAACATCAAGTAGACAGCTTTCCAAACTGTCCAACCATTACATCCATACCCAGTCAACATCTGGGTTTCCACATTCTGGGTTTTTCAAAGCCGGGGGACTCTCAACAACGGCTTCCCAGAATTCAGATCAAATCACAGAACATTTCTCAAAGTGAGTCCCAAAACAAAGCTACACATCAGGGCTTATATAGCCTTCTCCTGGCTCAGAGAATGTAACAACCTTATTGACCCACTGGCCAATCAAAAAGTATCTACTGAAAAACAAGCCTCCCTCCCCAGGCTTCTGGTGCACTTTAGCCTAGGGGCAGGGAAGATCTTTAAAATTTACATTCGCATTACACCATGTTCAATCTGCTGCAACGTACCATGATTCCACCTGTGTGACTCTCTCCCATACATGTCCTTCTCTCCCAACACTGTCATCTTCATAGTTCAGATGCCCATCACCTCACACCTCAGATATTTTGGTGACTGCTGGTTGGTCTGGCTGCCTCATCTCCCCCAAGTCCAATCAGCCCTCCACCCCATCATCAAGTTCATCTTCCTAAAGCTCTCACCTGATCATGTCACCACCCATTCACCAATCTACAATGCTTCTCCAAAAAGAAGATCCAATATAAAACCCTCCCCACGGCTGCTAAAGCACTCTATCACCTCCCCTCTCATACTCTTCCATACTTATTCACCCCATCTGCCCCCATATGATATAATCCTGTGGCATAGGTGTCCTTTCCATTCTGTAAACAGGACTCTCCACCACCTGACTCCCTAGGTCTTTCTCACGATCCCTTTTGTCTAAAACAATCCCCTTGGCTTCCCTGAAGCCCCAGCTAGAGCCTGCCTTCCACAATAAGCCTTTCCCAGTCCTACTTCACTTTAGAGCCTTCCCCATCTTGCCCAGCTCCCATTTATCCTATCCATATGGGATTTCCATTTTGGTCTTGGAATGTTGTCTGCTCCACCAGCCTGTGAAATCCAGTAGAACTGGGGGTGTCCCTTGCATCTCTTTATGACTTCAGTGCTTAGCAAAGGCCCTGGCATGCAGCAAGAACTTAATAAATGTGTGTTGACTTGAAGGTCTAAGAAAGAGCTCATATTGGAAAGCCTACACCCTTTGGCACTTTTAGGAGAATCCTTGCCCCAAACTCCAAGCAATGGCTTCTTATAAGATGATAGATTTATGCCTAGAAGCGAGCTAAAAGGCCATGGAGTTCAAACCTCTCATTTTACAGATGGGGAAACTGAGACTCCATGGTTCAGGGACTGACCCAGGAAGTCACTGCTAATAAAATATCTGAAAAAGAATTCCAAAGCAGGCCTTCCTGCCTCCAAATCTAGCATTTTCTTCACAACAACACATAGCAACCTCTCATAATCACAGCTTTCACACCTGCTTTCATGTCACTCACCTGGACAGCAGCTCCCCAGGATTTCTTGCTCTAGCATCCATGGTGTTTTCTTTTGCTCAAAATAGGAGATCACATCTTCTCTGGGAACTAAAAATCCCTTGAAAACCCTGGGTATGGGGAATCAGTAAGGGGTGAGCATAGAGAGAGACTTAGAATTTCATTCCCTTTAGGAAACGGTGTGTGGATACAGAACTGCTCCATTTTGAAAATCCCTCCATTCTGATCACCTATAAGAGTCTATACTGACCCCTTAGTGCTTTCGACACAAATAACCAAAGCAGGATTTGTTGTACAACCTGTTCTGAGGAATAGTCAAACCCTCTGTCCCCATGCTGTCATGCTGCATCCTGGCAGAAACTTCTGGGTAAAAGGGTAATTGTGGTAGATCAGCCTCAAGCCTAAGCAAAGCGGACCTTGACAAATCATTCTTGTGTGTTCTATCTGTGAGGCAGGTTCATTGGTGGAGGAAAAAGAGAGAGGGTGATGTGAAATTTCTTCCTTATCAGAACTGGTGTAAGGGATATATTGTAAAGAAAAGGGTGTGAGAAGACAGCAGGTAACAAGGCATTCTGGGGGGGGGGGGGAATCCAAACATTTAATAGGATCACTGAGAAGAGAAGAAAGTTAAAGAGATGATCAAGTTTGTTTCCTCAATGGTTGAAATAAAGTCTTATCTAGAAGAAAACGTGAAGAGGATTCTGAAGAGATATTCATCAGCATCTGGACAGCACTAAGCGGGATGAGACATTTCCCAGCAAGTGAAGGAGCCTTATCTGTTATTACATTGAGGGCCTGAGATCACTCTGGGCATGAGGTTGTCCTAGCCAAAACAGCTCATGCCTTTGCTTTAGATTGCTTTTTTCTGTCCATAACATATATAGCTTAATTATATAACTAATTACTTCATCCTAATAGTAACTATGATAGAGAAAGGCAAGCTAGGTGGCCTAGTGGAGAGAGAAGTGAGGTTGCAATCAGGAAGACTCATCTCTATGGCTTCAAATATGACCTAAGAAGTGCACTAGCTGTGTGACCCTGGGCCAGTCACTTTACCTTGTTTGCCTCAGTTTCCTCATCTATATAATAAATTGGAGAAGGAAATGACAAACTACTCCAGTATCTTTGCCAAGAAAAGTCCTAATGGGTTTACTAAGTGTTGAACATACTGACTGAACAACAGCAATGAACAAGGAAGGTTTCTTTATTGTTTAAAAAAAGCAGTATTTCATTAACTTGAGTTTTGTTTGAGCCAATTTATCAGAAAAGTTTAGCCAGCTTCTTTATGAGAAATATGATCTTTATGCTCTAAACACACCCCTAGAACTCTAGAAACTTGGGTAAACAGGATTCAACAGAATGAGTTAAGGGGTAAACTGATGGGCCATATATAGGAGAAGTTGGCCAGATCTGAGAATATCCTAATACTTGGGAGGGGTCATCTATATTTCCAATCTGATACATTCAAAACATATATTTGGCCAATGAGCTAGGAATCTGATGGTCTTCCATTTCATTTTCTCCCAATGTATTGTAAGCATAGGTTTCACTTTATCAGAGACTCTGATGTTTGGGAACAATCCTCCCTACTCTGCATAAAATTTCCAATTTATTTTTTATCATTGTGATTTTTAAAAAAAATTTGATTTGGGGTCTATTTGTAATTCATGTTTCACCTTTTACTTCTTTATTCTATTATTTAACTTTACAGCAATTGAGGAATTTATTGCTCTTTTATACTTCTTTTTTCTAAGGTCCCTTGACACTTCTTTTTTACATATTATTATTTACTATTATTTACATATTATTATTTACATAATAGTTCAACTTTGATAAGTTCCTTATGATTTCTTTTCCCTGTTTACCTTCTCATGCTTCTCTTGCTTCTTGTATCTGAATGTCAAACTTTCTATTCAACTCTGGTTTTTCAGCAAGAATGCTTGAAAGTCCTCTATTCCTCTGGAAAACCATATTTTCCCCTGAAACATGATACTCAGTTTTGTTGGGTGGGTGATTCTTGGCTTTAATGTGTAGCAGCAAGCACCCCAAGCGTCCTCAGGGTTTGCCGCCACCACAGGTTCTTGGATCTGCTTTGTTAAAGGAAAGCAACTCAAAATGAGTTAACAAGCTTACTTTAATCCATCAAACATATATCGTTTACCTCGTTCAGGGGAAAAAGGTCAGCACCCCGAACTTCAAAACATACAGGCAGAATTATCAAGACAGAAACAGATCAAGTAGACAGATTTCCAAACTGTCCAACCATTACATCCATACCAAATCAACATCTGGCTTTCAACATCTGGGTTTTTCAAAGCCTGGGAACTCTCAACAACGGCTTCCCAGAATTCAGATAAAATCACAGAACACTTCTCAAAGTGAGTCCCAAAACAAAGCTACACATCAGGGCTTATATAGCAGTCTCCTGGCTCAGAGAATGTAACAACCTTATTGACTCACTGGCCAATCAAGAAGTATCTACTGAAAAACAAGCCTTCCACCCCAGGCTTCAGGTGCACTTTAGCCTAGGGGAAGGGAAGATCTTCCAAATTTGCATTCCCATTACATAATGCCAGCTCCTTTGACCTCTGGAATTTCATATTCCAAGCCCTTCAATCTCTCAGTGTAGAAGTTGCCACATTCTATGTTATCCTGATTGTGTTTCCACAATATTGAAATTGTTTCTTCCTGACTGCTTGTAATATTATCTCCTTGATCTGGGAATTCTGGAACCTGGATAAAATATTCCTAGGAGTTTTCTTTTGGGGATCGTCTTCAGGAGGTGATCAGTGGATTCTTTCAACCTCTATTTTGCCCTCTGGTTCTAAATCATCAGGGCAGTTTTCCTTCAGAATTTCTTGAAGGATGATTTCTGGGTTGTTTTTTTTTATCATGGGTTTCAGGTAGTCCAAAAATTTTTAAATTATCTCTCCTGGATCTATTTTCCAGGTCAGTGGTTTTTCCGATGAGATATTTCACATTGCCTTCTTTTTTTTTATTTGTTTGAATCTGTTTAATAGTATCATGATTTCTCATAAAGTCACTAGCTTCCATTTGCTCCAATTTAATTCTGAAGGAATGCTTCTCTTCAGTGAGCTTTTGAGATTCTTTTTCCATCTGGCAAATTTGGCTTTTTAAGGCATTCTTCTCCTCATTGACTTTTTAAGCCTCTTTTGCCATCTGAGTTAGTCTACTTTTTAAAGTGTTTTTTTCTTCAGTTAAGTTGTTAATTCTCATTTCATAATTTTCTTGCATCATTTGCATTTCTCTTCCCAATTTTTCCTCCACTTCTCTTATTTGGTTTTCAAAATCCTTTTTAAGCTCCCCTATGGCCTGTTACCAGCTCATATTTTCCTTGGAAGCTTTTGGTGCAGGGATTCTGACTTTGTTGTCTCCCTCCTATTCCATTCTTTGATCCTTTTTGTCCCCAAAATAGGAGTCCAATGTTGGATTGCTCTGTTTGCTTTGCTTGCTCATGTTGCTACTCAATTACTTGACTTTTGAGCCTTTTTCCACTAGAGAACTCTGCTACCAGAAAGAGGAGCTTTAGCCCAATCACTAGGGTTTTCTCAGCTGCTGGAGCGATTCGTTGGGTGCCCCCTCTGAAGCCTCAACATACTCTGGCAAACTGGTCATGCACCCCAGGACCTCCACCCTAGACAGCGATCCAGATCCAAACAGGTTAGAGCAAGAGCCATTACCCCTCAGACTGGTCAATTGGTCCCCCTACATTCTGCAGGCCAGGAGCTCTGAAGCAGCATGGCCACCGAGCCTCAGCTGCTTCTTGCCCAGGGGCCAAAGGCTGTATTGCACTCCCAAACTCCCTGTTTCCACAAAGTCTACACTGACCGCTCACTTTGGCATCTATGCGTTGATACTTCTGCAAACTGCCACAGCTGCTGGTGATCTGAAGTCCCTCCAGGCCAGCCACAGGTCAGGTCACCCTGAGGTTAAAACCTGTGGCTTGTGTGGGGCTGGGCTCGGCTCCCAGAGAGCTGCTCTGGTCCCTTCCTGCCAGCCTGCTGGACTGTCTTCAGCAGAAGGTTAGCTTCTCTTTGTCATTTTGTGAGTTCTGTAGCTCCAAAGTTTGTCTAGAGTCATTTTTACATGAATTGGAGGAGGTGGAAGTCGAAGCTATGTGGAAGTCCTGTTTCTACTCTGCCATCTTGACTCCACCCCTATTTATTTTCTTAAACTAAATTTTACGTTTATTTTTAGTTTACATCATTTATTTCCACAACATATTGAGTTAGAAATTTTCATATATGTATATATATATTCATATATATATGAAATTTTCATATATATGTATATGTATTTTTTAAACATTTGATTTTACTCCTTTGAATTCCAGATTCTTAGCCTTCCTCCCTCGTCACCCTCCCTCACTGGGAAGATAAGCAATGCAATATAGGTCGTACATGTGTAGCTATGCAAAACATTTCCATAGTTGATATATTGTGAAAGACTGACTATATTTCCCTCCATCCTGTCCCGACCCCCACTTGTTCTATTCTCTACTTTGACCCTGTCTTTTTTCAAAAGTGTGTGCTTCTTACTACCCTCCCTCCCCAACCTGCCCACCCCTCCATCATCCCCCCTCTCATTCCCTTTCCCTCTACTCTGCTGTAGGGCAAGATACCCTATTTAGTGTGTGTGTCATTCCCTCCCTAAGCCAAATTCAGTGAGAGTAAGTTGCCCCATTCCCTTTTGCCCTCCTGTTCTTTACCTCCATTGTAACAGTTTTCCCTTGTCTCTTCTATATGAGATAATTTACTCTATTCTGTCTCTCCCCATCTCCTCTCATTATATTCCTCTCTTACCTCTCAATTGCACCTTTTAAGTATCATCCCTTCATATTCAATTGGTCCTGTGCCCTCTGTCTATGTATACCTGTACACACATCTACACACACATATGTATTCATATGTACATATATAGACTGCCGGACTGCCTTCAGCAGGATGTTTGTTTCTCTCTGTCACTTTGTGGGTTCTGTAGATCTAAAATTTGTTTAGTCATATTTTATAGGTCTTTGAGGTGGTTTTGGGGGGAACACAAGTTTTCCTACTTCTATGGCTCTGCTCCTCCTCCTCCTCCTCCTTATGTATACCTGTACACACATCTACACACACATATGTATTCATATGT
>NW_027186290.1:1203017-1236932 GCF_028583685.1 Petaurus breviceps papuanus | reverse complement strand
GCAATAGGGGTTAAGTAACTTTCTCAAGGTTACATGGCCAGGTGATTCTGGGTCGATGCTAAGTGTCTGAGCCCAGATTAGATCCCCAGGTCATCCCAACACTGGGGCCAGTGCTCTTACTAGCTGTGCTACCTGGCTGCCCCCTCTTCTTTCTTCTTAATTGGAGAAGTCCTTAAATCAATCATCTAAATGTAAAGGTCAAAGTTCTCCACCCCTAGGTCCTGTTGTCTTAATCTCTTCAATCAAACAGACTTCTTTCTTCTTAAATGGAGGTTAGTTTCCAATCATTATTAATTCAATCATCCTAGGAAGGTACAGGATACAGAGTACAGAATTCTCCACCCCTAGGCCACAGTAAATCATGATCTTCTCAGTTTGCATTAAATACCAATTGAGAGGTCTTTTCATAGTGACAGGAGGCTGGCTTTCAGCTTCCATGGTTCCTCTTCTATGGTTCCAGCTCCTCCCTGAATCTATCCAACTGTCACCTGGGCTTAAAGACAGACAGCTCCTAAATCCTCATCCAGCTCCTTGTGCAGTTTCTGTTCCATATTGAACTCACAGTGTCTAGTCCGCCTCAAGTCCTTCACAGTTTCTGTTCCTAGGAAGACAAAGCTTAACAAAGCCACAATTACATTCATACACATTGCTGGCACCATCATCCATTCACTATCTGCCTGTGAATCAACATAGACTCAACAACAAGGTCTGAGAAATCAACAGAAATCATCAGTATAGTCCCAGGACCTCTGAAAACACCAGCAAAACCCTCCCCCAGGATTTCTGTAAACACAGAACAAGAAAATCCTCTTTTAGGGCTTCTGAACCAGCAGCGAGGTCCCAGGGCTTTTGTAACAACAGCAATGTCCTCTTATCGGCAGACGGATCTGACAAAGTAACATCAAAACAGATAAAGTACCAGCACCACAGCCATGCTTCCTCCCAGTTATCTTCTCATTTCTCAGTTCTTCTCAATCCTCTTCTCAGTTCTCAGTTCTCTTCTCTCTCTCCAACAGTAGCTGCTCGTCCTCCATGCTGCTTGCTCTTAGCAGTTCCTTCTCCCAGCAGTTCCCAGTTGTCAGCAGTTCTGGCTCTCTAGCTTGGGCTTTTCCTTATATATGGTATTAGCTCCTCTTGTCCACCCCTTCCTGATATATCAGCAACTTCCTCCCCCTGTGGGATTCACAAGTTCTGGATCTTAATACTTGACACAATCACCAACTTGAAACAAGGTGTTAACTACTTCTTTGCTTGCCAATACAAGCGGCAGGGAAGATCTATCTTCAAATCCCCATTACCATTACAGGTTCAGAAGTCTCTTTCTCCTACAGCTGTTGGGAAAGGGGGGGAAGGATATCATCTGATGGACGATCCCTGGTCCTTATTATTCCAGGTCATCCAGCATCTTGTAGAAATCTATTTTCTTTATATCCACTCTCCTACAAAAGTGACCCTGGAACAATTTCAAATTGGCATTGCTAAACCTCATATCCTTATCATTCTTACAAAAATTAGAACCTTGGCCATTTGTCATATTAAAAAATTTATATTAGAACCAAGTTTTTTTTTATTTTACATTAATCCACAATTCATTCCCCCATTAGGAGGATGATATTTCACTAAGGACTTAATAACAGGCTCAAATACATATATAACACATCGCATAAATAAAATTTTACATAAAAAATCAATTTTAACACAATACTTATCAAGTCATAAAACAATTCCAACTTCTGTTGGAAGCATTTACAAAATAGACCACAAACTATTTTTCTTTTGACTAAGTATAACAAAACTGATACAAGAATGATATCAACTAAGTAACATAATAATATTCTAATAATCCCTTGATCTAATTGTCTCCATACTATTACAAAGAATTAAAGGACGCTGACTTATACTGGTATATACACTAGTAACAGATATCAAGGCTAAATAGCTAGTTGTTGTTTAGGTTAAAATCTTAAGCCTAAAAGCTTAATCTTATAGTCACAATGTCAGACTGAAAGTTTGGTTAAAGGAGGTAAACAGGCTAAATAATATACATTGATATTATTTATTCCCATAAAGTTAGAAGAAACAGGCTTCATGGAGCCAAAATTTAAGTTCTGACCAACTGACAGAAGCCCAGTATACCTGAGCATAGGAAAGACAGGACCAGTTCCACTATTCAGCCCTATCTGTCTTTGAAATTGCTGACACAAGACCTAGCAGTTCTACATTAAGGGACCTCAGGGCTTGGAATATGATATTCTTGAGGTCAAAGGAGCTAAGATTTAAACCAAGAATCACATACTGAGCAAAAGTGAGCATAATGCTACAGGGGAAAATATAGTCATTCAATGAGATAGAGGATTTTTAAGCATTCTTGATGAAAAAACCAGACCTGAACAGAAAATTTGACTTTCAAATACAAGAAGCAAGAGAAGCATGAGAAGGTAAACAGGAAAAAGAAATCATAAGGAACTTCTTAAAGTTGAACTATTTACATTCCTATGTGGAAAAACAACAATTGTAATTCATGAGACTTTTCTCAGTACTAGGATAGTTGAAAGGAATATATGTTTATATACATATAAAAATATTTATACATATATACATGTATATATGTATATACATATGTATAGGAGGGTGTGTGTATAAATATATATGTGAATGTGTATATGTGTGTACATGTATACATAGACAGAGGGCACAGGATCAGTCGAATAAGAAGGGATGATATCTAAAATATAAAATTGAGGTGAGAGAGGAATATATTGGGAGAAGGAGAAAGAGAGGAACAGAACAGGGTAAATTATGTCATAATAAAGAGCCAAGATAAAACTGTTACAATGGAAGAGAAGAACAGGAAGGTGAAAGAGAATGGGACAACCTTACTCTCATTGAATTTGCTTTAGGGGGGGAATAACATACACACTCCATTGGGAAATTACTTACTCTACAGGAAAGTAGAGGGGAAGGGGATGAGAGGAAGTTGATAGAAGAGAGGGTATATTCGGGGAGATGGTAGTTAGAAGCAAACACTTTTGAAACGGAACCAGGTCAAAGTAGAAAATAGAATAAGTGCAGGGAATGATAGGATAGAGGGAAATATAGTGAGTTGCATGTCCTCCCAGTGGGGGTGGGTGAGGAGAGAAGGGAAAGAATCTGGAAATCAAAGTTTTAAAAACAAGTTTTTTTTTTAAACAATGGGGTTTTTTTACATGCAACTGGGAAATAAGATATACGGGCACTGAGATATAGAAATCCATCTTGCCCTACCAGAAAGGGGGGGGGGGGGGGGGGTGAGGAAAGATATAAAAGAGAACAGTTTGGGGGAAGGGGCATTCAGCAGGCTTTCTATCTTAGGATGGGGGTAAGGGAAATATGGGAAGAAAATTTGTAACTCAAAATCTTGTGAAATGAATGTTGAAAACTAAAAATAAATAAATATTTTTTTAATTGAAAGAAAAAATAAAATCAGATCCCAACACCAAGAAACCAAATTCACCACAGCAACATAGAAGCTAATGCACAGCAATGTAGCAGAAAGCCACACCATCCTTTAGCCTTCCCACAAACTCTAGCTGTTACAGCAGGTGGCAAAAAAACAACTTTTATTCCTTTCCACAAACCAGTATTTACTCAGAAGTCTCACTGATTCCTTGGGACAGTCCTCTCCTCCTCCCAGTCTAGCTAGCTCTGACTTCTAGCTTCCTGTGTCTCTGCTTCCCTTCAGCAAAATCCTCCTACCACAGGCTCCATGTGATTACATTCAGCCTATTAGGGGGCAAAGTATATTTTCAAAGCAGAAAGGGTCTTCACATTCCTATTCCCATTATATTTTACCCCAAGATCTTTCATGTCCCTTACAGAACAAAAATACATGAACAATACAATTCCTTGTATTGATCAATGAGAGTATTTTTGCACAATCACCAAGTTTCCTTTCAGAAACATACTTTTGTAAATGCTCGATTTATAGTAAAATTATTTTAACTGAAACTTCCTTCTTAAACAAAAATAAACCTTTAAACATTGGAATTCATTAAAAATCACTTGGTGTAAAATGTCCTTAAGTAACATAAATTCCCAAAATACTATAACAAACTAAATTCCTAGTCATTACAGAATCCTTAGATAAAGTTACTTCTTTTTCTTTCTTTTTTTTTAATTTTAAGCAATCGGGGTTAAGTAACTTGCTCAAGGTTACACGGCCAGTTATTTCTGGGTGTGGTGCTGAGTGTCTGAGCCTGGGATTCGATCTCCAGGTCGTCCCAACACTGGAGCCGGTGCTCTTACTCGCTGAGCCACCTGGCCGCCCCTAAGCAATTGGGGTTAAGTAACTTGCTCAAGGTTACACGGCCAGGTGTTTCTGGGTGGGTGCTAAGTGTCTGAGCCCGGGATTCGATCTCCAGGTCTTCTCAACACTGGAGCCGGTGCTCTTACTTGCTGTGCTACCTGGCCGCCCCTGAAACTTCCTTCTTAAAGCAAAAATAAACCTTTAAACATTGGAATTCATTAAAAATAACTTGGTGTAAAATGTCCTTAAGTAACATAAATTCCCCAAATATTATAACAAACTAAATTCCTAGTCATTACAGAATCCTTAGATAAAGTTACTTCTTTTTCTTTCTTTTATCTTTAAATATACTAGAAATTAATTACATTCTGGAATTTCACATACCTCCTAATTAACAAACATAAATATCTCCTTAGATGAAACAGGCTTGAAAAATCACACCTCTTCTATTCCCAAAGATTCTCATCTATGAAAAAGGAATCCTACAACACAGCAACTTTTGTATAAAGTTCATCAGAACTTTAGGTTACTTAACAGCTCCTTAATAACATTTAGATAAGAGAAGTTGTATTTTAAACAACCCATTATCTATTTATGTGGATATATTTCCAAATCACCTTGCACAATAAATAAAATGTAACTTTAAGTCTCTGCATACATTTTTTTTTTGCTTTTTTTGGAGGACAATAGGGATTAAGTAACTTGCCCAAGGTCACAAGGCTAGTATTTTTTTTCGTTGAAGTGTCTGAGGCTGGATCTGAAGTCAGGTCCTCCTAACCCCTGGGCCAGAGCTCTACTCACTGCACAGCCTGACCAGCTTCCCCCCCACCCCTCCAATACATTGTCATAATAGCCAAGATTTCAAATGGACTATCTGCTATGATAGTAAATACCAGCAGTATTACTACTACTTGTTTATAACCAAATATAAAATTTTAAAATTTATCACCTTTTTATCACATTTAAAAAATAAAACCAATTCATACACAACAAAATTCTCTTTAGGAGAGCTTTAGAAATACAATACAATTTGGAAATACAGAATCAATTGCATTTCCAGAAATTATTGATATTGCTTTTGGCATTTAAAATCTATTTCAAAATATCAGGTATGGAACAATTACCTTAAATTAGAATATTGTCTCTAACATATGCCAGTTCTTGTTTTAGACACTTTACAATCATACTGCCAAGTAACAATATATAAACATTTTAATTACATATCTATCTTTTTTTTAAATTCCAATACTCCTGGTCTTTTAAAAGAACATACATGGCTGTATGTTCCCAACTCTGTATAATCTCTTTCTACCCAATCTTTCTTTTGAACAACCCAATTACACATAGCAATCTTAGACAAAGTTTTGACATTTCACATGGGTCAGAGTTAAACAGTCTGTTATAATTGAGTCCCTGGTAGTTAGTCTTTGGTGTGGACTTATACTCCTCTTGGCTCTTTCATGTCAAATCTTCCATTAAGTTCAGTTGTTTTTTTTTAAACTCTTGAAAGTCGGACAATTCATTAAATATCCATTTTTTTCATTCAGCATTATGCTTACCTTTGCTGGATATGACATTTTCATCCAGAAGCCCAGCTCTTTTGTTCTTCAATATATAGTGTTCCAAGGCCTGGGGTCTTTTAGTGTCACCACTGGTAGGTTGTGTGACTCTAATTGTGTCATCATCATATTTAAATTGTATTTTATTTTCTTCTTGCTCATAGTACTTTATCCTTGACCTGGGGCTTTCTCAGTTTGACTATGATATTCCTATGTGTTTTCCTTATAGGATTTCTTTCAGGTAGTGATTGGTGGATTTTTAAATTTCCATTTTCCATTCATGATTTGAAGCTTCAGGACACTTTTCATGTGTTATTCCATGTATTCTTTTACTATATCATGGATTATTTTTCAGGATTCTTTTTTGGGTCATAGCTTTCAGGTTGTCTGATAATTCTTATGGTTTCTCTTCTTGATCCATTTTCCAGATCAGTTGTTTTTCTTTTTCTTTTTCCTTTCTTTCTTATTTATTTATTCATTTGTTTCTGTTTGTTTATTTCTTTATTTTTAGTTCGTAACCTTCTGTTATACAATCCCTTGAGTTCCAGATCGTCTTCCCCTCCCTCACCTCCGCCCTACCATGGCAGCACACAATCCAATATAGGTTCTACAAATTTAGTTGTGTTCCTTATGAGATGTCACATTCTCTTCTACTTTTTCATTCTTTATATTTTGTTCTATTATTTCTTGATCTTTTATAACTTTGCTAGCTTCCTCTTGCCTAATTCTGACTTTCCATGAGTCATTTTCCACCTTAAGATTCTGGAACTCCTTTTCTACTTGATTGACTTTCTTTTCATAATCTTGGGGTTGGTTTTTTTATTGTTCTTTTTTGTTTCTTTGTTTTTCCTCAACCTTTATCATTTGATTTTAAAATTCTTTTAAATTTATTTTATGAATTATTTTTTGGGCAGGTGACTATTTGATATAACTCCCTGGAGTAGAAGAGGGTTTCTTTGTTTCAGCATCCTCCTCTGAAGATGAACCCACCCTAGTCTTCTCTATTCCCAAGGTAATTCTCTATGGTTGGTTCTTTCTCTTTGGCCTTTTCATTTTTTAAATTTTATTTGTAATTTTTTTTAATTACCTCTAGTCCTGGGGTATGGGGAATGGTGCCTGTGGCCTCAGATTCTCCTTCAATTCTCACCTCTTTCCTGGAACCCAGACCAAGACTTCCAGCCTCCTGTAAGCATCCACAGCCCATGGCTTCTGCCCTCACCAGCCGTGTTCTGGCTCCTTCTTGCCCCCACCACTCTCAGCACCACAACTGGGTCTGGCCTTCCTTGTCAGCAGAGGTGCCCTCCATCTTCCCTGGCTCAGATGCCCATGTTCCCTTACTATCCTGAGGGTAAAAGTTCCTGTGGCTGGGGCTGGGGCAGCCTTGCAACCCTGCTAACCCCAGGGTTTGCTGCCTGTTGTTTAAGGAGACAGCCTGTAGGTGTTTACTCTTCACAGGGACCAAAACTCCTCTGGGATTTTTCTTTCTTTTTTTCTTTTTTTTTTTTTTAAAGCAATTGGGGTTAAGTAACTTGCTCAAGGTTACACAGCCAGTTATTTCTGGGTGTGGTGCTGAGTATCTGAGCCCGGATTTGATCCAGGTCATCCCGACACTGGAGCCGGTGCTCTTACTCGCTGAGCCACCTGGCTGCCCCTAAGCAATTGGGGTTAAGTAACTTGCTCAAGGTTACACGGCCAGGTGTTTCTGGGTGGGTAATAAGTGTCTGAGCCTGGGATTTGATCTCCAGGTCATCCCAACACTGGAGCCGGTGCTCTTACTCGCTGTGCTACCTGGCCACCCCTGGGATTTTTCTTTAGATCTTCTCTGATTGTCCCAGAAGGACCCCTGTTCTGCCTTTAATCATATTCATTTCTTCCTCTCTACATTGTACTGCTTTATCTCATTTGTGGGGAAAATCTGGAGAGTTTGGGATTTTCTGACCTACTTCACCATCTTCCAGAGAGAGAATCCTCTCTGCATA
Source organism: Petaurus breviceps papuanus (assembly GCF_028583685.1). Classification (NCBI taxonomy): domain Eukaryota; kingdom Metazoa; phylum Chordata; class Mammalia; order Diprotodontia; family Petauridae; genus Petaurus; species Petaurus breviceps. Next base: position 1,229,109 of record NW_027186290.1, on the reverse strand, counting down.
TTTTTCTTGATTAGGTCCTTTGGGAAGCCATCAACCAAAACTGAATTAAATGTTAAAATGTTTCTTGGTTTACTATGATCCAGCCCTGAGCTAGAATTGAAGACAAAGAGGAAGCGATTATAAAAGTCAAAGACTATCGGGCCAGAGTTCCAGTGGCAAACCTTAATCTTACTCCAGTCTAAGGTTTTGGAGAAGTTTTTAGGAATGGCTTCCATGAGGTTTTGACTAATCTTTTGTGCCTTGTCAAAGTGGTCCTTATTAGGCAGGGCCTGATCAATATCTTCAGGGGATGTTTCTAATCAGCAACTCTACAACAATGTCCTACCTCCCTGGGACCCACCAGAACCTGTATTAGTTGGTAAATGTTGGGGACACTGGGCATATAAGCCGACAAGGCAAATTAAAATTCTTATGCAAGACCACTTGGGCCTCCCAGGACCTCTGGAAACTCCTTGGTTATAGCCAGAAGTTCAGCTTTGGTCCAGGGTGTAAAAGAGTAAAAAGCAATCTGGTGTCATTATCCTTCAGACCCTCCCTTTTTTATCTTTTTTTTTTTTAATCAATTGGGGTTAAGTAACTTGCTCAAGGTTACATGGCCAGTTACTTCTGGGTGTGGTGCTAAGTATCTGAGCCCAGATTTGATCCCCAGGTCATCCCAACGCTGGAGCCAGTGCTCTTACTCACTGCACCACCTGGCAGCCCCTAAGCAACTGGGGTTAAGTAACTTGCTCAAGGTTACATGGCCAGGTGTTTCTGGGTGGGTGCTAAGTGTCTGAGCCCAGGATTCGATCCCCAGGTCATTCTAACACTGGAGCCAGTGCTCTTACTCACTGTGCTACCTGGCTGCCCCTCTCCCTTTTTTATCTTAAAGGGAAGTTGGGGCACAGGGGCCAAAGCCTCAGGGGCCTACCCTGAGGAGGAATCCCCCTTTACTGTTGCACCTGACTCTCAGAACAATGCCAATTAATACAAGTGTCAGAGAAGACACTGCCCTCTGACAAGTCCCTCCCCCACCACAGATCTATACTCTGTCCTTGACTTTCCCTGTCCCCCACATTTGTCTGGACATCTCATGTCCATTCTTTCCCACTCCCTCCTCCCAGGACCAATAGGCTTCTCAAGCATCAGATTCCCTGGTGTCATCCAGGCTAAGGTCCTCATCTCCCTTTACCCACAGGGACTTTCATCAGTAGAAGTCCGTGCCAACTCCAAAGTAAGGCCTCTTTCTTTTGCCCCTTTGTTAGTCTCCCTCCTTCCTCTCTACTCACTCCCCTCTCTCGGTTCTCTGTTGGACATCACAGAGGTCACCTTCCCCTCTTTGCTAGCCCTCCATCTGGTTCTGGAGCACCACTACCTTCTTTCTACCCCCTGCTCCCATCCCCACAACAAAACAAAACAAAACATTCATGAGAAGCTACCTCGATGTCACCTCTACCAGACTTCTTCTATCTGCCTTCTCTCCTCTCTTCTCCTCTGCCCTTATCTGAGGCTGTTCTGCCCAAAGGAGCATACATTTTGATTGTGGATAGCTACCTAGTTACCTTGGGGCTCACTGGCTAGATTTCTTTCTCAAAGACCAAGCTTTAAACCCCTTTTCACTCTGGAGATCGTAGATTCCACAACAATAGGTCCTGGCACAAGTACCCCTTAATGGCTATGTTTTGGGCCTTCCTGACCCAAAGAGTGACTATAAATATTAACTGTTCCTTCATTGGCCAGCAGCCCTGAGGGTCTTCCCCTCCCAGCTTGATTTTTTTTTAAAGGGGCCATCCCTTGACTCACTTTTTAAACAGGCCTATTCACTGAATGGACATCGCCTCACTCAAAGTGAGACCTTGAAAAGCTCTTAGCCTAAAAGGGCCAGGGTCTCCCAGTGCATCTTGGGCCATCTCCAGCCATCCTGAACCATATCTGGTCACTGGACCCAGATGATTCTGGAGGAGAAAGTGAGGCTGGTGAACTTGCACAGCCCTCCCTCACTCAAATCCAAGTCAATTGCAAGTCATGTCATCATCTCCAGGATGTCATGGTCCTCTTCAGACAAACCACAACTACTTGTGTACTTTTAGAAAGAAATCTCTTTTCTTATCTCTCTGTTGCCATTTCCTGATTTCCTGCTGCATTTATTCTTTACTACTGCATTTCTGTTGTTTGGGGTATTTGAGAAGCAAATAATCTTTTCAGTTACGGTTTTATTTCTAAAAAAACTGTTCAAGCTCTTTACCATTAAACATCCTTTTGGGATATATCTACCCTGCTTCTGGTTATACTCTGCTTGTTTCTTTTTGTTTTCTCAATTTGTTTCTTGCAGGCTTAGTACCCTCTACCTGGAGATGCCTGACAGCTTAAACCCGATGATACTCCTGTTCATGACTCTGATAGAACCCCTGGATCTAGCATGGACCGAACTCTGGATGCCAGCTAAAGAGCTGACCTCTCAGAATGCTGTAATGTTGACTGTTCTACAAAGGGACTATTTGTAGATAATTGCAAAAGGAAAGTTGAGACCCTACAGATGATGGTGATCAGAACAATCAAAAGGAGTTGAAATTTTTTTTATATTCCTTTTACATTTTATATTTTCTTGACTTTCATAATAGAGTTGGCACAAATTATAGCATGACTTTATAATAGATATAGATAAGTATCTCTTTTGCATACTGAATGACTGAGTCACTTAACTGAAAAAAATATTTGATACTTTTGTGCTTAAGCAACTGAAAATCCAAATATATTTTACAAGCATATTTCATAATTATCAAAACCAAAAAGAATGCATTTAGGTGAAAACTTTTGTCTTTTGTTCTATGACACCCAGAGTTGAGATATAATAGCTTTTTCTTCTTTTTTCTTTATTTTTTTTGCTTTTTGGAGGGCAATTAGGGTTAAGTAACTTGCCCAAGGTCACATGGCTAGGTGTGTGTGTGTGTGTGTGTGTGTGTGTGTAAGTGTCTGAGGCCCTTTTCAAACTCAGGTCCTCCTGACTCTGGGGCCAGCACTTTACTCACTGTGCCACCTAGCTGCCCCTAGCTTTTTCTTCTTGAGATAAAAGGATAGAACACTTGAGCTATTGGTGCAATTTTGGTAGAATGAATTATCTAGAACTCTGGTTCTGTGTATGTGGATAACTTATTTCAGGTTGAACTTACACATTTGGAGGCATTCCTCGAGCAGCCAGATTTTCATGTGTATATTTTAATTCTCACCTGACTAGGGTCAAAATGTAGAAATAACTTTTGTCCATATTGGATATCTTTTCCCTTCTCAATACTTTGTTCACATTGTCTTAAGATTCTGCAAGTGTCAGGTGGGGTTCCTGAAATTGCTTTGAATAGACATGACTTCCTTTTCCCCCCTTCTTTTTTCATCCTTTATCACTGATGGACTAGGGAAAAATTTGACTTTGATAAGTCAGGCCTTATTAAAGCTTATAATTTGATAGAGCTTTTTATTGTCTCATTTCCATATTGTCTGGCACCTTTTTTTTTCTTTTTACTGAATTTTAACTTAAATTTCATTTCCCATTTCCTTTTTGGATGAAGCTGGAGCATGTGTTGCTAATATTTGTCTTGTATGTGTGTGTAGACATTGTAAAAGTATGCTTCCAAATTATATTCCACTCCATGAACTGTCCAGATCTAACCCAAAGCCCTTTGCTGTTAGAATTCTATAAGTGCATAAGACATTAAACCTGTGTTGTTATTAAAAAAAAAAAGAGCTGACTTCTTGAATGGGACCTCTTGTGGTAGGGACAGTTCCATGTCCAATTTCAGCAAGTAGTAGCTATTGAAAGAAGAGATCTTCACCTCTTATCCAAGATTTTGAGCCCCATTTATTCAAGGGGGGAATGATGGGGTGCTTGTGCTCTAGCCCTCACCCTAAGATTGGCCATTTTAGTGTGAAGTTGTTGAGTTGTGACACGGTGAAAGCTATACTTTGATATCTGTGAATGTTTTGCTTTAATTTACTGCTGAATAGAGTGTTCACTATACTATGTGATCAGAATCTTGAAGCTGTTCACAGCAGTAGTCCTCTGGGAAGCTGCTAGAGCTTTGTTTTACTCAGTTCTGGCTCTCTCTCCTCTTGTGTTCAGCTTTTTATTCTGGTCATTAGATCATCCCTGTTCTTCCCCTACCTGTTGCATCAGCAAGTTCCTCCCACTGTGGGATTCACAGGTTCTGATGCTTAACAAAGTCTTGATATAATCGTGGGTAAGGCTCAAAAGAAACTTGGGCTGAAACAAGGCACTAAGTCCTTCTTTGCTTGCCATTACAGATACTATTGTAACCTAACCCAAATCACATGCCACCTGATTTGGAGCCCACCATTAAGCCCCTTTATATGTCTCTATCCTAAATCCTATAACCACTTGTAATAGCTTAAAGGTGTAGTCCTGGATAAAAGTAAATCACCCAAGGCATAGTCCCCTGCTCCCTTATCTTTCCCTGTTAGTACTTCCCTAAATCAGTAAGCCTTGAAGCAGCATTTTGCATAAGGCTTATAGTGCAAGTCTATATAAAGATCATGGGGCAAGTCTATGCCATGCAAGAGATCCCTGTTTTGGGATGCTGACCAAGCAGGGTCCCCCACACCCTTCACCAAGAACATGACCCTGGATATTCTATGACCCCAGCCTGTTCTGGGAATTCCACTCCCCCTGTGATCCCCCACCCTGTACCCTCCACCCTGTTCTAGGAGGGACCCCTATCACATGGGAGGTTGATCCCTTGTACCCTAGTGCCATGATTCCCAAATTAGCCCTGAGCTATAGATCCAACCAATGGCTGTTCTTGGCTTCTGTATGTCACTGCGTACACTAGCTCCCCTCCCCAAATGTGGTTTTTGCCTTCATAAGCATTGCCTGTACCCCAATTCGGGGCTGCCTGATTTGAGTGTATACTCCAGGCAGTCTCTCCATTGATCAATAAATGCACACCTAAATTTACCTTTCACCCTGGTCTTCTCTCACTCTTATTCTCTGCACAACAATATATGCTATGAGCCACATGACATACTGAGTATTATGAGACATATATATATATATATATTAGATGTATGTTTTGCTTAAGGATGTTGCTATGAATCTTATGCTTTATTGAACAACATTGAGTGTTTTGCTGAATAGAGAACTCATGATACTGTGCTATCGGATCCTGAAAATTATTCACAGCAGCAGTCCTCAGGTGTGCTACCATGATTGGTGATACATATCTCAGGCAGGGATTCATTATCTAAATGGATGTAAATGACCCAAGCATCTCTTGGAATAGAGGGGTCTAGTCTCCCACAGAATATAACTTGCCTAGCCTGGTGTAAAAATGAGTAGGATTCTCACCTTACACATATACTGTCTCCTGAAACCTACTCCAGGTTGCTGGGGGAAAATGACTTTGATTGGGTCATTCTTGCTCCCAGACCACCCCCAGCATTGGGCAATCCAAGGTGGGGTCTCCCCACCCCACCACCCCCAAGTATGAGTAGAACACAATGAGCCTCCCCAGTTGGGTGAGGTCTAAACAAGATTGAGGACAATATTCAATCCAATCTCAGCATCAGCCCTAGTCCTCAGAGGCTGATTTGATCTGGGTGAGAATGAGGAAATAGGAAGGGACAAAATCCTGGATCTCACCAATGGTAACAATTGGTTATTTAATAATCATTTCCCTCAAATTGCTATCTCTGCCTTTCTTCTTTTCCCAGGGCATTCTTCTTTCTTATCCCCCCCCTTTTTTTTTTTTTGCTTTTTGGGACATCATCCAAATGATCTTCTCACTCCCACATTCTCTGCCTGTGTCAGCCCTGAAAACTTGGCTCAGTTTCCTTCTGTGGATTGTCAGACTGAGGAATGAAAAGTTCAAGAGGCTTAGTTTCTAGGGAATTAATAATTTTATTAATTATGGCTAGGGAATAATTCAGAAAAGGATCATCATTTAGCTGCTTCTGGTAAACCAAAGAACTGTCCTGCAGGCCTTTTCATGCTTCCATACCCTTGGAAAAGTGAGTGTTCCCAACAGGCAGAAATTAATTCAGCTTGAGAAAATGAATATTACAGGAGAGGGTGAGTTATATTGCAAAGAGGGTCTTGGGGTACATGACTTGGATCGCCCAACTCTTGGTCAGAGAGACTTCCAATTTCCATATCCTGTCTGACAAAAGGGAGGATCCACATTTTCCCAGACCTAAGCAAACACAAGCAGAAATGCACTCATCAGCCTCAACTTAGAATTTCTTTTGCTATCTGATTAGATCTTGACCTGGGTAAATCTTTGAAAACGATTTCCCATGCTGGCTGGGAAGCAAAAGGACTTGGTTCTGATTGAATAATTAGTTATTAAAAACAAGAGAGGTAATAATTTCTCACAGTATATTCTCCTTCTTCTTGCCCTTCTAGTAATAAAATACTTAAGAGTGACAAATATCATCGTATTGTACAGGAATACAAACAGTTTAACTTTATTAAATCTTTTATGCTTTCTCTTGTTTCTTTTTCACCTTTCTATGTTTCTCTTGAGTCTTGTATTTGAAGATCAAATCTTTTATTCAGCTCTGGTCTTTTCTGACTGCTTGCAGTATTTTGCCCTTGACCTTAGAGCTCTGGAATTGGGCTAGGATGTTCCTGGGAGTTTTCATTTTGGGATCTCTTCCAGATGATGATTGGTGGATCCTGTCTGGCCGGTTTCCTTGGTAATTTCTTGAAAGATGACATGCAGGCTCTTTTTGGATCATGCTTTTAAGGTAGTCCAATAATTCTTAAATTGCTTCTCCTGGATCTAATTTCCAGATCACCTGTCTGACAAAAGGTATTTCACCTTGTCTTCTATCTTCTCATTCTGTTGGTTCTGTTTTGTAATGTCTTGATTTCTCATAAAGCCATTTGCTTCCATTTGCTGTGTTCTAATTGACCTTAGAAACTGTCTTTGGCCTTTCTGGGTTGAGAAGTCTGGAAACAGCCCTGGTGCCTGCTGTTCAGTCTCCTAAGGCCCACTGCAGCTACCTACTCACTGACTGAGCTCTCCTCCCAGCCAGTGCAGTAGACCCTTCCTGTCGACCTTCCAGATTGTCTGGGGCTGGAAATTGTCTTCAGTCTGTCATTTTGTGACTTCTGCTGCTCTAGAATTCATTTAGAGTCATTTTTTTTACAGGTTTTTTGAAGGGAATGTGGAAAGAGCCCAAGCAGGTCTGTGCTTCTACTCTGCCATCTTGGTTCTGTCCCCCCAGGAATTATTTTCTAAGTATACACTTGTACATTTTAATTGTTCCAATGAACTGTGTCCTCATACACAGGTTTCCTAAGAAATCCAATTAAAAAATGGAAGCATAATAATAACATGAACAATGTTACCTTTTTGAACAGGAAACAAAATTGCAGGTCAAATGATATCCCTTCAGTTGTGTGTGTTTCTGAGTTATCTCACAGGGAAAATTCATTTCATCCATCTGTCCACTGACAGCAGTTCTATTCCAATTACACTGAATTCTTATAGTTACAGTCCCTAAAGGTATAACCTTAATGCTGAATTTGAAGGCATTTTGCTTTAAGGTCTGATCCTCCTCCTAGAGGGTCAGACATCCCAGTTATTGCCATGTGTGAGATGAGTCACAGTGAAGGGTCCTCATTTTTCTTAGCTCCCTCTTACATTCCTACCCTGTTTCCCCGATAATAAGACACTGTCTTATTATTTTTTTTTTTAAAGAAAAACACCAGAGGGCTTATTTTCAGGGGAGGGCTTATGTTGTCCTACCTCAGCTCTCCTCCACAGCACTGCTCTCAATGGTGCCAGCAAGCAAATCACTGGGGAAGAACAGGATGACGTGCTCACTGCTGCAGCTCTGATTGGATGCAGCTCGGAGCACGGCGTGCGTTTGGCGGGGGGTGGGGGGGGCGTGCATACAGAGGGTACTGTAATGTAGCGTGTAGTGCAGGGGATCACCTTCACTACAGTAGCAATCTCAATAGGGCTTATTTTCAGGGGAGGGCTTATTTTAGAGGAATCTTACAGAGTAAGGGGAGGGCTTATTTTCGGGATAGGTCTTATTATCGGGGAAACACGGTATGTCTTCTCCATACTTTGTAAGCCAGTTCAGTCTTCCCAGTTACTGTGGATTTTCCCGAAATAAGATAATTGGAAAGAAAATCATACAAGTCCACTTCTGATTGGGCATTTCCCAATTTGGTGACAGGAATTGCATGAGGAAAGATTGAAATCGCTTTTAGCCTATGCGTTAACACCAGGAAAAGATGGTGAGCTTGCCTCAGCAGCCAGTGCAGAGGTAGGACAGGTGTTAGAGATGGGGGTAGGATCAGGGCAAGAGAAGCCTGCCAGCTTCCACATCTGGCACTCCCTGGCGGATGCCCTTTGAGCGACAAGGACAGTGCCCTTTCTCATGAGAAAGACTAAAGACCTTCTCTGATCTCAGACTCAGACTCCCAGCTCTCTCATCTCACACAGGGGGGAGAACACACCTGGCTTTGGGAAGAAGTTCTCTAGGAACAGTGGACGTGGCACAGAGTATGCAGGAAGCTATAAATCAGGATAAAGGCAGGAAGGGAGGAAGCTCCCATTCAATCAGACAGCTGGGAGGAATCTGTGACTTTGCTGCTGGAAGGGCCTGCGCTAGGCTGGGGGTCAGGGACGGCCACCCCCTCTCAGGACCGGGCATGCAGAGCTAGCCTGTGTAACGGGGGTCAGAGAGAGCGTCACCCGCAAGAGCCGGGAGCTGTCCCAGGTCTGCGGGAGGAAGCAGGCAGGAGATGGGCAGGAAGCCGCAGACCAGGGCTCGCCTCTGTCGGGGTCTCTGGGGTCTTTAAGGAAGCGGCCGTCTATTCAGCACAGAATTAAGGTAACTAAAGATGACGCGAACCTTCGTGGCTCCCAGTGACTGAGACTGGCTGGGACACTTTCCAGGAGCCGGGGCTGACTGAGATCTGGAGAAACTTGGCCCCTTACCCTCTCCAGGTACCCTTACAGTCTGGAGGATCCCAGCTTCCCCGAGGGCCCCTGACGTGGGGGAGGTGCAGAGGGGGGAGGGGCGCTTTCTCAGCTGAGCAGCTTGGGAGGCGGGGCCCGGGGGTGTACCTGGGAGGAGTCTGGGCGGGGACGTCCCTGGGAAAGGGGCTGGGCGGGGGGAAGGGTGGCTGGGGAGGCCTCCTGGGTGACTTCCTGAAAGGGGTAGGAGGGGCCCTCCTGGGCTGGGCAGGGTTGGGGCTCTGGGGAGAAGGAGGCCCCTCCCAGAGCGCACAGGCGGGATGCAGAAAGCAGGAAGCCGGAACCGAAAGCCCTGCCTGCGATCCCTGCCTCCTCTCCCAGAGAGATAGCTGCCTCCTGGAAGCCATCTCTCACCCTGCACGTCCCAGGTAGGTTGGAGCCCGGGTCCCCCGCAGGTCCTGCCTCCTGCTGGCTGCAGGTGCCACTGGGTTTCGTCGTCTCTGACCTCAGGTGAGTGTCCTCCAGGGCCGCCAGGAGCACATGTGCCTCCCTGCCCTGGCCACTGGAGGAACCGCCCTCCCGAACTCCTCCAGACTCCCAATCACTTCCCCAGTGACCAGGGTCCCTCTCCCCAGATTTCTCACTGGTTCACACTTTCCCAACCTCCAGACTTTGCCCACAGGACCCAGAAATGCTGCTTCCAGCCTTCCTGTCCCGAACCACGGGCTCTGCCTTCCTGCCCCCAGCCCCAGGACCTTGTAGGGTTCCAGCAGCTCTGCCTGCCTTGAGGACCCCACCTTGGAGGCAGGAACCAAAGCTCTTTCCTGGCTCCTTCACTGGACCCGAAGCTGTGGGGCTGTTTCCCTCTCCTACGCCGGGCCCAGGACTCCCTGTCTTCACCTTCCCTTTAGAGATTCGGAGACTAAATTTCACCAAGGAGTCTCAGTAGGGTTCCCTGGTTCCCAGTTAGACCTCGGAACACAGTCCTCTGGCTTCCCCTGTCTCTGCCCCCTGGAGCTGCCCTGCCCCTAGAAGGGACCCTGACCTGGCTGCCAGGAGTAGTTACAATGTAACAGCTCCCAGAGCCAGCCCTGCCCCCTCCCCCAGGACCCCTACCCCGTCTCCACTTCTCCCAGAGTCCTCAGGTCCCCTGAAGTTGCTGAATCCCAGACTGGGATTTCTCCCCAGTCTCAGGCTTCCCTCATCATTCCCTGGTGGCTCCATCCCAGAGCCGGCCCTATGGAGCTCTGGCACAGGGTCATGGAGGCTCTGACAGGTCCCACCCCTTCTGGGATGGCAGCCCCCTCTGCCTCTTGGAGCTCTGGAGGAGGATGGGAGGGGAGGGAGCCAGAACAGGAGACAGAGGGAGGGAAGGAGCTTCCCTGTTCAGACCCCCCTCATTTGCAGCCTGACCCTCCCTGCTGCCTCCCTCCCTCTACAGGTTGGAATCTTTCCCTGAGGGCAGGGCCTGGGTCTTTCTAACCCCTAGGGGACCTTCCCCTCTGTAAACCCCAGCTGGGCAGCCTGCAGCCTAGGAGAGGGGCAAGAGCTCTCCCCTCTGGGATCCTTCTCCCTCCCAGCTCAGTCTGCAGAGGACCAAGGCCTGGCCCCAGCAGCTACTGGGGCCAATCCAGACACCAAAGGTGGAGGGAAATTAGGAGGTTTATTATAAGGTACAGCCAATAGCAGTGGCCCAGAGTGTGAGGCCCAAGGCAGTGAGCCTGGGATTCAGGTTCCAGGTGGGGGAGGCAGAGGTGGAGGAGGGAAGGACTTTCCAGGTGTCTCCAGGCTGTCTCCTGGGTGTCAGAAAGGCCTAGAACTGGGACATTCCATGACCAGTTGGGACGTGTGTGAGGAAGAGTTTTGGCTGCTGCTGCCCCTGTGGGGCCATGGAGGGTGGGGGAGCAGGTCCCTGGGGCAGAAAAGGTCCAGGTATAAGGTGGAGGAGCTTTCCCAAAGGGAGTCACTTTGGTTCCTTTGCACCTCCACAGGGAGCCTGGATCCTGCAGGAATGGCCCCTGGGAGCAGCCCAGCCCCAGCCCAGGTGAGTGCAGCCCCTGCTCAGGCTTGACCAACACCAGCAACCCAGCCATTTCCATGGGCATAGAGGAGGGTCTGTGAGGCTGGTGATACCTGCCTAAGGGATGGTTTCTTCACAAAAATAGGTGTGAAAATGATTCCAGTAGTAACAACCCTTCCCTGCTCCCATCTTCTGGTGTTAAAGTTATTCCCTGGCACCCTGGTGACTTGAGTACTGTCCCCTCCCTGTGCCACCCTCCTCAGCTCTTTTTGTGAGGAAATTTGGGTTAAGTGACTTACGCAGGGTCATGCCAGTAGTAAAGTCTCCAGTGCCTGAGATTGAATTTGACCTCAGGTCCTGCTCACTCCATGGCTGGTTCTCTACTGTTGCACCTACCACTTGCCTTTTGTTTTTAACTTCCCCTTCATTGCTGCTGCCTGACAGGGGTGACCTATTCACTCCTTCTTCTCTTTCACACAGGGACCTGCCAGCAGCCCCTCCTCTTACTCACATCTCCTCCCCCTCCTCTTTCTTCCTGAGGCCAAGCTCTCCCTTGTAGTGACTGAAGGTCCAGGAAACCCTTGCCCCTGAGTCTTGTCTGGGCAGGCCTGCACAGAGCCCTGAAGGCTCCCCCAGCTCCTGTCCTCGGCTGTGTGGTCATGGGAGCTGAAATTGTGCTCCTGGGGGTGCTAATGTCCTCCTGCCTCAGCTCACACAAGCCTCCCCAGGTCCCTTGGAGCCCCCCTTTACCAGTTCTTAGGTCAAGTCAATGAGCATTTAGAAAGGCCCTGGACACTCAAGCCCAGATTTCTGGACACACTGCTGTGGGCCATCCTGCTGTCGCTGGGTGTCTAAGACCTGCCCTGGCACAGGGACTGAATGACAGACGGCTTCCCTGCTGTTTAAAAGAAGATCCTGGGCTTCCCACCCTTGCCTCTGTTGGTCCTGGGCCCCAGGACTGGCTTCCCCTCATACCCTGTTACTGTGCAGATTGGCTTCCTGGTGGGATAATTTGGTCTGCCCTGTGCTGAATGCTTGCTCTGGCAGAGACCATGAGAGCAACTAGGGGAAAAGGGAGGTTTGACAGAGTCAGGTCAGCGTGTTGTTACCTCAGACAGCTTCTTGGGACATCTGAGTCTCTCATAGGCTGGAGCAGGTCCTGGGTTGACCTGGGAAGGGAGGAATGGATGGAAGTGACCCAGGGCAATACTCAGTTTAGATGATGAGGAAAAGTCAGACAGTCCCAGGTCATGCAACAAGAAAAAGGAGCTTTATTTAGGTGTCCCATAAAGAGGACATTCACTAAGGACAGCTGGAGTAGACAAGGCTCCCTCCCCTCCATGTAGGAGCTCATCTGGTCACAAGGGCAAGGTTTGGCCAGGAGCCACCTGGGGAATCTGTCACGTCTGAAGGACCCTGATTTCACATGGGGAGACTTCTAGGGCTTTTGGTTGCCAGGCAACCACACTAATTTGTCCAGAGACCCTGAGAATACTGACTGAAGGGAGGCACGGGGCGCCTTTGCCCACTATGTAAGTGGGGTTCATGGGACGCCCTTGTCACCTTTGAGGTGGAAAAAAAACCCAAGTGTTCTAACTGTGTGACAGGGGAAGGACAGAACTCCAGGCGATGGTGGCCCTTCCCACATGGGGAGGGTCCTGCCTTTGATGGCCTTCAGGTGCACAGTCAGTCTGACTTCAAGACTGGCTGAAGGAAGCAAACCAGCATTTGTGATTAACCACCTACTAAGCAATATCTCACTGGAGCCTCACAGCCAGCCCTGGAAGGGAGGCATATTTATCCCCATCTTATTTTTACTCATGTACTTAGGAATATTTTGGGGAAAACAGTTTTTTTCCTCCTTTTTTTTTTTTGGAGAAGGAAGGCAAGACAATTAAGTTAAGTGACTTGCCCAAGGTCACATAGTAAGTCTCAAGTGCCTGAGGCCTGATTTGAACTTAGGTCCTCCTGACTCTCAGGCTCTATTAACTGAATCACCTAACTGCCCTTACCTCATTTTTAATGTAAACTTTTTTTACTTCAGAAATGGGCCATCTCTTCCTTCCCTTTCAGCCACATCCCATCTCTCCCCCAGCAACGAGAAAAGAGGAAAAACCAGCCCTCATTGGAAGATTTTTAAGTCAAGCTAAAATAAAAGTCTCAGTGGTTATAGCTGAGGAAAACTATGTGAATCAGCCCTCTTGTCACCCCTCTCTAGAGGTAAACACCATGTCCTCATGGCTCCTCAGGAAGGATTGGTCATTTCGTTCATCAGACTTCCAGTGTGTGTATAACACATGTGTATGAATACAGACCTTTGTATCAGTCATGGTCCACCTGATCCTCCTCCCACCTACTCCCTCCCCCACTCTGAGAATACAAGAAAAACAAAACCCATTATACACAATGTGGAGTCTGTCCAAAAAAATAAAATCCCTGTGCTGTGCCCAAAACATTTCTCCTTCTCTCCCTGAGTCCTTCCCCTCTCCACTGCAGGCAGCATGTTTCTTCATCCTTGGCCCTCTGGAGTCTGGGTTGGACCCTATGCTAACTCAAGGTCAATGCAGTAGTATCCCTTTACATTTGTTAAAGTTATTCATCCATGCCCCATTTAGGAATAATCCCTCAGATTCTCTTTCTTTGCAACCTCAAAAAGAATGATAAAAATCATAAAAAATGAATTTCTTTTGTTTAGGCCTGATCCCTGCCATAATTTATCCTCCTTCTATCCCCCCTCTCTTTTCCTTTCTTTCCTTTTCACTGGTGAGCAGAATGTGTTTCTATACATAACTTTGTGTTGTCTGTGCCCTTCCTTCCTTTGACCAGAGGACTAAGGTTCAGGCATCAGATGTTCCCTCCCACTCCCTCCTCCTTGTTTGTATAGATGTCTGCTCATGTCCGTCCTTGTGTGAGATACTGTTTCCTACCTTCTTTTCCATCCCCCCACCTCAGTGCGTTCCTCTTCCTCTCTTTCCTTCTCCCTCCTGGGTCTTCTCTGATTTGATTCCCTCTATGAGCCCTGAGAAAGATCGCAGAGGACACGTGTCACCTCCCCACATATTTTTTTAAGCAATTGGGGTTAAGTAACTTGCTCAAGGTTACACGTCTAGATATTTTGTGTGGGTGCCAAGCATCTGAGGCCAGAACCAATCCCGGGTCTCTCGACGCGGGGCCCAGCGCTCTTACTCACTGCACCACCTCGCCATCTGTGCAGCAAGCACCCCAAGCGTCTTCAGGGTGGCTGCCCATACAGGTTCTTGGATCTGCTTTGATAAAGGAAAGCAACTCAAAATGGGTTAACAAGCTTACTTTAATCAGTCAGACATATATCCTTTACCTAGTTCAGGAGAAAAAGGTCAGCACCTCGAACTTCAAAGTATACAGGCAGAATTATCAAGACAGAAACAGATCAAGTAGACAGATTTCAAACTGTCCAACCATTACATCCATACCCAGTCAACATTTGGGTTTTTTCAAAGCCAGGGGGCTCAGGACAACGGCTTCCCAGAATCCATATCAAACCACAGAACACTTCTCAAAGTGAGTCCCAAAACAAAGCCTCACATCAGGGCTTATATAGCCTTCTCCTGGCTCAGAGAATGTAACAACCTTATTGACCCACTGGCCAATCAAAAAGTATCTACTGAAAAACAAGCCTCCCTCCCCAGGCTCCAGGTGCACTTTAGCCTAGGGGCAGGGAAGATCTTTAAAATTTATATTCCTATTACACCATCCCAACCTGCACACATTTTAATACAAGCAGTTTACCTTTTTTTTTATTCCCTTAGGCTAGTTCATCCTTCTTCCTTTCTGATGTTTCTCTTCAGTTGTCTTTGAACTTCAAGAGCTCTCTGCAGTTATGGCCTTTTCATTAAGAATGCTTGGAAGTCTTTTCCTTAAGGGTCATTTCCCTCCATATCATTATCCTCAGTTTTGTTGAGTAACCTGTTACTCTTGGTTATAAGACCGTATCCTTTACCTTCTAGCTTGTCCTCTTCCAAGCTCTGTGCCCTTTAAATGATGGTTATTGCTAAATTTTGTGTGATCCTGTGGATCCTTGGCACTTGAGCTTTTTTTTGTGACTGGTTACTGTATTTTTTCTCATTTGTTTTCTCGGTTGTTAGCTCTGTCTTTTTGGCAATGGTGTTCCTGAGACTTTTCACTCAGATTTCTTTCAGGAAATGATCTGTGGTTCATTTTGATGTTCTGCTCTGGTTGTAAGACATCTGGGCAGTTTTAAGATTTCTTGAAATCTCACAAGGATTCTCCTTTTCATGGCATTCACATACTTTAATGTTATTTCTGTTTTCCCTTCTCTTTTCTATGTGAGTTTTTTTTAATATGAGATAACTGCCATTTTCTTCTTTTTATTTAAAAACTCTTTGGAATTTGTTTGAATATTTATTTTTGCCTTGTGGCTTCTGTTTTTTGTGTTCCAAGTTTCTGTGATAGTAATGGCAATTAAAGATTCCCCTGTATTGGCTTGGTTTTTCAAATTGATTGTGTTAAAACCCAGAGCTTGTTAATCCCACCTGTGGGATGGACTTGTTGATGTGAAAAGAGAGTCCTGAACTGGGAGGAGCTGGTGACGTAGATTTAGAGAGACAAGAGAGAGGCAGAAGAACTTTTTTGGAAGCAGCACCTCGTGGAGGCAGAGAGAGAGACTGAGAGAATTGCTGGGAGCCACTTTGAATTGCCCTGGACTTTTGAGACCTGCCCCCGGAGCTGCCAAGGACTGAGGAGACATGGCTGTTTTGCTGGTACTTTGTCTGTCTGTTTTGATGTTGTTTTGCCAGATTTGTCCACTGGTGAAAGACAGTCCTGTTGTTGAAGAAGTCCTGGAACCTGGCTTTTGGTTAAGAAGCTCTGAGACTGTCCTGCAGACAGAATGAATACAGAGAGTGAATACTGTCCACTGGTGAAGGACAGTGCTGTTGTTGCAGGGGTCTGAGAACCTTTCTGTTGGTTCAGAAGCCCTGAAGAAGGATTTTCTTGTTGTATGTTTACAGAAATCCTGGGAGAGGGTTTTGCTAATGTTTTCAGGGGTTCTAGGACTGTTCTACAGACAGAGGGTGAATTAATGAAGGGACTGGCAATGTATCTTGTCGCCTTGCTAAGCCTTGTCTCCTCAGTCCTTGGTAGCTCAGGGGGCAGGTCTCAAAAGTCCAGGGCAATTCAAAGTGGCTCCCAGCAATTCTCTCAGTCTCTCTCTCTGCCTCCACGAGGTGCTGCTTCCAAAAAAGTTCTTCTGCCTCTCTCTTGTCTCTCCAAATCTACATCACCAGCTCCTCCCAGTTCAGGACTCTCTTTTCACATCAACAAGTCCATCCCACAGGTGGGATTAACAAGCTCTGGGTTTTAACACAATCAATTTGAAAAACCAAGCCAATACAGGGGAATCTTTAATTGCCATTACTATCACAGTTTCAGAGAGGTTGTTGCTTGGCCAAGGTTTTGTCTCCCTTGTACCAATCTCTTACTTCCTTGATTCTTCCTCACCTCTCATTTCTGTTCCATTTCTTTTCCCCTCAAGCACTCTCGTTCCACTTAGAAGCACGTTTACCTCTCATTCCAATGCTTCCAGACATTCTGGTTGTGTTTCTGCCCAAGCTGTGTTTTTGAGAAGCAGTGCTTGGAGAGATGAGTCACCCTTCTGTGTTTGTGACTGTTCCTTTGCCATCATAACCATTCATTATGGTGAGGCTGTTCTTCTTTTGATGGCTCATTCTTCCAGCCTGCTTCCTCCGCAGCACCCAGAGAGGAATGTCTGGGCTGCTCCTGTGGCTGCTTCCTTGGGGTCCTGAGTGTTGTCTTACTCTAGGATCTCAGGGGCAGGAAAGAGGCCTATGAGCTCTCGGTCTTCCCAGAGTGGCCTGAGCCAGACCAGAATCAGACTGCTGCCCTCCTGCTCTGAGCTGTCCAAGTTTGTGACCTGGGATTGAATCTCTACAAGACTGGACTATTGCCAGGCTCTCTCCCTATTGGCCATCTACTAGGCTCTGCTGAATGGCTCAGACAGGGAGAGTTGTAAGTTTCGCTTTATTTTGAGATTTCAGCCCTGATCATTCCACTGCAGGCTGGGCTGGACCTTGGAAGCCAGACCCTGCCTGTTGTACCAGGAACCACAACTCTGCTTCTGCAGGCTTCTGCACTTCCTTGCTTCATCCCCCAGGGCCTGTGGAACCAGGGATTCCACTACTTGGCACAGATTCTCTTGACCCTGGTTATGAGAATTGGGCCTGGGTAGAGGGGGAGAGAGCTACCAGGGGCAGCCATCATGTTACAGTTCCCTGATGTGGGTCTGAATCTTCTTTCCCAGTTACTCAGGATTTCATTGTGGGAATGCTCCTTGGGCAGGGTCTTCTTCTCTAGACTTGTTCCAAGTGTCCACAGACTTCCGCTTTGCCCCGTGTCAACCTGGACCGATGGCTCACAGGTTTTTTGGTTTTCCCATCAGGATTTGGTCTTTACATTGTCCACATCTCTTAGCTGTTTGTGGAGAGGAGTTTGCTGCCTTGGTTCACACTCTCTCTGACATGCCCACAGACATTATCCTCAGTTTACATAAGTTGAGAAAACTCTCCCAAATGTGAAGGGATTTGCCCAGCATCACATGGCTATTAGTGTCTGAGGCTTGATGTGAGCCCTTGGGCTCCCCAAGATTAGTCCTCCTGACTCCTGGACCAGAGCCCTTGGCAGAGGAGGAAGATGAAAAGCTCCAGGAAGAAATCTGGCACTAAGATAATTGATGGATAAACATCGATCAAGTGCTTGGGACACAGAAAGGGACAAGCGGCAACAGAGTTACTCTAGGACCTCACAGGCTGCTGGGAAATGGTATAAAATAGGAATTAATTAAAAGTGACAAAGCACTAGAAATAAGAGGGGTTGGGAAAGGCTTCCCATGGATGAGACTGAAAGTGGGACAGAAGAAAGTCAGTGCAGCCAGCAGGGCCCCTGGGTGGTGCAGGGCATAGACTGCCAGGCCTGGAGTCAGGAAACTTGGGTTCAAATCAGGCCTCTGAAGCTTATAAGCTGTATGACCATCTCTGCCTCAGTTTCTTTCTCTGTGAAATGAGCTACAGAAGGTAAAGGCCAATCACTCCAGTGTCTTTGCCAAGGAAACCCCCAAATCATGAAGAGGCGGGCATGACTGAAGAAGAACAGCAGCATTAGGGAAGATTGTAGGAAGAGTGTGACAGTGGGGCCCTCCAGTGAAATGGGGGGGACACTGAGAGTGTGTGGAGCAGAGGGGTGGAGGGTCTTGTTTGGGGAACACCCAGGAGCCTGGGGTCACCAGATGGAGGAGAACATGTAGGCAGGGAAAACGTCAGAAAGGGCTTTGCATGACTTTTGTATTTGTATTTGTCCTGGTGCTGAGTGGACGGCCAGGCTGCTGACATGGTCAGAGTCCCTTTTGGGAAAACTCTCTTTAAAGGCCGAATAGAGGAGAGGTTGGAGTGGGGAGAAGCCTGAGGCAGGGAGACCCACCAGCAGGCTGTAGCAATGGCCTCTGTATGAAGGGATGAGAGCTTGGACCTGGGTGGGACAGTATTGGGTGGGGGAGAAGTGATCCTGTTTGAGAGAGGTTGGGAAGGTGAAATCAGCAGAGCTGGACAATAGATGGCAAATGGGGGAGAGAGTGGGAGGAGCAGAGGGTGGAATCTGGCTTGGGGATCCCAGTGCCTTAGACCAGGTGCCCACTGACATCTTGGTGGCTTCCTACCAAGACCTGGGTTGTATAGGTGAGGACCTAGGCCTTAAGGCAGCCCTAGAAGTCAGGAGCTGGAGGCTCTAAGTGGAATACCTAGAGAGAAGCAGGTACAGTATCCAGTGATGGTCTGGCTCAGATCCCAGGAGGGGAGCAGGGGCTCAGTCCCAACTCCTGTCCCTGCCTAAAACATGCACAATAATCACCAGGCAGGAATCCCAGTCTAACACAGGACCTGCCAAGTGTGCCACCTGGCTGATATGGCCAAGTTCATTAGATTTACTGTTGACAAGAAGGCTGAAAACCAGATCAGGAGCCTGCAGGACTCAGATCCTGTTGTGGGCAAGGGAAGGCTCCATCAACCTTGCCACAGATCAGGCCCCTTGAGGGGCACTGAAAGCAGCATTCAGTATTGCCAAGAGGACCCAGGAGAACACAAGCTCTGCTGGGGACTGTCTCTCACCACTCAGTGCTGGCCACATTCTGATGAGGATCTTTCTAGATCCTGTTTTCATGTAGATAAGACTTTATTTCATCCACCCAGGAAGCAAGCAGGATCTTTATCTTCATTCTCTTTTCAGTGATTATATTAAATGTCTGTTTTCCCCCCAGAATGCACTGTACCTGCCAGCTTCTCACAGACTTTCCTTCACACTATATCACATCATTTTTGATATGGAAGGAATTTCACATCCCGTTCTCTCTCCTCCAGAGATGAACCTGCCTTGGGGACAGAACACACACTTTCTCCCTGATTCCACAGGGAGACACACTCCTTAATTTATAAGACTTTCTTACATTTTATGATGTTTTCTCAAATTTGAACTTGAATAGTGATTTTCTCAAAAGTTCATTGGGTTTTTACTGACTGTGGTTTCAAGAGGTGACTCTGAAATTTCCTCCCATAAAGTGATGAGGATTGGAATATTTCACTCTGAAGTGTCTTTCAGCTCTACATTCTATGACTTTTGATGATGTAGGAGACAGTGACATTCAAGGACGTGGCCGTGGACTTCACCCAGGAGGAGTGGGGGCTCTTGGACCATCTTCAGAAGGAGCTGTACAAGGAGGTCATGCTGGAGAATGCCCAGAACCTGCTGTCCCTGGGTAAGGACACTTCCCCTGCTCACTCTTGAGTCTGCAGCCAAAGGGAATGTCTTCATTCCCTGGTACACAGGCTTTGGAACATCTGTCAGTCATCAGAGAAGAGTCTGATGCCCAACACAGTTGGGCTCCTGTGTCCAATAGACAGACTCCTGCTCCCTGATTTTCCTATAGAAAGTCTTTGCATTGTGTGATAGGAAGCTGAGGCTTTCCTTTGTTGCCTCTGAGGCAGTCTCTTACAGTTCTAGGCAGCCTCAGGTCACAGGTCCAGTCAGTGCGGAAGAATCTCAGGGGTTGTTGGGTCTAACCTCTGCTGGACGTGGATTTTGCTGCCAAATCTCTGAGAAGTGCTCAGGCAGCCTTTCCTTGCAACCCCTTCCTCTTGGGATGGGCCTAATATTTGGAATATTCTTCTATTTAATAAACACACTTTGGTAGCTCATAGCTCTGACTTGTGGCCGGTGTAGCAGGTTTGTCCTTAATCCTCCTTCATCTTTCCCTAAACTTCCCCCACAGATGGTGGGTAAGGAAGGGAAGTGAACAAGCATTTACATTCACCTGCTATTTGCCAGGGAGTGGACCAAGGTCTTTCTTTGCCATATTATGTCACTTCATCCCCATAATAACCTTCCAGGTTAGGTGATATTATTATGCCCATTTTACACTTGAGAAACTGAGGCAAGCAGAGGTTAAGTGACTTGTCCAGGGGCACAGAGCTCCCAACTCTCTGAGGCTGTATTTAAACCCAGGCCTTCCTGACTCCAGGCCCAGGGCTCTCTCCACTGCACCACCAGCTGTCTCTGATTTCTGGACAATGGAAACCATGCAGTGGGTCCATCCTTTCATGAAGAAGGTGCACAGTATCAAATTCTCTGACTCCAAAGTGGTTCCATGATTTTCTCCCCCACCTCTTCACAGAACTCCCTAAAATAAATGCTATGGGAACTTTTCCTCAGGATTCCTGCGAAAGACCCTGGGGTCCTTGCTTGCATGTCCCTGTGGGTGCTAGCAATCACAGACTGGCTGAGAAATAGCATTTGGACCAAAAAGGGAGACTCTCCCACAAGGAGGCAAACACCCCCTGAATGAACAGTGCACAGGGTTTATATGGGGGTCAGGGAGTGAGGAGCCAGGCAGGGGGCCAGGGTGACACATCAAGGTCCCAGTTCCTTGGGCTTGAGGCTGATCTGACACAGTTACCCTTTTACCCAGTTGTGGGTCTAGGAGTCTCTGCCAGAATGGAGCATGACAGGATGGGGGCAGAGAGTTTGGCTGTTCCTCACAACAGGTTGCACAACACGTCCTGCTTTGGGGTCTTTGTATCACAAGCACTAAGGGCTCAGTACAGACTCCTGCGTGTGACCAGAATGGAGTGATCTCCAAATGAGCAGCTCTGTATCCTCACCCCTTTCCCTACAAGTCTCTCTCCTTCCTCATCCCTGATTCCCCACCCCCAGGGCTTCCAGGTCCCAGAGAAGATGTGATCTCTTATTTTGAACAAAGGGAAGCACCCTGGATCCTGGAGGAAGAAGGCCTGAGGAGCCTCTGTCCAGGTGAGTGAGGTGAAAGCAGGTATATAAGAGCTGTGATTGTGAGAGGCTGCTATGTGTTGTCATGAAGGAAGTGCTAGATTTGTGGGCAGGAAGGCCTGCCTTGGAATTCTTTTTCAGACTTTTTAGTAGCAGTGGCTTCCTGGGCCAGTCACTGAACAACAGAACCTCAATTTATCTTTATGTTAAATGAGGGGGTTAGACTCCATGGCCTTTCAGCTCCCTTCTGAGGGTAAATTTATCATCTTATAAGAATTTATTATTTGGAACTGGCGGAATGTGGGGCGGCTACTTGGTGTGGTGAATAGAGCACTGGCCCTGGACTCAGCAGGACCTGGGTTCCCATCCGGCTTCAGACACTTAACACAAAAACTAGCTGTGTGACCTTGGGCAATTCACTTAGCCCCAATTGCCTTCCAAAAAAGCAAAAAAAAAAAAAAAAAGAAAGAAAGAAATTGGCAGAAATTAATCTCCTGAAACTACCAAAAGGGTTATGGCTCTCCACTGTGAGGTTTTCTTAGACCTTCTTCAAACCAACAAACATATTTTAAGATCTTACAGCATGTCAGGCCCTTTGCCAAGTACTGGGCTCCTAAACAGATGCCAGGCACATCCTCAGCTCTCCTGGATTTCATAGCCACCCACTATGTAAGTGTGTAAGTGTAAGAAAGCCCATATGAACAGGTTAAATAGGAACTGGGCAAGAGAGGGAAGGCCCTAAAGTGGGGAAGACTGGGAAAGGCTTGTCATGGGAGGGGGGCTCTAGCTGGGGCTTCAGGGAGGCCAGGAGAAGCATTCTAGGCAAGAGGGAGAGTGAGAAAATCCCAGGGAGCCAGGAAGAGGAGTGTCCTGTTCCCAGAACAGAAAGGAGGCCCACACCACTGGGTTATAGCATGTATGGGGGGAGATGGGGTGAGCAAAGACTGGAAGAGCAGAAGAGGGGGAGGTGATAAAGTGCTTTAGCAGCCCTGGGGAGGGTTTATATTGGATCCTTTTGTTGAGGAAGCATTGTAGATTGTTGAGTGGGTGGTGACGTGCTCAGGTAAGAGCTTTAGGAAGATGAACTTGACAACTTGACTGAGGATAGATTGTACTGGGGGGAGATGAGGCAGCCAGAAGAACCAGCAGGCTCCGAAATACCTCAGGTGTGAGGAGATTGGGACCTGAACACAGTCAGGCTGCAGAGAGATTCAAAGAAAGCAAAGGGAAGGAGTTGGAGACACCAGTTGTAAATGGCCACCTCTAGACATTTTGCCCTGAAAAGGAGTAAAGATGTTGGACAATATCTCGGGGGGATGCATGGTTCATTGAGGGTGTTTGAATAGGAATTTTGTGTGTGTGTGTGTGTGTGTGTGTGTGTGTGTGTGTGTGACAATAAGAAAGGAGTCTTTAGTGTGGGAGAGAGTGAAAATTAGGGGGGAAATGCCATTACTGGGGGAAGAGCTTACCCAGGTAGATCAGGTGTTGGAATTGGTTTATTTGTATGTATAAAGTGATTGCCATTAGCAAGGAAAAGGATGACCTTTTTGTCTGATACTGAGGCAAAAAAGGAAAAGAAGCCTTCAGATTAGTGTGGTATAAGGAGAATAAGCTAGTTCTTGTTAAATATCCAGTTTTTTTGAATGAAAAGTCCAAGCTCTTAAGGGAAAAGGTGTGGATGGGTGGGGGGAAAAGGCCACCAGGGAGGATGAATGAAAATATTTGGAAAAGCTTCTGTGGTGAATAGCATGGGGAGTTATTCAGGGAGATGTCAAAGCATTGCCTTGCCCCAGTGAGGGTCCAACTGAGACTGCAGCCAAAATATCTAGTGGACCCAGGCAACCTGGTTTCATGGTTTCTCCCTCTGATCTAGCAGCACATGAGTAGGAGTGAAGACTGCTGCCTTACTTGGAAATGATCCAAGGCCAAGCTTTGCATGAACCATCACCCCAGTCCCTTTCCTGATCTCTGTGGCTCAGTCTCTCCTCCATTCATGGAGAATCTTTGACCAGGTTCATGTAGGTGAGAAACACCTCAGTTTATGGAGCTGGGTGTTAGAGCCTTGAAGGTGTCTCATGATATGAGACCCTCCAGGACCCTGGAAAGAAACCTCTGTTATCTTCAATGTTGGGTCTGGTCAAATTCCACCAGGGTTAGAACCTAGCAAAGGTGACTTTTTAGAGGTGAGTGAGCACAAGAAAGAGAGAGAATTATGAATTGCTTAAGGTGCCATTGACCAATTTTTAGTTCAAATCCTTTGGATGACTGTCTAGAACCTCCAAGGGGTTTGTGAACCCCTTAATGGCAAAGAGCTTCAAGAGGATTCAAAGGGAAGTAGGCTGTTCATTTTCTTACAAAAAGATGTTAGACCCAAATTCGTGTATGAGACACATATTTTCAGACATGGGAAATGCCATGTATTTTCCAAGGTGTGTTTCTTATGCAGATTTTGTTCTTTTTAATATAATGTTTCATTTTCCCCTATTAGATTTTAAAACAATTAAAAAAAATTTTTTTTTGCCTTTTTGGAGGACAATTAGGGTTAAGTAACTTGCCCAAAGTTACATGGCTAGTTTTTTTGTGTTAAGTGTCTGAGGCCTGATCTGAACTCAGGTCCTCCTGACTCCAGGGCCAGCGCTTTACTCACTGTGCCACCTAGCCGCCCTAAACGTTTGATTAAATTTAAAATTCCAAATTCCTTCCGTCCTCCCCCTCTCCTTTCCATGAGATGGTGAGCAGTCTTACATGGATTATACATGTCCAGTCTTTGTGACAAGGATTTTATTTTTATTGTAGTGAGCAGAAGTGTTTAGAGGCAACTTTTCTTAAAAAGGAAATAAGTAATCACTATCAAAATAAATTAATAAACCAAGAGGTAGCTAGCTGGTGCAGTTGAGAGAGTGCTAGCCCTGGAATAAGGAGGATCTGAGTTCAAATCCAGTAAAAAACACTTGACACTTACCATCTGTGTGACCCTACACAAGTCCCTTGAACTTGCTTGCCATTCAAAAAAAATTTTTTTTTCCAGAAAAAATTTAAATAGGCCAGAATGAATCTTTTTATGTTTTGGGTAAATACAAAAAAACAGTGCTGATATTCTTCATGTGACTTCAAATACTGCAACAGGAAAAAAAAAAACCACACCAAGATTCCAAGTGGTTACTACCTACATTACATTATATTTACAAATATGAGAGATCTTGAAATAATTTAAATATTTAGTGTGTGTGCCCCAAATGAAATAATATCTGTGAAGGATTAAAAATCCAAAAAATGAAAGTGAGGAGGAAAGATTGAGTGGAAGCAACCTTTCTTGTACTGTGGACAGAGCACACTAAGTCACTAGTTTTAGTTCATGTCTCAGATTTGGGATTTAGGGTCTAGTCACTCAACCACACTGAGCTATACATGGCCTGTATTGTGAATGGGACAAGAACACTCTGCCTCTGTCACAGGTTTGTTGGGAGGATCCCATGTCACTATGGGGGAAGCTCTTTGTAAATTAAATCATCCTTTGGATGTGAGCGAATGGCATTTTGAAATAATTGGTTCTGCCCATTTGGAGACCTTTGAAGTTTGAGGACCTTTCTCTTTGCCTGGGGAAAGAGAATGTAAAGGAGCTTATGTTCTGCCAGTGGAGGCAAAGGGATATAATTAGATATGTGTCTGTGTGTATATGTTTAATTGCTTGTTTCTTTCAGAAGGAGGGTTCAGACTTGAAGTGACAGAGACTCCTGCAGAGCTCAGCCTTTCTGTGGAAGAAACTCAGGAGCAAAGATTCATGGGTGGTGGTCCCTGTGACTACACTAGGAAAGAAATCCCTGCTCCTTATTGGGGAATCCACACTGGAAGGAAAACTTACGAATATAATCGGTGTGGAAAGGCTTTTACACAGAGGACTCATTTTAATGAAAATCAGAGAGTCCACCATGGAGGGAAAACATATGAATGTCAGCAGTGTGGAAAAACTTTTAGAACAATGTCCAATCTTACTGTTCATCACAGAATCCACACTAAAGAGAGACCTTTTGAATGTAATCAGTGTGGGAAAACTTTTACAAAGATGTATAATCTTACTGTACATCAAAGAGTCCACACTGGAGAGAAACCTTATGAATGTAATTATTGCAGAAAGGGTTTTAGACAGAGGATTCATCTCAATGAACATCAGAGAATCCACACTGGAGGGAAGACATATGAATGTAATCAGGGTGGAAAAACTTTTAGAAAGATGTCCAGTCATATTACCGTACATCAGGGAATCCACACTGGAGAAAAATCTTATGAATGCAGTCAGTGTGGAAAGGCTTTTAGAGAAAAGTCCAGTCTTGTTGATCATGGAAGAGTCCACTCTGGGGAGAAACTTTATGAATGTAATCAGTGTGGAAAATCTTTTGCAACACGTGCCAATCTTAATATGCATCAGAGAATCCACACTGGAGAGAAACCTTATGAATGTAATCAGTGTGGAAAGGCTTTTACACAGGGAGCCAATCTTTCCACACATAGGAGAATTCACACTGGAGAGAAACGTTATCAATGTAATCAGTGTGGAAAGGCTTTTACACGGAGAGATAGTCTTACCCTACATCAGAGAATGCACACTGGGGAGAAACTTTATGAATGTAATCTGTGTGGAAAATCTTTTACACAGGGGGCTCATCTTAGCACACATCGGAGAATTCATACTGGAGAGAAACGTTATGAATGTGATCAGTGTGTAAAGGCTTTTACACGGAGAGACAGTCTTATCTTACATCAGAGAATTCACACTGGAGAGAAACCTTATGAATGCAGTCAG
>NW_027186290.1:1178946-1203007 GCF_028583685.1 Petaurus breviceps papuanus | reverse complement strand
GAATTCACACTGGAGAGAAACCTTATGAATGCAGTCAGTGTGGAAAGGCCTTTAGAGACCACTCCACTCTTGTTGAACATGGGAGAATCCACACTGGAGAGAAACCTTACGAATGTAATAAATGTAAGAAGGCTTTTACACGGAGACGTGCTCTTACACTGCATCAGAGAATACACACTGGAGAGAAACCTTATGAATGTAATCAGTGTGGAAAGGCTTTTATACGGAGAGGTGCTCTTACCCTACATCAGAGAATACACACTGGGGAGAAACCTTATGAATGCCACCAGTGTGGAAAAGCTTTCAGAGGAAGCTCTTCTCTAGTTAAACATCAAAGAAGCCATATTGGAAAGAAATGTTCTTAATACAATCAGTGTGTTAAAAACTTCTACACAGAGGACCCTGGATCGCCAATGCAGTATTCACAGGATCAATGGCCATTATGAATGTGCTGGTGTAATTCTGAATCACAAAATATAACAGACTCCATATAGAAGACAGAAGCAAAACATTTATTCAGACACCAGAAAACCAAATTGCAAAACCAGGAAATCGAACCCATCATAGCAGCATAGAAGTTAATACACCATAATACAGCAGAGAGCCACACTATCCTTTAGCCTTCCCACAAACCAATAGTCACAAGCTTAGCTGTCTCTTTGGGTGTATCATCTCCCTCCAGCTGTAACTGCTCCGATTCCCAGCTTCCTGTGGGCTCTGTTCCACCCTTCAGCAAATTCCTCCCACCATCACAGGCTCCATGTGATTACATTTGGTCTGTTAGGGGGCAGGGAAGATTTTCAAATTCCCTTTATCATACAAGCAGTTCTTTTCGTGGTGGCCAAGACCTTGAAATTGAGGGGATGCTCATCACTTGGGTAATGGCTGAACAAGTTGTGGTATATGAATGTAATGGAATACTATTGTGCTATAAGAAATGAGGAGCAGGCAGACTTCAGAAAAACCTGGAGAGAATGTTATAAACTGATGCTGAGTGAAATGTGCAGAGCCAGGAGAACACTGTACTCAGTAACAGCCACACTGTGCCATGACTGATTTTATTAGACTTAGCTCATTTCAGCAATGCAAGGACCTAAAACAACATCGAGAGACTCATGATGGAAAATGCCATCACATCCAGAGAAAGAACTAGGGAGTCTGAATGCAGACTGAAGCAGAATATTTGTCTTTGTTTTTGTTTTCTGCCTCATGGTTAGTCTCATTCGTTCTAATTCTCCTACACAACATGAGTAATGTGAGAATATGTTTAATAAGAATGTCTGTGTGGAGCCTATATCAGGCTGCACACCCTCTTGGGTAGGGGAGATGGAAGGAGGTAGAGAAAATTTTAAACTTATGGAAGTGACTGTTGAAAACTAAAAATAATTAGTTTTCTTTTTTTTTTTTAAAGCTTCTGGGTCTCTTTTTCTATTGGTTGACTTTTCATAATGTTTTTCTTGGATTGTTCTTATTTTCCTTTTTAGCTTTTCCTCAGCCTTTCTCATGGGATTTTTAGTCTTATTTAAGTTTTTTGATAAATTCTTCTTGGCAGGTGATTATTTGACATCATTGGCTCCAATATCCTCCTCTGGAGAATAACCCTGGTCTTCTCTCTCCAGATGGTAACACTGTATGGTAGGATTCTTTCTCCTCTGGCTGGGTATTTTTTTTTTTTTTTGGTAATAGTTTAATTTTTGTAATCACCTCTAGGCCTGGGGTATGGGTGTGACGCCTCTGGCCTCAGGTCCTCCTTCAGTTCTCCCCTCTGACCTGAAACCCAAACCAAGGCCTTCAGCCTCCTGTAAGTACCCACAGCCCCACTGCTTTCTACACTCATAGGATGTCCTGGTACCTTCTGGCCCCTAGAGGGTCTCTTTATTATTATTATTATTTTTTTTAAGCAATCAGGGTTAAGTAACTTGCTCAAGGTTACACGGCCAGTTATTTCTGGGTGTGGTGCTGAGTGTCTGAGCCCGGGATTCGATCTCCAGGTCGTTCTGACACTGGAGCCGGTGCTCTTACTCGCTGTGCTACCTGGCCGCCCCTAGAGGGTCTCTTTAGCACAGCTGAGTTTGGTCTTGTCGGCCGAGGTTCCCTTGATCTTCCCAGGCTGAGACACCCAACTCCCCTCACTGTCCCAGGGTCCCAGGGGGCACTTGGTATATCTTTGTTCACAAATTCTGGTTTTCTTACCTCAGCCAGTCTTGAAATTAGGTTGACACTCTTTTGATGACAGTTGATAGCTGTCAAAGGTAGCACCCTCTCACGTGTTAAAGTGCCACCATCTCCTGAGTTCTCTCCTCCTGTCACGTAGGTTAGTTTTGTTTTTTTTTTTTTCTCTCAGAAAGATGACAAGGCCCTCCCAAAGACCTTACATACATAGTGGGCAAAGGCTCTACATATCTCCATTCAAGCAGTATTCCAAGGTTCTCTGGACAAATTATTGTGGCTGCCTGGCAACCTAAAGGAATAAAGGTCTCTCCGACAAGGGGGTGATAGGTGTTTCAGGGGCTCCAATGACCAGAGTCCCTGCTGGGCAGTCTGGAAGGAATTCATAGGACCCAAGCAATCTTTTAAGTCAGAATTGTAAAAGTTTATTGTTACACTTTGCAGCGGGAAGGGGTTCTTAGGGAACCTGCAACCTTAAAGAAGTCATAGGTATAGTTTATAAAGAGTTACAATAGTAAATCCGATGTCAATTATGCTAACTAGGTGAGTAAGGGTGGGATTAGGGAGGGGTTAAGGAGTGGTCAGTGCTTAAAGGAACATGCACCTTTATTATCTACTGCACAGGCATATTGCCCATAATTCACTGGGAAATAGCCTGAGCGGGGGTTACCTGCAGGTGTGGTTTTAGGCTTGAAACCTCACTAAGTGAGCTAGTTGTCAAGGCTGACTGAGAACTGCCCAGTCTGCCACCCATCAGTGTCATGTTTGACAAGATGGATGTTGGGAACCAAGGCTAATGGGGATTCAGTATGTGTATAATTTTACAAACTGGTTTTACAAAATGATTTTACAAACTTAGATCCCAAGCACCCCATCATTCCTCCCTTAAACAGATGGCACCCAAAATCATTTGGGGACAAGGGGCAAAGGTCTCAGCTTCCCAAGCTGCTTCTTGCTGGGGGGGGGGGAGGGGGGCATAGAGCTGTCCCTGCTTCTCAGGGTTCCATCATTCAAGGGGTGGAGCCCAAGGCCAATGTCGGCCAAATTCCGGACAACAAATCCAAGGGGTGCTGGGTGGTGACTTCGGGCAATGGTTGGTCCTCAGCCTGAGCAATCTGCAAATGGAAGGCACTGAGCCTGGAAGAGACAACCTAGCCAGGAGATTAAGTAGACAAGGGCCAAAAAGAAGTATAAGGACTAAGATTAGGAGTGGGACCAGGAAAGGGGCCCCTATGGGTGGAAGCCAGGACCCCACGAGGAGGAGCAGGAGCCTGGCACGCTGAGGGGGTCATGGATCTCCTGCATCCAGTTGGCTTTTTCCATTATGCTCTGTGCGGAGTTCCACCTGTTGAGAACTATTGATATACGAGCAGCAGGAGGGGTTAGCAGGGCACTAGAGGCCAGCAGATAATCTCAGGCTTATACGATTGGCCAGGGAATCCAGGCACTGCTGGATTTCCTGAAGGCCAAATGCAGTCTTGGTGGCCAAGTGGTGCAAGGCCACTGTCAGGTTGGAGAGAATGCATTCATGTTGTAAACATCCATACCCATACTCTGATCCTTTCTGAAGATACCAGAGAACATTGTCCCCAAACCCACATTTAACTCGTTTAAAGGAGAGATACTGGGCTTGGTGATGTTATAGACAGAGGGGGTGTGAGAAATCCCAGGGAGCACATCCCATCATTCTTGTAAGGGGTCAGACATATAGTAGCCAAGACAGCCAGCCTTGGGTCCTGCCACCTGGTGGCACTGCGCTTTACCTCGTCCCTGGAATTCTCTCCCTCCAGCTCGCCCATCCCACAAAGAAAAGAATATCCTTGGGGAACACAAATGGGGCCCTGTACGTGGAGGCTCCATGGGTCAGTAAGGTTACATGACAATGTTCCCGGCAGAAGAGTCACCTGCAAAAGGTCAACAAGAGTATTATAGCTGGGGGAGCAGTATCATCGTAGGCCAAGTGAGAAGGGAAAGCCTGGTAAGGAGGGCCCACCAGGAGAGTGGCAGGTGGGAATGCCCCCCTCCCCACAGGAGGTGCATCTGGCAGTGGTGAAGCTTTGAGGGCTCTCATGACTGTAAACGTCCTCACAGAGGCAGCAGCTCAGGAGGCCAGCAGAGACTTCCACAAACCCTCCCGACAGGAGTCTTCACCCAGGTCGTGGCTGTCGAGCTAAATTCCCAGAGATGAGAGTAGTTGCCTGCTGGAAAGCACGGAGTAGAGATGGATAAATTAGCCCCCACAGGGGTAGCCACTATAAGAGGGGTGGCAAAGACCTCCAAGGAGGTCGCCTCCAGGAGAGCGGCCCTTGCAAAGACTGCCTCTGGGCCAAGGTGAGGATTTCCCTGTGGGTGGGGGTGACACACCCAACAGTCCTGGGCTCCTCCTTTACCCACGGAATCCCCCAGTTTGATTAAGTCGTTGTCTTCCCACTTCCTAAAGGTAAAGGCACTCAAGGATCTCGGGGAGAAGAAGAGTTATAAGCAACATTGTCAAGGCAAAGGAAATGGTTCCAGGCAGGAGGGAGAAGGCAATTGCTCAGAAGGAAATGAAAGGTCACTACAGTGAGACTAAAACAAAAGAGGAAAAAGGCACATATGATTTCACCTCCTTCCATCCACCTTCGTGTTAGAGGTCCTCCGGAACAGCAGTTGAAGATCGTCTATGGGGTCACAGGAGTACTCCGGAGGCCCTGGAGGGGAGGCAGGAGGTGACAGTAGTTTAATTCTAGAGTTAGGGTCCAGCTAGGGAGGCCTTCGAGTTTCCCTGCGGTGGGAGTGGTGAGAATAACTCGGTAGGGTCCCTTCCATGTGGCCTCCAACTTCTCCCTCCTGGTTTTTCTAGGACTTCAAGTAAACCCAATCCCCAGGTTGCACGGAGGTAGGGCAGTCCACTTTGTCACTGGAAGGTTGGGGGAGATGCTTGTTAGCATATTCTGATAAAGCATTCCTAAGGGCACCTGGCTGGGTGGCAAATTGAGGGACCCAACATTGTTCTGGGTCTACTAAGATATCAGATGTCAGGAAGGGCCTTCCGTACTGGAGTTCAAAGGGGCTCAGTTTAAGGTTTTCCCGGGGTGTAATGTGAGCCCTGAGTAGGCCTATGGGGAGGTTAGTCACCCAGTCACTACGAGTCTCTATACACAATTTGGTTAAAACACGTTTGAGGGTGTGATTCATCTTTTCCACTTTCCCTGAGGATTGTGGATGCCAGGTACAGTGAAGGTGATTAGGAATTTAAGTGCTTCTGCCACCGCTTGAGTTATTTGGGAAACAAAGGCAGGATCATTGTCACTTTGCAGGGAGCTGGGAAGGCCAAACCCAGGTATAATCTCCTTTAGTAGGATCTTGGATGCTTCCTGAGCCTTTTCTGTTCTACAAGGAAGACCTTCCACCCAGTTTGTAGCAGTGTCAACAAAGACTAATAGTAATTTAAACCCCCTGCACGGGGGCATGTGGGTGAAGTCTATTTGCCAGTCTTCCCCTGGATAGGTACCCCTCCTCTGAACAGGTTTTAACAGGGGAGGTGGTTTAATTGCTCCCTCAGGATTCACTTGGGCATAAGTAGGACAGGCCCAGCAGACTTGCCAGATGGTCTCACCCAGCTTGCATCCTGTAAAAAGGGGCTTTATTAGGGATTGAAGGGCATTCTTTCCCAGATGTGTGGCCTGATGTAAACCTGACAGCAACTTCCACTGGCTTCCCTCTGGCATAAAAAGCTGGCCTGAGGGGGTCTGAAACCACCCAGAGGCGGAGAGAGTATATCCCCTCTCGTTATCGATGGTCTGTTCCTGGGGGCTGTAAGAGGACTTAAAGGAGTCAGAGATCTTCGGCACTAATGGGGCTATCAAGAGTCAGTGGGTGGGCTGCTTCCTTTGCTGCAGTGTCTGCCAGGCGATTCCCCACAGCCTGATCTGATCCTCCCTTTTGATGGCCCTTACAGAATATAACCGCCACCTCACTGGGTTTATGTACAGCCTGGAGAAGTGTTAAAATCTCCTGGGCATGTTTGATAGGAGAATTCTTTGCTGTCAGATATCCCCTTTCCCTCCATATTGCCCCATGAGCATGAAAGACATGGAAAGCATATTTGGAATCAGTAAAAAATGTTTAGCCTTTCATTTTCCCCTAGCTCTAGGGCTCTGGTGAGTGCTATCAGTTCTGCCTTCTGGGCAGAGGTCCCAGGGGGCAGAGGCTTGGCTTCTGTGGTGCAGTATAAACTGACCTCTGCATGCCCTGCCCTCCTCTCCCCTTGATCTACAAAACTGGAACCATCTGTGTACCATTCTTCATCAGGATTAGGGAGAGGGGCATCTTAAAGATCCTGGCGATTGAGTGTCCTGAGTCGAGGGAGTCCTCACAATTATGAATAAGGCCTTCTGAAGGGGCCGTGTCAGGGAGAAGAGTTGCCGGGTTGAGAGTATGGCACACTCTGAGAGTTAGGTCAGGGGTGTCCAGGAGCAGGGCTTGATATTTAGTAAGCCGTCCACTAGCTAGCCATTGGTGACCTTTGACTTCTAGGATGCTCTGGACTCGGTGGGGGGTTCAAACTTCTAAGGGCTGGCCTAGTGTGAGTTTAGAGGCTTCCTCAATCAGGACAGCCATTGCTGCTACAGCCCGGAGACATGAGGGCCATCCAGCAGCCACAGAATCCAGTTGTTTAGAAAAATAAGCCACGGGCCTGGGATCAGGTCCTAGGGACTGAGTTAAGACCCCTAAAGCCTGACCCCTCCTCTCAGCAACATATAACGTAAAGGGCTTCTCCAGATTAGGCAGGGCAAGTGCAGGCCAGGAAGTCAACTTAGATTTCAAAGTTTCAAAAGCTGTGGTGTGGTCAGGTCCCCAATCCAAGAGAAGGGTACCAGGCCCTTGAGTAGATTCATAGAGGAGCTTAGCAATAAATCCAAAATTAGAAATCCAAATTCTACAAAATCCAGCCATGCCCAGAAAAGTACGAAGCTGCTTCTTAGTGGGACAGGAATAGATAATATAGCCTGTTTCCTCTCAGGTGTTAAAGATCGAGAGGTGGGGGTTAATTCAGGGCCCAGATATTTAACACTCTGACAAGCTATTTGAACCTTAGCCAGAGACACCTAAGAAATTAAGAGCCTTTTCGGTGGCACTTAGGGATTCCTCCTGGGGGGCTACAAATGATAATATCTTCCACATATTGAATCAGGCTACTATTGGGCAGGTCCAGATCCCTCAGATCTTTCCCCAAGGCTTGACCAAATAAATGGGGACTATCCCGGAATCCTTGTGGCAGCACAGTCCAAGTTAACTGGCATAGACTTGATTTCCCAGAGGGTGTCCCCTCAAAAGCAAACATAAATTGGGAATTCTTATGGAGTGGTATACAAAAGAAGGCATCTTTAAGATACACAGTGGAGAACCATTGGGTACCCCCCGGTATTTGAGTCAGAATTGTATGTGGATTAGGGACTATGGGAGGAATGGGAACAACAGCCTCATTAACTGTCCTGAGATCCTGAACCACGTGAAACTCCTGAAGCCCTTAGTGACCTTGGGCGAGTCACTTAACCCCAATTGCCCTACCTTCACCCCTCCAAAAAAAAAAGGGGGAAAAAATTCACCTTCTCAACTAACTACATTAATTAAATTAAACAATTACTAAAAGTAATTATAAAAAAAGAAATACAAAGTACCTACCAATGCCCAATTACAAGGAACTTATTAAAGAAAAACTGTTTAGCTTTTATGTATGTAAAATGTAAAACCTATGTCTAAGAATGTTATTGATAATTGGTTCATTGATAATTGATAATTGTTCATAAGGAAGATTGGGGTAGACCTGAGCCTGATATGACTTCAAAAAGTAAAGCCATTCAGGAATAGATAGCTAAGGAGTTATCTCATACAAATGTGGTGCCAGAGGAAGACCCAAGATGGGGGAGGAAGACTGTTAGTTCTGGAAACCTACTTTTGTGGGGAATGGGTTCAAGAGGGAACGATACATGTATTTATATAAAAGAACGTAAAAGTTTGGGGGTAAGAAGTTTCTTAGGACGGGGGCAGAAGGTTTGGCTGTTTTTCAGAACACATTGTACAACACATCCCATTTTGCATTATTTGCATCACAACACTCAGAAGAGACACCTACATGTAACCATAATGGAGAGATTCTCAAGATGGAACAGCTTTAGGAAAATGAACTTGACAACTGTGTTGACTCTTGACTGGAGGTGGGGGGCACAGTCAGACTAATGGGCAGGCATTCCTCAGGTGTCAGGTGATTGGGGCCTGAACTAAGAAAGTGACAATGTTGGGTGGGAAGGGAGTGTATGGGGGAGATGTCACACAGGAGGAATTGTGGGACTTTTTTCCAGACTGAATATGGGGGTCAGGAGTGTGAATGTTTGAAAGCAGATGAGGAGAGCATGACCCTTCATCTCTGAGCCTGGGCTATTGAGGGATGCCTGGGAGAGCATTAGGAATGGAGGCCGATGGGAGGGTTGGAGGAAAGAGAACGGGCTTCATTTTGCATCAGGTCAAGGGAGAAGCAGGAGACAGTAGTGTGAAAAAAAAATGGAGCTACTAGAAAAAGAATACATCAAGGTAGGTGAGGGATGGAATGGGACAATTTGCACACATAAAGAGGTTTGCTTTAGCAAGCAGAAGGATGACCTTTTCATCAGATACTGGGGCCAAAAAGGAAAAGAAGGCATCTGATTAATGTGAGATAAGGAAAATAGGTTGGCTCTTGATAAATGTTCAGTTTTTTCAAAGAAATAAGGGACCAAGTTATTAAGTAAGAAGTTGGAAGTGGGCAGAGAACAAGCTATAAAGGAGGGTTGCAGATGAATGAAAATATTGAGAAAGGCTGCTGTGGTGAGTGGCATAGGGAGTCAGCTTGGGAGATCTCAAAAGATTGCCTTACCACCATGAAGGTGCATCTGAGATGATGTAGCCTAAATTTGAATGAATAAGATTTACCAAAGCAGCAGTTGGTACAATCCTTGGCAAAATGGAATGAGGGACACGATGAATTACCTGAAGAAGAGAAGAAACACGCATGGTTTACTGATAGGACAGCAAAATAGTTGGGTCATAAAAGATATTGGAAAGCAGTAGCCCATAACCCAAGGAGTAGGTGAACTTTGGAAAATACTGGGAGAGGTGGGAGTAGTCAATGTGCTGAACTAATGTCAGGACATCAAGCCATCAAAACAGAACAAGGAGGACAATGTCATATGTTCACTGATTCATGGCTGGTAGTAATGGGTTAATTACATGGATGTCCATGTGGAAGAAGCAAAATTCTGAAATTCACGAGAAACAAATCTGGGGCAAAGAATTATGGGAAGATATAAGGGACATGTTTTGGGTTACTAATTTGTCAGTTTTTCATGTAGATGATGCTCATGTGGCCCTCATCATGCCAGAACTTGAGTACAATGCTCATGCTAATCAACTAGCAAAGATTGCTACTCCACATATTGTCCCTCCTCTGACCCCAACTGGTGATCCAATAATAGCAAAATGGGTCCTTCAAATGGCTGGTCATTTAAGGGTCTGGGCCACGTAGAGGTGAGCACAAGATTGAGGGATTCGCATCTCTCATTCATTGTTTTAAAAAGGTAGCAGAGAAATGTCATTGTCCATTGAAAAGTAACGAATTGTTCCCTGGGTAGTAACTGTAGAGACAGCAAGGTGAGAAGTCCCAGCCCAAATCTGGAAGACAGGTTATATTGATCCACACCTATTCAGGTGAAATAGTGGTTTATACTTAAAACAATGCAAGTCAGAAAAACGACTGAAAAACTCTAGATCTCATAACTCTGTATTATGGAACCCCAATGCAGATTCAAAGTGACAATGGTTACATTTCAAAGATAATGAAATTAAGAGATATTGTATAATGAGCAACATAGAATGGATATATCATATTCCACATTTTCCACAAGCATCTAGGTTAATTGAAAGAATGAATGGATTATTGAAAGAAGAGTTAAGAAAAGTTCTTTTTTTTTCCTTTTTGGAGGGGAGAGGGCCAGGCAATTGGGGTTAAGTGACTTGCCCACGGTCACACAGCTAGTAAGTGTCAAGTTTCTCAGGCTGGATTTGAACTCAGGTCATTCTGACTCCAGAGCTGGTGCTCTATTCACTGCACCACATAGCCATCCCAAAAGTTAAGATCTAATAATTCACATCAACATTGGAATGATAATTTGTTCACTGCTTTACATAGTTTGAATAATAGAACCTTGGTAAGATGTACACTTCTAATCAGAATGATGGACCCAAATCTGCAAATTAGAAAACAGCAAACACCTAAGATCCCAAATATTGAGTATTGGACTGTGAGGCAAGCTGTGCCAGCATTGTATCCAGGAACACCTGGTGCAGCAGAATATGATTTACATTGTTAGGAGGACTTTTGGTTGGATAGCAAAGAAAAAAACGGAAAATCTCTATTGGCATACATGTGCCAATCCCTAAAAATTATTTTGGATGGATATTGCCTAAATCATGGTTATCAGCTCAAGGAATACATGTATTGGC
Organism: Petaurus breviceps papuanus; assembly: GCF_028583685.1. Classification (NCBI taxonomy): domain Eukaryota; kingdom Metazoa; phylum Chordata; class Mammalia; order Diprotodontia; family Petauridae; genus Petaurus; species Petaurus breviceps. The sequence continues at coordinate 1,192,318 of NW_027186290.1, read as the reverse complement.
TAGAGTAATAGATTCTACTTATCAAGGAGAAATTATTGTGACATTCCAAAATTTAGGTGAGGAACCCATACAGTTTTGTAAAAGTAATAGAATAGTTTAAGTGATTATTATTTCTTGTAAACAATACCCCTGGTGAAAACTTATCCTTCTTCCAAAATAACTTTCAGAGGAACTGAAGAATTTGGTCCTACTAATAGAATGAAATTGGGAGCTAAAGTATGGGTAAAGCAGAAGCCAGACCATGTTACAAAGGTTGTGGAAATTATAGCTTATGGGAAAGATAATACTGTAATTGTTGTTTATTCAGGAGATGAGGATTATGAGATTGTACCCTGAACTCATATGTTCTACTGTGAATGAGGTTAGGATAGTGAGTTCATAAACTTGAAGTGCCCACCAAAAATTAATACACCAAAGCCCCTAAACCTGCCAGAAGGCAGGGTCCCTGGAAACCACCTGATAGGCCACAATAGTTAGAGAACTTTCCACCTGTGTTGATAGAAAGTATTCCCCAGGGGCAGCCAGGTAGCACAGCGAGTAAGAGCACCAGCCCCAGTGTCGGGATGACCTGGGGATTGAATCTGGGCTCAGATACTTAGCACCACACCCAGAAATAACTGGCTGTGTAACCTTGAGCAAGTTACTTAACCCCAATTGCTTTAAAAAAAAAAAAAGAAAACATACCCCAGATACAAGTCTGTTCTTGTTAGAAACACACCCCAGATACAAGTCTGTTCTTGTTAGAAATATGCCCCAGATACAAGTCTGGCTTTTTTTTGGCTAGGTAATCAAGGCTTCACTAGAAATGTATATTTCCTTGTTAACATATTATTCTATAAAAATGTCCTTTGCAGAAGACTCGGGGCTGTCTTCCCTACTGGAGAGGCAGTCACCAGCTGGTTAATAAACACTCCTATCAAATTATAATTGGCACTGCTGTCTTGTTTCTCGGTTGTCCACTTCATTTTGGAGGTCCAACCGAGATATCCTTTGGCTTTGTGTTGACAGCTGGTCCAGGCTCCCTGGAGGGCTGGGAAGGCAGTCCAACCTAGGGCATGGCCACCGAGATGATGTTTCTCAGGTATTGTTTTCCTGATCTGACCAGGAATCCGAGTCCTCCCCAAATTCTTTCAATTTGGTCCACCAGTGTTCTTGGTTTGGTGAGTACTCTTGTAAAGTAAGAGGCTAGGCTGGATGCAGCATTAACACCCTTTCTGGCCTCCACGGAAGGTTGTTGCAGTGCCTTCGTAGCTTTTCCTTCATATTCTCTGTGTTTATATCCTGTAACCTTAACTTTTTGTTTGGTTTGTGCTTTCTGTGTTTCTGTCACTAGATGTCGATGTAACCTAACTTTTTGTTTTTGTCCATTTATGCTTTCTGTGTTTCTCTGTAACCTTAGTTGTCTCTGTACTTTTAACTGTTTCTTTTTGTCTCTACTTGCCTCTCACCCCAGGGGAACGCAGTTTGTGGTTTTGTGTTTGATTGTCTCTGTAACTTTAATTTAACTCTTTGTCTCATTTTGTCTTTACCTGCCTTTCTTTTGGTTTCTGTGTGCCTGTCTGTAACTGTCTCATTTTGTCTCTATCTGCATTCCTGTCAGTTTGTGCTGTAATTTTTAACTTTTGGTCTTGTGCTGTCTCTATCTGCATTTATGGATCAACAATCATCTGTAATCTTGATTGTCTTTGTAACCTATTTTTTTTGTCTCGTTTTCTTTGTCTTTACTTGCATTTATGGGCCAACAATCATCTGTGCCCCAGGGGAGAGAAACCCCCTTAGCCAAAGAGGGCCCCAGTACTCTTCTGCCACAAGTCTCAGCCCAGGGAGCCAAAGACCAAAAGCTGAGCAAATGCATCGCCAGGGCAGTGGTGGTGGTTTTGGCTGAAAGAGGCACTTTGTTCCCTCCCAGAACAAAGGGCCCCATCGTCCTCGGAAATACATCCCCTGCAGGAGGGAGGAGGGAGGCCGTGAATCATCCCATCGGCAACCACTGGAATGAGATCAGTGTACCTACTGTAGACAGAGGGGCCCCTGGAAAAAATGCCTGTCCATCCCATAATGCTAATCCAGTCCTCCCCTTGAAAACCAAATAGGGGGACCCCTGGCTCCCAACATCCTATCCACAGCTGATTCTGACCTGCTCTCTTCCTGAGGAATCTCAGTTGCTCCACTTGGAGTACCTGGGGGGGAGGGGGTGCACTTTCTCCACTTCTCGAGAGTGTTCCCCTGGGCCCCCTTGTGAAATCCAAACTCTCAGTGCAAGGGACCACTAGAGAGACAATGTCACTGCCAGAGTGTCTTGTTAGTTTTGGTTCGTGTATTCTGTGTATTGTTTTATGTATATCCTGTCTCTGGGATACTGGTGGCACCTTCATTGCACCTACCGGCCCCAAAAGCTCCAGGCACTTAGAAAGGATGAAGCCTTCTTCCTTTTTCCCTGCTATGTTTTGTGTATATCCTGTCTGTGTGATTGTGTAAAGAAATCTCTGAATCTGCCACCCTGTAAAATTCAAGAAAAGCAGCCACGCACACAGTAAGACCTACGCTAGAAAGATGGGCTCCAGCCAAGATCTATCTAAGAGAAAAGAGGTCACTTCAATGATCAAAGAGAAGTAGGTTTTAAAGCTGCACTTTGAAATAGAACTAACACTTAACCCTTTCCTGGGTCGCAGAAAGAGAACTGTGCAATATCATTGGGAATATAGATCCAGGTAATTGAATTCATTCTGGTTACTATTTGGCACCAAGAAAAAATTTCAGTTCTGTGTAACTCCAAAAACTGAAGTTTAAGGTCACCAGATTGGTTATTCAATTGTTTTTATTTCAAAGTTCAAAATTAAGACCATGATTGCTACTGGTAAACAGTTGTATTATATCAGTTTCTAAATTTTAAAGGAATGAACACCTGAGAAAAGTTTACTTGAGCAAAAGGGCAAAAAGAAATGTAAGATTCTCCTCCTTGTAGCCCTGCCTCTGACAAGTCTAAGGCTATGGTGCCTTCTCACTGTGATCCAGCTCTGACCAGACTAGTGCCACAATGACAAGTTACAACTGCTAAGATTCTCTTCCCTGTGGTCCTAGTTCTTCTTAGCTGGGCTACAGAGCCCTCCCACTGCCATCCAGCTCTGACAGAGCTGAGGAGACAGTAAGAGGTTGTAGCAGCAAGCACCCCAAGCGTCCTCAGGGTTTGCAGCTACCACAGGTTCTTGGATCTGCTTTGTTAAAGGAAAGCAACTCAAAATGGGTTAACAAGCTTACTTTAATCAATCAGACATATATCGTTTACCTTATTCAGGAGAAAAGGTCAGCACCCTCAAAGTATACAGGCATAATTATCAAGACAGAAACATCAAGTAGACAGATTTCCAAACTGTCCAACCATTACATCCATACCCAGTCAACATCTGGGTTTCCACATTCTGGGTTTTTCAAAGCCGGGGGACTCTCAACAACGGCTTCCCAGAATTCAGATCAAATTACAGAACATTTCTCAAAGTGAGTCCCAAAACAAAGCTACACATCAGGGCTTATATAGCCTTCTCCTGGCTCAGAGAATGTAACAACCTTATTGACTCACTGGCCAATACTGAAAAACAAGCCTCCCACCCCAGGCTTCGGGTGCACATTAGCCTAGGGGCAGGGAAGATCTTTAAAATTTACATTTGCATTACAGAGGTTTGAACCATTAAGATTTTTCTCCCTGTTTTCCTGGCTATAACTGAGCTGGGACTGCAGTGAAGTTAAAAAAAAAGGGGGGGCGGGGAAGGAGGCACAGCGGCTACATTGGAGCTACAGGGGCTTGTCATCTGCCTACCTGAAAGGTTAAATCCCTGGAATAGAACATTTTTTTCTGAATGACATGGGAACACTTAGACAAAAGGAAGTGAAGCTTGTGAAACAAAGGTACAAATACAAATTAAACATTATCCCATATACTAAGCCTGGGATACATCTGAGCTACTAAAGTGTGTGTTAGATCTGAGATATTCAGCCTAAAATTATATTCTTTCTACATCCTAAATAGTTTAGTAAAAGTGTACTTGGCCTAGTTCTCACTAGCAATAGCCTTAGATCCCCAGGTACCCTGAAGCCCACCCTTCTACCAATAGTGTTACTTTATCAATTCTGCTAACCCTGACTTGTAATGTGTATATCTGCTATTTAGAAAATGAAGTGTTCACACCTTTCCAAGTCTGTCTTTGTTTAAAAGGAAATTTCAATTAAGATTGTTTAAATTTGTAAGATTGTTAACTAAACTTTTTTGGGCTACTGTTTTAATGCTAAAACCTAAAACTGTTAATTGCTTACTGTATGTGGAAAGAAGGAAACTGGATGAAAACTTTATTCTGACTAGTTCTGCCCATTCAGAGCAGTCCTTCTGCATGTATGAGAATTGGCTGAGCAAGGGCATTATTATTAGCCTTTTCCCCAGTCTCTCCTGTTTAGAATTCATATAAATTTTCCTTATGTTGTAAAACTGTCATATCCCCTAGAAACTATCTCTATTAGGCAAAGTCATTCAGCCTGAGAAAGGAATTTGTTTTAGTCATGCAGTTTTAAAATGAACCTAACTTGCTAAGAAGTTGCAAAGATTAAAATGAATTTCTATCAATTGGCTTTTATATTTAAATTTTATTGATCATTGCAGCTCCATGTGAATGGAAATAATTATAACTGGCTCTAAGCTGTGATTGGTAAATCTTGCTGTTTAAGGTAAAAAGCACTTGGGACCATAACTAAATTTTATTTTGAGTTTGAGTTTGGGTAGAGTTTTCTGCTTTAAATCAGTATCTGAGATAAAATGCCACAAGCTACTCAGAGAGAATGTGATCCTGTACTGTGGAGAGGTGGAAATCTACATTTGGTAAAGGCCAAAGGGACAATCTTAGCCTCTGTCTGGGATGGGATCCCTCCTGGCTCAGTTTATCCATGAGGTTCCTTTGAAAAGGAATGTTTCCCACCTATTCCTGAGTCTAGCTATGAGATGGAACAGATACTTCATATCTGGATATATATTCATATTGGATATCTGTGGCTTTACCTGAATTTGAACAGAGCCAAGGAGGTTTTCTCCTGGCATATTTGGAATTTCATGTGTTCCTGCTTTTTCCTTCTATAACAGGTTTCTATGATCAGAGCAAGTAGTCAGTGAAAGATGTGAACTCTTTTGTGTTAGCTTACTGGAAAATCTAGTATTATTTTTCATCTAGAATTAGATCATGTACAGAAAGTTATGCAAACTGCTTAAGATCATTTTAAAAGTTTTCAACTAACTTCCTTCATTAAGGTTTAGTGATCATTTATAAATCTTGAAACTGTTTTGAAGAAGGAAAAATACTTTTAGAGGAAATTTAAAAAAAATTCTAGTGTGATTTTAAGAGACCCACTAAAACCTCCATTTGCAAGACATGTTTATTGCTGAATTGATGTAACAAGTTGGAAAGCAGAAGAGAACTTCATTTTTGATCTGAATTTGTAGTTATTCCATTATCTAAGCAAGTGTTAACATTTGTAACTGAATGTATCTGTATAAAATTCATTCCCCTTTTTGAGATTCTGTTCGGTAGGCCCCCCCCCCATTGTACTTCAGGTGGCAGATGCTGTTATGTTTGCCTGTTAATGATTTACTTTTCAAGTCCCTCAGCTCTTGGAGACATCCAGGACGCAGTCTGAGCAGTGGTGTACCAGACCACTACTCAGTCACCACCCCAGGATCTGCTGTTAAGGTGTCTGGAAGAAAGGCTGGATCTGCCGCTCACACATTAAGGTGGCAGCTCCTCCTGACCCACCAGAACTGTGAGTAACAGAGCCAGCCAGTGACTGACAACTAAAGATTAAGAAACTGCCCTAATGCTCCTACTCCTGTCATTCCTGCCTTTGGTCGGTCACTCTTGGACTCTTAGTAGGATAATTGATGGGACTCTGATTGCAATGAATGAGACTTATGGCCAGCCCACCTTAAATTGCCTGTCCACCTATGTTAGAAAAAGGATCCAGGCTGTCAAGCTGTTTGCCCGCCACACTATCTATGTCCCTGTACTCAGTTGAGTCCGAGTTTCAATTATGATGAAGAAAAGGGGGGAGTGAAGTGCCCACCAGAAATTAATACACCAAGTCCCCTAAACCTGCCAGAAGGGACCACTACCAGGGTCCCTGGAAACCACCTGATAGGCCACAACAGTTAGGGAGCTTTCCACCTGTGTTGCTAGAAAACATACCCCAGATACAAGTTTTTCTTGTTAGAAACATATCCCAGATACAAGTCTGTTCTTGTTTTTGCTAGATAATCAAGGCTTCACTAGAAATGCATATTTCCTTGTTAACAACATATTATTCTATAAAAATGCACCTTGCAGAAGACTCGGGGCTGTCTTCCCTACTGGGGAGGCAGTCACCAGCTGGTTAACAAACACTCCTATCACATTATAATTGGCACTGCTGTCTTGTTGTTTCTCGGTTGTCCACTTCAAACTCCAGAAGCACTGTTGATCCTATAGTTTTCTTTTTGGCTTTATGTCTGTTAAATTTGTTTGTGAGATTTGTGTCCTGCATGTTCAGTGCCCTCCACCTGAATAGGCCTGAGAACTTAAGCCGGATGTCACCTCTGTCCATGACTATGATGTGTCAGCCCTGGAACTGGCATTGACCATGGTCTAGATGCCAGCTAAAGAACTGACCTCTCAAATCGGACCTAATAATGCAGGGAAAGCTCTACATCCAATTTCAGCAGGAAGTAGCTATGAAAGACGAGACATTCACCCCATAGTCCAAGATTTTGAGCCCCACTCATTTGAGGGGAGAATGGTGGGCTGCTTCTGCTCAAGCCCCAAATGTAAGATATTGTTTTATGGTCTTATTTTGTGTTATTCCTGTTACACTGCTGTAATGTCCTTTTTACACCAGCTACCCCTAAACTCCCATTAATCTATAGTGAAATGCATTGCTAATGTATTTTGCTATGTAAAGGACATGAAAGATCTTTGGGCCAAATATAATGGTAATGGAAATTTGAAGATCTTTCCTGCCCCTTAATAAGTCTAAGGGAATTTGTAGATCTTCCTTCCTTTGAAGATATTCCTTGCCCCTTAATATTTGGAATATAATCACATGGAACCTATGGTGGGAGAAACTTGCTGAAGAGTGGAGCAGAGCCCACAGGAAGCCACAAGTCCAACCTAGCCTGGATGGCTGGGAGGAGAGAACACATCTCAGGCAAGGAGGCAGACAGGCTCATGAATAAAAGGTGGTTTTTTGCCTCCTGCTCTGGCAGCTAGGCTTATGGTAGTTAGTGGGAAGGCTGAAGGATGGTGTGGCTCTCTGTGTTGTCATGGCTTATTAACTTCTTTGCCAATATGATGGAATTGGCTTACTGGTTTGTGGATTTGGTTTTGTGGTGTCTGCATAAATGTTGCATTTCTGTCTTATATATGGACAGATGGTTAGATTTTGTGATCAAGCACAGGAATATTTATAGTATATGAAAATACTGCATTAGTACTACATACACTTAGAGCTGGAGTAAAGAGGCCAGGAACCCAGGGAGGCAGCTGGACGTGTGAGTGTTTGTGGGAAGCCTAAAGGATGGTGTGGCTCCCTATTATACTATGGTATAGTAACTTCTATGGAGCTTTGATGGATTTGGTTTCCTGGTGTTGAGATTTGGCTTTCTGGCATTGGAATAAATGTTTTGCTTCTATCTTCTATGTGGAGAGTCTGTTATATCTTGCAATTCAGAATTGTATTGACATATTTATAACCACCATCAGTGCTGCAAATATTGCGTTGGTACTACAGGGCCCTCTATGTAAAAGCTTTGACACATTGATTGCATTAATAATGGTTTTTTTTTTCCATTGTGTATTCTCTGATATTTAACTAGAGAAGAGCTTCCTCTGAAACCTTTCCACTGATTGTATTCATAAAGTTTCTCCCCAGTGTGGATACTCCCATGTTCAACAAGACTGAAGTAGTCTCTAAAAACCTTTCCACGTTGATTGCATTCATAAGGTTTCTTCCCAGTGTGGATTCGCTGATGTACAGTGAGATTGGCCCCCTTTGTAAAAGATTTTCCACATTTATTAAATTCATAAAGTTTCTCCCCAGAGTGGACTTTCCCATGATCAACAAGGCTGGACTTTTCTCTAAAAGCCTTTCCACAATGACTGCATTCATCAAGTTTCTCCAAAGTGTGGATTTTCTGATGTATGGTAAGATGGGCCCACTGTGTAAAAGATTTTCCACATTGATTATGTTCATAAAATTTCTCTCCAGTGTGGATTTTCCCATGTTCAACAAGACTGGAGCTGTCTCTAAAAACCTTTCCACACTAACTGCCCCATTTGTAAAAATCTTTTTCACATTGATTACATTCATAAGACTTATCTCCAGTGTCGATTTTCTAATATTCAGTTAATGGTTTCCTCTGTGCAAAAGCCTTTCTACATTGATTACATTCCTAAGATTTCTCTCCAGTGTGGATTTTCTGATGTACAGTAAAATGAAACCCATTTAAAAAAACTTTTTTACATTGAATACATTTATAAGTATTCTCTCCAGTGTGGATACTCTGGTGTCTGACAAGATAGGACCTCTATTGATTACATTCAGAAGGTTTCTCTCCATTGTTTCTCTGATGTACAGTAGGACTGACCTCTTTCTAAAAGTTTTTCCACGGGTAGCTAGGTGGCGCAGTGAGTAAAGCGCCAGCCCCAGAGTCAGGAGGACCGGAGTTCGCTTCCGGCCTCAGACACTTAGCATCCACACAAAAAAAACTAGCTGTGTAATCTTGGGCAAGTTACTTAACCCCAATTGCCCTCGAAAAGGAAAAAAAAAGAAAAAAAGTTTTCCAACACTGATTACATTCATGTTTTCCCTCCAGTGTAGATTCTCTAATGTTCATTAAGATGAGTCCTCTGTGTAAAAGCCTTTCCTCAATGATTGCATTTATAAGGTTTCTCTCCAGTGTGGATTCTATGATTTACAGAAAGTTTAGAGTTCATTCTGAAAGCTTTTCCTCAATGATTGCATTTATAAGTTTTCTCTCCAGTGTGGATTCTCTGATGTACAGAAAGACTGGACATCTTTGTAAAAGCCTCTCCATGTTGATTATATTCATAAAGTTTCTTGCCAGTGTTCATTCCCCAATGAACAGCAGAGATTTCTCTCCAAATGAAGTCACAGGGACCACCACCCATGGATCTTTGCTCCTGAGTTTCTTCCATAGATAGGCTGAGCTCTGCAGGAGTCTCTGTCATTTCAAGTCTGATCCCTCCTTCAGAAAGAAACAAGAAAGAAAACAAATATACACAGACACATATGTAATTATATCCCCCTCTTTTTACTGGAACAACATAAACTCCTTTACATTCTCTTTCCACAGGCAAAGAGAAAAGTCTTCAAACTTCAAAAGTCTTCAAGTGGGCAGATCCCATTATGTCAAAAGTCCATTAGCTCCCATCCCAAGTATGATTTAATTTACAAAGGGCTTCACACAGAGTGACATGGGATCCTCACTACAAGCCTGTGACAGAGGCAGAGTGTTCTTGTCCCATTCACAACTCAGGCCATGAGCTCAGAATGGCTGAGTGACTTGACCCCAAATTCCAAATCTGAGACATGAACTTCAAACTGTGACTTAGTGTGCTCTGTCTACAGTACAAGAACAGTTATTTTCACTCAATCTTTCCTTCTCACTTTCATTGTTTGCAATTTCAATCCTTTCTTCACAGATATTTTGCTATTTGGTGCACATATATTAAATACTCAAATTATTTCATGATCTCTCATATTTGTAAATATAATGTAATGACCCTAGTAATAGCCTTCAATTTTTTTTTCAGTTGCAGTATTTGAGGTCACATGAAGAATACCAGGACTGTTTTTGTATTTATCAAAATCATAATAATTCTGGGCCATTTAAAGTATTTTGAATTTTTTTTTTTTTTTGCTGAGGTGTAATAGTAATGAAATTTGAAGATCCTTTTGTATTGGAAAGTTGACAGGTACTTAGCACCTAGTTTCAAATTAAGCCTCTGTTAAAGAAACAGAAGATATTATCCCCTGTTGCTGACATAACAGGAAAGGGCTGAACAGGGAGGAACTATACCATATTTAAGGAAGAGCACAAGCTGTTCAATCAGAATTGCCTGGGGTAAGCATTGTGGAGGCAGAGCTGCTGTTGCTGGACTGACGACTGAAATGAGAATTGAGAAGAACTGAGAAGAGGAATGAGAATTGGGAACTGAGACAGAATTGCTTGGAGCAAGCCACATGGGGGCTGGAGAAAGTGATTCTGATTTTGAGAACAAACTTATGGTGCTGAGGACTTCTGAGGGCCAGCCAGAGCTGAAGAAGACTGAGGAAGCATGACTGTGGTGCCAGTATTTTGTACAAAGGTTGTTGTGACTTTGTTAATGGGCATGAATGTTATTGTGGCTTTGTTAAGCCTTGTCTTCCCAAGAACAAAGACTCTAAGAGATCTGAGGTGAACTGGACACTGTAAGCTCCAATGAGGAGCAGGAACTGCATGGAGAGCTGGACAAGGAACTGGGAGCTGTCTGCCTTTGAAACCAGGTGACAGTTTGGTGGAGCCACCTGCCTTGAGTCAAGATGAAAAGACTTCTCTATGGGTACTGAGTAGTGACTGATGAAATTGTAACTTACTAGTGACTGAGGGGTGGATGGCTCGTGTATTTTCAACTTCCCCTTAAGAGGGTACCAAGTAGTACCTGATGACTGAGTACTGACTGATGACTTAATAGTGACTTATTTGTAACTTACTGTGCCCCATGGGTGGAGGACTTTAATCTTTTGTACTCTTTGTCCTAAAGAGGCAAGCCTCCTTAAGGATGCTTGAATGATTGAGTTACTACATCACTGAGTTACTAAATGACCGTACTTTTTCCAAAACCATGTGACCACTTTGGTGAAAACTATGTGGCTATTTTAGTGATAAGTTGTTGAGTTGTGACATGGTAAATGCTGTATTTTGGTTTTCTCTGATAAGTTGTAATATTGTGAATGCTCTACCTTGATTGTCTGTGAATGTTTTGCTATAATTTGTTATTGAATAAATAGAGAGTTCATTATATTATGTAATCAGAACCTTGAAAGCTGTTCACAGCAGTCCTCTGGAAAGTTGCTCTTGCTTGGCTTTACACAAGGCAATTGGGGTCAAAGGACTTGTCTAGGGTCACACAGCTAGAAAGGGTCAAGTATCCCTATCTGAATTTGAACTCAGATCCTCCTGATTCTAGGGCTAGAACTCTCTCAACAGCACCCCCTATCTGCCCCTTGGCCTATTAATTTATTTTGATAGTGACTATTTATTTGCTTTTTTATTTTAAATGTCTCTAAATGTACCTGCTTACTACAATAAAAATAAAATCCTTGTCATAAAGACTGATGTTGCGCTTGGGTGCCTATGTTTGTGACATCAGTTTGTGAAATCAGGTTGTAAAATCACACTTCTCCTCAGCCTCAGAGCATTAACTCTGCCTGGCAACAATTCATGAACTGTTTATCCCAGCTTGGTACAATAACAAGCTATACCTATGAATCCTTCACTTCTACTTCTATAAAGAATTCCTTTAGTTTAAAGAAATGTTTATCTCCCCTTAGTGTAGTGACCAGCTGCACCTATGAATCCTTCAGTGCACTATCTGTAAGTTAACTCCTCAGCCAATTAGGTACATCCTGAGTCCCCACTAGCTTCTCCTGGATCTAATTTCCAGATCACCTGTCTGATAAAAGGGTATTTCACCTTGTCTTCTATCTTCTCATTCTGTTGGTTCTGTTTTGTAATGTCTGATTTCTCATAAAGCCATTTGCTTCCATTTGCTGTGTTCTAATTGACCTTAGAAACTGTCTTTGGCCTTTCTGAGTTGAGAAGTCTGGAAACAGCCCTGGTGCCTGCTGTTCAGTCTCCTAAGGCCCACTGCAGCTACCTACTCACTGACTGAGCTCTCCTCCCAGCCAGTGCAGTAGACCCTTCCTGTCGACCTTCCAGATTGTCTGGGGCTGGAAATTGTCTTCAGTCTGTCATTTTGTGACTTCTGCTGCTCTAGAATTCATTTAGAGTCATTTTTTTTTACAGGTTTTTTGAAGGGAATGTGGAAAGAGCCCAAGCAGGTCTCTGCTTCTACTCTGCCATCTTGGTTCTGTCCCCCCAGGAATTATTTTCTAAGTATACACTTGCACATTTTAATTGTTCAAATGAACTGAGTCCTCATACACGGGTTTCCCAAGAAATCCAATAAAAAATGGAAGCATAATAATAACATGAACAATGTTACCTTTTTGAACAGGAAACAAAATTGCCCTCAAATGATATCCCTTCAGTTGTGTGTGTTTCTGAGTTATCTCATAGGGAAAAATCACTTCATCCCTCTGTCCACTATTTCTGGGTGTGGTGCTGAGTATCTGAGCCTGGATTTGATCCAGGTCATCCCGACACTGGAGCTGGTGCTCTTACTAGCTGAGCCACCTGGCCACCCCTAAGCAATTGGGGTTAAGTAACTTGTTCAAGGTTACACGGCCAGGTGTTTCTGGGTGGGTGCTAAGTGTCTGAGCCCGGGATTCGATCTCCAGGTCTTCTCAACCCTGGAGCCAGTGCTCTTACTCACTGTGCTACCTGGCTGCCCCTCACTAAGAGCAGTTCTATTCCAATTACACTGAATTCTTATTGTTACAGTTCCTAAAGGTATCGCCTTAACGATTAATTTGAAGGCATTTTGCTTTAAGGTCTGATCCTCCTCACTGGGTCAGACATCCCAGTTATTGCCATGTGTGAGATGAGTCACAGTGAAGGGTCCTCATTTTTCTTAGCTCCCTCTTACATTCCTATGTCTTCTCCATACTTTGTAAGCCAGTTCAGTCTTCCCAGTTACTGTGGATTTTCCCGAAATAAGATAATAGGAAAGAAAACCATACAAGTCCACTTCTGATTGGGCATTTCCCAATTTGGTGACAGGAATTGCATGAGGAAAGATTGAAATTACTTGCGCGTTACACCAGGAAAAGATGGTGAGCTTGCCTCACCAGCCAGTGCAGAGGTAGGACAGGTGTTAGAGGCGGGGGTAGGATCAGGGCAAGAGAAGCCTGCCAGCTTCCACATCTGGCACTCCCTGGTGGATGCCCTTTGAGTGACAAGGGCAGTGCCCTTTCTCATGAGAAAGACTAAAGACCTTCTCTGATCTCAGACTCAGACTCTGAACTCTCTCACCTCACACAGGGGGGAGAACACACCTGGCTTTGGGGAGAAGTTCTCTAGGAACGGTGGACGTGGCACAGAGCGGGCGGGAAGCTATAAATCAGGATAAAGGCAGGAAGGGAGGAAGCGCCCATTCAATCAGACAGCTGGGAGAAATCTGTG
>NW_027186290.1:1152376-1173946 GCF_028583685.1 Petaurus breviceps papuanus | reverse complement strand
TTCCCATGGGCATAGAGGAGGGTCTGTGAGGCTGGAGATACCTGCCTCAGGGATGGTTTCTTCACAAAAATAGTTGTGAAAATGATTCCAGTAATAACAACCCTTCCCTGCTCCCATCTTCTTCATTTTAACCTTATTCCCTGGCACCCTGGTGTCTTCTGTACTGTGCCCTCCCCTGGCTGCCCTCTCAGTTTCCTTCTGTGGGACAATCAGGGATTAATGACTTACCCAGTGTCATGCCAATAGTAAAGTCTCAAGTGCCTGGGGTGGGATTTGACCTCATCTCCTTCTGACTCTGTGGCTGATTCTCTTTCTACAGCTCCACCTACCACTTCCCTTTTGTTTCTAACTTCCCCTTAATTGCCGTTGCCTGTTAATGGTGACCCCTTTATTCATTTATTCTAACTTATTCAGGTGTAAACTCAGTTTACATGATATGGAAAAATCAGACACTCCTTGGTCATTGAACAAGTATAAAAGGAGCTTTATTTTAAGCGTAGCATAAAAAGGACATTCAATAAAGATGTTAGGAGTCATTTAACTGGAGTAGACAAGGCTCCCTCCCCTCCATTTGGGAGCTCATCTGGGCAGCAGGGCACGATCTCTCATATCTGAAGGACCTGATTTCACATGGGGCAACTTTTGGGCCTTTAGGTCGCCAGGCAGCCAAACTAATTTGCCCCAGAGACCCTCAGAATACTGCCTGGAGTGGAGCTTTGTCACCAGTGAGTTGGAAAAAAAACCAAACTGTCTTAACCCTGTGACTGGGAAAGTTCGGACCTCCAGGAGATGGTGGCCCTGCCCAAATGGGGAGGGTGCTGCTTTTGATGGCCATCATCAGGTTCATGGTAAGTCTGACTTCAAGAGTGGCTGAAAGGAAGAAAACCAGCATTTATGATTACTCACCTACTAAGCTCCAGGTGCAGACTTAAGCACCTTAGAAATATCTCACAACCAGCCCTGGAAGAGAGGCATCTTTATCCCTGTATAATTTTTATTGATGTATTTAAGAATATTTTGCCGAAAACAATTTTTTCCTCCTTTTTTGGGGAGGAGAAAGGCAAGGCAGTTGGGTTAAGTGACTTGCCCAAGGTCATGCAGTAAGTCTCAGATACCTGATTTGAACTCAGATCCTCCAGACTCCAGGGCTGGTGCTCTATTCACTGCATCACCTAGCTTCTGTACCTAATTTTTAATTCAAATTTTTTAAAAATGAGAAATGGGCCATCTGTCCCTTCCCTTTCACTGCTTCCGTCCCCCCACCATGAGGAAGCAGGGCAAACTATCCCCCATTAGAAGAATGTGCAGTCAACTTAAAAAAATTATCTAGTTATAGCCAAAGAAAACGATACGGACCAGCCGTCCTGTCCTTTCTCTCCAGATGTAAGCATGTCCTCATGGCTCCCCTGGAAGTGATCGGTCATGGCGTTAATCAGACTTCCAGTGGGTGTGTAACAGACCTTTGTATCAGTCAGGTCCACCTGCTCCCTCCCCCACTCTGAGAACAGAAGAACAAAACCCGCTATACACTATGCAGAGTCAGACTGAAAAAACACATCCACCAAGCTGTGCCCTAAAACATAGCTCTTCTCTCCCTGAGTCCTTCCCCTCATGGTGGCAGGCAGCATGTTTCTTCATCCTTGGCCCTCTACAGTCTTAGTTGATCTTATGCTAAATCAAAGTCAATGCAGCAGTATCCCTTTACATTTGTTAAACTTATTCATCCATATGCCATTTAAGAATAATCCCTCAGGGAGGCTTGGTGGCACAGTGAATAGAGCACCAGCCCTGGAGTCAGGAGGACCTGAGTTCAAATCCAACCTGGTACACTTAACACAAAAAGTAGACATGTGACCTTGGGCAAGTCACTTGACCCCAATTGCCCTCCAAAAAGCAAAAAATAAATGAAGCTCAGATTCTCTTTCTTTGCCATGTCAAAAAGAATGATAAAAATTATAAAACATGAATTTCTTTTCTTTAGGCCTAATCCCTCCTATAACTTGTCCTCCTCCTTCTTCCTCCTCTCCTTTCCCTTCTCTTCACTGGTGAGCAGAATGTGTTTCTGTACATAACTTGTGTTGTCTGTTCCCTTTCTTCCTTTGACCAGAGGACTAAGGTTCAGGCATCAGATGTTCCCTCCCACTCCCTCCTCCTTGTTTGTATAGATGTCTGCTCATGTCCGTCCTTGTGTGAGATACTGTTTCCTACCTTCCTTTCCATCCCCCCACCTCGGTGTGTTCCTCTTCCTCTCTTTCCTTCTCCCTCCTGGGTCTTCTCTGATTTGATTCCTCCTATGAGCCCTGAGAGAGATCGCAGAGTCACTTCCCCAATTTAATGCAAGCAGCTTATCCGTTTTTTTTATTCCCCTAGGCTAGGTCATCCTTCTTTCCTTTCTGATGTTTCTCTTCAGTTGTCTTTGAACTTCAAGAGCTCTCTGCTGTAATGGCCTTTTCATCCAGAATGCTTGGAAGTCCTTTCCTTAAGGGTCATTTCACTCCATATCATTATTCTCAGTTTTGTTCGGGTAACTTAGTCTTGGTTATACGACCCTATCCTTTGCCTTCTAGCTTGTCCTCTTCCAAGCTCTGTGCTCTTTAAATGATGGTTATTGCCAAATTGTGTGTGATCCAGTGGCTCCTTGTTACTTGATTTGTTTTTGTGACTTCTTCCTATATTTTCCTTATTCACCTGTTAGCTCTGTCTTTTTGGCAGTGGTGTTCCTGGGAGTTTCCACTCAGAGATTTCTTTCAGGAAATGATCTGTGCCTCATTTTGACTTTGTGCTCTGGTTGTAAGACATCTGGGCAGTTTTAGGATTTCTTGAAATCTCACTTGGAGGCTCTTTCTTTTAATGGCATTCAGATTGTTTAATGCTATTTATATTTGCCCTTCCTCTCTTTTCTGTGTGAGCTTTTGATATGAGATAAATGACATTTTCTTCTTTTTAAAAAAAGTCTTTTGATTTGTTTGAATACTGATTTTTGCCTTGTGGCTTCTGTTTGTCGTATTGCAAGTTTCACAGGGGTTTTGCTGGGCCAAGGTTGTGTCTCCCTTGTACCAATCTGTTACTTCCTTGATTCTTGCTTCCGCACCTCTCATTTCTTTTCACCTCAAGCACTTTCATTCCACTTACAAACATGTTTACATCTCATTCTCATGCTTCCCGACATTCTGGCCCCAGCTGTGTTTTTGGGAGGCAGTGCTTGGAGAGATGAGTCACCCTTCTGTGTTTGTGACTCCAGTTCCTTTGCAGCCATAACCATTCATTATGGTGAGGCTGTTCTTCTTTGTTGGCTCATTCTTCCAGCCTGCTTCGTCTGTGGCACCCTGAGGGATATGTCTGGGCTGCTCCTGTGGCTGCTTCCTTGGGATCCTGAGTTTCATCATATTCTAGGATCTCAGGGGCAGGATGGAGGCTTTTGAGCTCTCAGTGTTCCCAGAGTGGTCTGATGCAGACCAGAATCAGACTGTTTCCCTTCTGCTCTGAGCTCTCCAAGTTTATGACCTGGGTGTCAGTCTCTAGAAGAGTGGACTGCTGCCAGGCTTTCTTCCTACTGGCCATCAACTAAGCTCTGCGTACTGATTAAGAGAGGCAGGGAGAGTTATAAGGTTCTCTTTCCTGTCCTGGTCATTCCACTGCAGGCTGGGCTGGACCTTGGAAGCCACACCCTGCTTGTTTTCCCAGCCTCAACTACATCCCTACTTCTGCAGGCTTCTGCACTTCCTTGCTTCATTTCCCGGGGCCTGTGGAACTGGGAATTCCACAGATTCCCTTGGCATAGATGGTTATGTGACTTGGGCCTGGGTAGAGGGGGAGAGAGCTGCCAGGGGCAGCCGTCCTGTTTCAGTTCCCTGACCTGGGTCTGAATCTTCTTGCCCTGTACTCAGGATTTCATTGTGGGAATGCTCCTTGGGCAGAGTCTTCCTCTCTACACTTGTTCCAAGGGTCCACGGACCTCCCCTTTGCCCCCTGTACCAACCTAGACCAAGGACTCACAGGTTTTCTGGTTTCCCCATCAGGATTTGGTCCTGTACATTGTCCACATCTCTTAGCTGTTTGTGGAGAGCTCGCTGCCTTGGCTCACACGCTCTCTGCATTGCCCACAGACATTTTCCTTAATTTACATAAGTTGAGAAAACTCTCCCAGATGTTAAGGGATTTGCCCAGCGTCACATGGCTATTAGTGTCTGAGGCTTCATGTGAGCCCGGGGGCTCCCCAAGATCAGTCTTCCTAACTGCTGGAGCAGAGGCTTTGGCAGAGGAGGAAGGTGAAAAGTGCTGGGAAGAAATCTGGCACTAAGATAATTGATGGAGAAACATCCACCAGGTGCTTGGGACACAGAAAGGGACAAGAAACAATACAATACAAGACAAGACAGTACAAGACAATACAATAATTACTCAAAGAACTCACAGGCTACTGGGGAGTGATATAAAATAAGAATTAATCAAAAGCGAGAAAGCACTAGAATTAAGAGGGGTGGGGAAGGGCTTCCCATAGATGAGACTAAAGTTGGAACAGAAGAATGTCAGTGCAGCCAGTAGGGCAGTTGGGTGGTGCGGTATTTAGACTGTCAGGCCTGGAGTTAGGAAACCTGAGTTCAAATCAGGCCTCTGTCTTTTAGAAGTTGTATGACCCTGGGCAAGTCACTTGACCCTCTTTGCCTCAGTTTCTTCCTCTGTAAAATGAGCTGCGGAACGCAGTGGCCAATCACTCCAGTTTCTTTGCCAAGGAAACCCCCAAATCATGAAGAGGCGGGCATGACTAAAGAAGAACAGCAGCATTAGGGAAGATTGTAGGAAGAGTGTGACAGTGGGACTGTCCAATGAAATGGGGGGGACACTGAGAGTGTGTGGAACAGAGGGGTGGAGGGTCTTGTTTGGGGAACACCCAGAATCCCGGGGTCACCAGATAGAGGAGAACATGTAGGCAGGGAAAACGTCAGAAAGGGCTTTGCATGACTTTTGTATTTGTATTTGTCCTGGTGGTTACTGGGTGGACGGCCAGGCTGCTGACATGGTCAGAGTCCCCTTTGGGAAAACTCACTTTAGTGGCTGAATAGAGGAGAGGTTGGAGTGGGGGAGAAGCCTGAGGCAGGCAGACCCACCAGCAGGCTGTAGCAATGGCCTCTGTATGAAGGGATGAGAGCTTGGACCTGGGTGGGACAGTATTGGGTGGGGGAGAAGTGATCCTGTTTGAGAGAGGTTGGGAAGGTGAAATCAGCAGAGCTGGACAATAGATGGCAAATGGGGGAGAGAGTGGGAGGAGCAGAGGGTGGAATCTGGCTTGGGGATCCCAGTGCCTTAGACCAGGTGCCCACTGACATCTTGGTGGCTTCCTACCAAGACCTGGGTTGGATAGGTGAGGACCTGGGCCTCGAGGCAGCCCTAGGGGTCAGGAGCTGTTGGAGGCTCTAGGTGGAATACCGAGAGAGAAGCAGGTTCAGCATCCAATGTTGGTCTGGCTCAGATCCCAGGAGGGGAGCAGGGGCTCAGGCCCAGTTCCTGTCCCTGCCTAAAACATGCACAATAATCACCAGGCAGGAATCCCAGTCTAACACAGGACCTGCCGGGTATGCCAGTGGCTGATATGGCCAACTTCAGTAGATTTACTGTTGCCAAGAAGGCTGAAAACCAGATCAGGAGCCTGCAGGACTCGAATCCTGTTGTGGGCAAGGGAAGCCTCCATCAACTTTGCCACAGATCAGGCCCCTTGAGGGGCACTGAAAGCTCTCCGGTCCCCAGCTTGAACTCTCCTTGAGATCCTGGAGTAAGGCAGCATTCAGTGTTGCCAAGAGAGCCCAGGAGGGCCCAGGAGAACACAAGCTCTGCTGGGGACTGTCTCTCACCACTCAGTGCTGGCCACATTCTGATGAGGATCTTTCTGGAATCCTGTTTTCATGTAGATAAGACTTTATTTCATCCACCCAGGAAGCAAGCAGGATCTTTATCTTCATTCTCTTTTCAGTGATTATATTAAATGTCTGTTTTCCCCCCAGAATGCACTGTACCTGCCAGCTTCTCACAGACTTTCCATCACACTATATCACATCAGTTCTGATATGGAAGGAATTTCACATCCCCCTTTCTCTTTCTCCTCCAGAGATGAACCTGCCTCAGGGACAGAACACACATTTTCTCTCTGATTCCACAGGGACACATACTCCTTAATTAATAAGACTTTGTTACATTTTATGCTGTTTTCTCACAATTGAATGTGAATATGAATTTTCTCAAAATTTCTTTAGATTTTTACTGACCATGGTTTCAAGAGGTGACTCTGAAATTTCCTCTCATAAAGTGATGAGGATTGGACTATTTAACTCTGACGTGTCTTTCAGCTCTCCATTCTATGACTTTTAATGATGGAGGAGACAGTGACATTAAAGGACGTGGCCGTGGACTTCACCCAGGAGGAGTGGGGCCTCTTGGACCATCCTCAGAAGGAGCTGTACAAGGAGGTCATGCTGGAGAATGCCCAGAACCTGCTGTCCCTGGGTAAGGACACTCCCCCTGCTCACTCTGAGTCAGCAACCAAAGGGAACGTCTTCATTCCCTGGTATGCAGGCTTTGGAACATCTGTCAGTCATCAGAGAAGAGTGTTGGGCTCTTGTGCCCAAGAGACAGAGTCCTCCTGCTCCCTGGTTTTCCTATAGAAAGTCTTTGCATTGTGTAATAGGAAGCTGAGGCTTTCCTTTGTTGTTCCTGAGGCAGTCTCACAGTTCTAGGCAGCCTCAGGTCAAAGGTCCAGTCAGTGTGGAAGAATCTCAGGGGTTATTGGGTCTAACCTTTTCTGGACGTGGATTTTGCTGCCAAATCTCTGAGAAGTTCTCAGGCAGCTTTTCCTTGCAACCCCTTCCTCTTGGGATGGGCCTAATATTTGGAATATTCTTCTGTTTAACAAGCGCACATTGGTAGCTCATAGCTCTGACTTGTGGCTGGTGTAGCAGGTTTGTCCTTAATCCTTCTTCATCTTTCCCTAAACTTCCCACACAGATGATGGGAAAGGAAGGGAAGTGAAAAAGCATTTACATTCACCTCCTATTTGCCAGGGAGTGGACCAAGGTCTTTCTTTGCCATATTATGTCATTTCATCCCCATAATAACCTTCCAGGTTAGGTCATATTTTTATGCCATTTTACATATGAGAAACTGAGGCAAGAAGAGGTTAAGTGACTTGTCCAGGGGCACAGAGCTCCCAACTCTCTGAAGCTGTATTTAAACTCAGACCTTCCTGACTCCAGGCCCAGGGCTCTCTCCACTGCACCACCAGCTGCCTCTGATATCAGGACAATGGAAACCATGCAGTGGGTCCATCCTTTCATGAAGAAGGTGCACAGGATCAAATTCTCTGACTCCAAAATGGTTCTATGATTTTCTCCCCCAACTCTTCCTAAAATAAATGCTATAGGAACTTTCCCTCAGAATTCCTCAAAACCGCCCTGGGGTCCTTGCTTGCATGCCCCTTTGGGTGCGAGGAATAACAGACTGACTGAGAAATAGCATTTGGACCAAAAAGGGAGACTCTCCCTCAAGGAGGCAAACACCCCCTGAGTGAACAGTGCATAGAGTGTATATGGAGGTCAGGGAGTGAGGATCCAGGCAGGAGGCAGGGCAAAGGGTGATGCATCAAGGTGTCTGTTGCATGGGCTTGAGGCTGATCTGACACAGTTACCCTTTTACCCAGTTTTGGATCTAGGAGTCTCTGCCAGAATGGAGCATGACAGGATGGGGGCAGAGGGTTTGGCTGTTCCTCACAACAGGTTGTACAACATGTCCTGCTTTGGGTTCTTTGTATCACAAGCACTAAGGGCTCAGTACAGACTCCTGCGTGTGACCAGAATGGAGTGATCTCCAAATGAGCAGCTCTGTATCCTCACCCCTTTCCCTACAAGTCTCTCTCCTTCCTCATCCCTGATTCCCCACCCCCAGGGCTTCCAGGTCCCAGAGAAGATGTGATCTCTTATTTTGAACAAAGGGAAGCACCCTGGATCCTGGAGGAAGAAGGCCTGAGGAGCCTCTGTCCAGGTGAGTGAGGTGAAAGCAGGCATATGAGAGCTGTGATTGTGAGAGGCTGCTATGTGTTGTGGTGAAGGAAGTGCTAGATTTGTGGGCAGGAAGGCCTGCCTTGGGACTCTTTTTCAGATTTTTTGTTAGCAGTGCCTTCCTGAGCCAGTCACTGAACCATGGAGCCTCAGTTTCCCTATATGTAAAATAAGGGGATTGGACTCCATGTCCTTTCAGCTCCCTTCCAGGGACAAATTTATCGTTTTATATGAAATTTTTTTTCTTTAAATTTTTTTATTTACTTTTAGTTTACATGATTCCTTTCCACAATCCTTTCACAGTAAAAATTTGTCAGGTTGTAAAGAAGGATTATACCCAATGGAATGAACAATTAGAAAGAGGAAACCAAACAAAACAAGAAAAAGAGAGTATGTAGTTTGCTTCAGTCTGCATTCAGGCTCTGTAGCTCTTTCTCTGGATGTGGACGTCTCTTTCTTTTTTTTCTTTTTTTTTTAAGCAGTTGGGGTTAAGTAACTTGCTCAAGGTTACACGGCCAGTTATTTCTGGGTGTGGTGCTGAGTATCCGAGCCCGGATTCGATCCCCAGGTCATCCCGACACTGGGGCCGGTGCTCTTACTCACTGTGCTACCTGGCCGCCCCGCGGACGTCTCTTTCCATCATGAGTCTTTTGGAGTTGTCTTCTAACCTTGCATTGCTGAGAGGAGCCCAGTCTATGGAAGTCAGGTGTCATACACACACGTCTGTAATTGTGTCCACATTTCTCCTGCTTCTGCTCTTCTCACTCAGCATCATTTTATATAAGTTTCTCCAGGTTGATATGAAGTCCGTCTGCTCGTTTCTTTTTTTTTTAATTTTAATTTTTTAAAATTAAATTTTGTTTACTTTTACTTTGCATCATTCATTTGCACAAGATTTTGAGTTACAAACTTTCTTCCCATTTTTCCCCTACCCACCACCCCAAAACAGCAATCCCACTGTATTCCCCCTCCCCCAATCTGCTCTCTCCTACATCCTCCTCCAACCCCCCTCCGACTTTCCAGTAGGCCAAAATGAATCTCCACGCCCCAGTGCCTGTACATCTTATTTCCCAGTTGCATGTAAAAAAAAAAATAATAGAATTTTTTTTAAACATTTCATTTTGCAACTTTGAATTCCAGATTCTTTCCCTTCCTCCCTCATCACCCACCATTACTGGGAAGATAAGCAATTCAGTATAGGTTGTAGATGTGTAATTATGTAAAACATTTCCATAGTTGATATAATCTGAAAGACTGACTATATTTCCCTCCATCCTATCATGCACCCCACTATTCTCTACTTTGACCCTGTCCCTTTTCAAAAGTTTGTGTTTGTAACTACCTCCCCCCCAACCTTCCCTCCCCTCCATCATCCCCCTTCTCTTCCCCTTCCCCTCTACTCTCCTGTAGGGCGAGATACCCTATTTAGTGTGTATGTCATTCCCTCCCTAAGCCAAATTCAATGAGAATAAGGTTGATCCATTCCCTTTTGCCTTCCTGTTCTTCCCCTCCTCCATAGTTATTGCTTGCCTCTTCTATATGAGATAATTTACCCCATTTTATCTCTCCCCATCTCCTTTCATTATATTCCTCTTTTACCTCTCAATTTCACCTTTTAAGTGTCATCCCTTCCTCTTCAATTGGTCCTGTGCCCTCTGTCTATGTATACCTGTACACATATTTATATATACACATTCACATATATATTCATATTCACATATACCCTCCTATATAGACATATATATGTATACATATATATACATTTATATTCCTTTCAACTATTCTCATACTGAGAAAAGTTTCATAACTTACAATTATCATTCTTCCATGTAGGAATATAAATAGTTCAACTTTGATAGGTTCCTCATGATTTCTTTTCCCTGTTTACCTTCTCATGCTTCTCTTGCTTCTTGTATCTGAATGTCACATTTTCTATTCAACTCTGGTTTTTTCATCAAGAATGCTTGAATGACCATATTTTCCCCTGAAACATGATACAGTTTTGCTGGGTAGGTGATTCTTGGTTTTAATCCCAGCTCCTTTGACCTCTGGAATTTCATATTCCAAGCCTTTTGATCCCTCAATGTAGAAGCAGCCAGATCCTGTGTTATACTGATTGTGTTTCCACAATATTCAAATTGTTTCTTCTTGGCCACTTGTAATATTTTCTCCTTGATCTGGGAACTCCGGAACCTGGCTATAATATTCCTAGCAGTTTTATTTTTGGGATCTTTTTCAAGAGGCAATTGTTGAATTCTTTCAATTTCTATTTTTCTCTCTGGTTCTAGAATATCAGAGCAGTTTTGCTTGATAATTTCTTGAAAGATGATGTCTAGGCTCTTTTTTTGGTCATGGCTTTCAGGTAGTCCAATAAATTTTAAATTACCTCTCCTGGATCTATTTTCCAGGTCAGTGGTTTTTCCAATGAGTTATTTAGCATTGCTTTCTATTCTTTCATTTGTTTGGATCTGTTTTATAGTATCTTGATTTCTCATAAAGTCATTAGCTTCCACTTGCTCCTGTCTACTTTTGAAGGAATGATTTTCTTCAGTGAGCTTTTGAAGTTCCTTTTCCATCTGGCCTAAGCGACTTTTTGAAGCATTCTTCTCCTCATTTGCTTTGTGGGCCTCTTTTGCCATTTAAGATAGTCTAATTTTTAAGGTGTTGTTTTCTTCAGTCAGGTTGTTGACTCTCTTTTCATGGTTTTCTTGCTTCATTCTCATTAGTCTTCCCAGTTTTTCTTCCACTTCTCTTATTTGGTTTTCAAAATCCTTCTTGAGCCCTCCATGGCCTAATACCAGTTCATATTTTTCTTAAAAGCTTTTGGTGCAGGTGTTCTGACTTCATTGTTTTCCTCCTGTTCCATGCTTTGATCCTTTTTGTCCCCAAAATAGGAATCTAAGGTTTGACTGCTGTTCTTGCTTTGCTTCCTTTGCTTGCTCGTGTTGCCACTCAATTACTTGACTTTTGAAGGTTTGTTTTTTTTTTTGCAAGGGGTAGGGTAGGGCAATTGGGTTAAGTGACTTGCCCAAGGTCACAGAGCTAGTTTTTGTGTTAAGTATCTGATGCCAGATTTGAACTGAGGTCCTCCTGACTCCAGGGACGGTGCTCTACTCGCTGCACCACCTAGCCACCCTACTTGTGAGCTTTTTGCCACTGTAGAACTCTGTTTCTAGAGAGAAGAGTTTTGTCCCAAATTGCTGGGGTTTTCACAACTGCTGGAACTATGAATTGGGTGCCCTCTCTGAAGCCTCCACAGGCTCTGGCACCTGGTCACCCACCCCAGGACCTCCACCCTAGACAGCGATCCAGAGCCAAGCAGATTAAAGCAAGAACGATTACCCCTCAGAGGGGTCGCTTGTTCCCCCTACGATCTGCAGGCTGGGAGCTCTGAAGCAGCCATTTGGCAGTGTCTGCAGGCCCCTGCTTCTCTGCCACTTCTCCTTCCGGGGGCAGAGGCTGGACTGAATTCTTGGACTTCCTCTTGCCAGAGTCCACAATGACCTTTTATTTAGCCATTGGATAATTCTGGAAACTACCATAGCTGCGGGTGATCCACTCTCCCGAAATTCCTCCAGCGTGGCTGGTTGGGCTGCCCTGAGGGTAAAACTGTGGGCTCTGCTCCCAGCACACTGTGATGGACCCTTCCTGCCGGCCTGCCCTCATAGGGAGACTTGTATCTCTCTGTCACTTTGTGGCTTCTGTAGCCCTAAGGTTTGATTAAAGTCATGTTTTATAGGTATTTGAGGTGGTTATGGGGGGATCTTAAGGAGTTTTCTTGCTTCTACACCACCATCTTGGCTGCACTAGCAGAGTATTTGCTCCTCATTTCTTACAGAATAATGGTATTCTATTACATGCATATACCCCAACTTGTTCAGCCCTTCCCCAGTTGATGGGCATCCCCTTGATTTCCAGTTCTTAGCCCCACAAAAAGAGCTGCTATAAATAATTTTGTATATACAGGTCTTTTTCCCACTTCTATGATCTTTTTGGGATTAGGCACAGTTCCAGATTTCTCTCCAGAATGGTTGGATCAGTTTACAACTCCAGCGACAACGCATTAGTGTTCCAATTTTTCCACATCTTCTCAAGCATTTGTCATTTACCTATTTCGTCATCTTAGCCCATTGGACATGTGAGCTTTGGTACTCAGACTTGTTCTGATTTTCATTTCTCTGATCCATAGTGATTTAGAGCACTTTTCGATATGCTTATAGATATCTTTAATTTCATCCTCTGAAAACTGCCTGTTCTGACTTGTATTCTTATATATTTGACTCAGTGCTTTGTGTATTTTAAAAATAAGGCCTTTATCAGAGACAATGGTTGTAAAATTCTTTCTCAATTTTCCATTTCCCTCTTACTAGAAAATTCTGTTAAATAAAATGTCAGCAAAAAGACGACACCAACTCATCACAAGAATAATACACTTTGATCAGGTAGAATTTAGTCCAGAAATGCCAGAGTGGCTCAATATCAGGAAAACTATCAATATACTTGATCACATCAACAACAAAACTCTCAGAAACCATATGATCATCTCAATTGATGCAGAAAAGGCTTTTGACAAAATACAACACCCATTCCTATTAAAAACACTAGAAAAGTATAGGAAAAATGGAGTCTTCCTTAAAATAACAAGTAGAATCTCTTTACACCATCAGGAAACATTATATGTAATGGGGATAAGCTAGAAGCATTTCCAGTAAGATTGGGGTGAAACAAGGATGTCCACTATCGCCCCTCTTATTTAATTTGGTACTAGAAATGTTAGCAGTAGCAATTAGAGAAGAAAAGGAAATGGAAGGAATCAAGTTAGGCCAAGAAGAGACTAAGCTATCACTCTTTGCAGATGATATGATGATATACTTAAAGAATCCTAGAGACTCAAGTAAAACTTTTAAGATAATAAATTTGTCAAAGTTGCAGGATATAAAATTAACCCACATAAATCCTCAGGATTCCTATATATTTCTAATGAAATTCAACAGCAGGAAATAGGATAAATTCCATTTAAAGTTACTGTAGACATTATTATAAAATATTTCAGAATCTACCTTCCAAAACGAACCTAGGACCTATATCAACACAATTAAAAAATACTTTTCACACAAATAAAGTCAGATCTAACTAAGTGGAAAAGCTTCAGTTGCCTGTGGTTGGGTTGAGCTAATATAATAAAAATGACAATTTTGCCTAAATTAAAATTACATATTTAGAGCCATGCCAATCAATCCACCAAATAAATTACTTTATAGAGCTAAAAAAATTAGTAACAAAATTCATTTGGAAGAACAAAAGGTCCAGAATACCCACAGAATTAATGAAAAGAAATACTAAGGAAGGTAGCCTAGCCATACCAGATTTTAATCTGTATTAAACAGCAACAGTCATCAAAACTAGTTGGTACTGGCTGGGGAGCAAAGTAGTGGATCAATGCAATAGATTGGGTACACGAGACTCAGCAGCCAATGACTATAGCAATCTATGGTTTGATAAACCCAAAGACCCCAGTTTTCTGGATAAGAACTCACTATTTGACAAAAACTGCTTCGAAAACTGGAATATAGTATGGCAGAAACGGGGCATGGACCAGTATCTAACAGCATATACCAAAATCAAGTCGAAATGGATGCATGATCTAGGTATAAAGGCTGATACTGTAAGCAATCTGGGAGAGCAAGGAATAGTTTTCCTGTCAGAGAAGGGAAGATTTTATGATGAAACAAGAGTTAGCATTATAAAATACAAAACGTTTAATTTTTATTACATTAAATTGAAAAGTTTCTGTACAAATGAAGCCAATGTAACCGAGATTAAGAGGGAAATGGAAAATTATATGAAGTTTCTATTTGGAATTTGGGGCATGAAGTGCCAAAAGGGGTTCTGATCGCCAGTATGACCTCTGTTAGACCTTCTTCAAGCCAACAACCATTGATTATGATCTTGCTGCAGCCCAGACCCTTTGCTTAGCTCTGGGGTCCTAAAGGATGACCACTTCCATTTAGAGAGCTGGGAGTTAGAGCCTTGAAGGTGTCCCATGAAAGGAGACCCTTGAAGAGTCTAGAAAATGACCTCTGTGGTCTTCATTGTTAGGTCTGCTCAGCTTCCACCAGGGTCAGAACCTAACAAAGGTGACTGCTTAGAGGTGAGTGGTTGCAAGAAAGAGAGAACCATGAACTGCTTAAGGTGCCATTGACAGACTTTTTGTTCAAATCCTTTGGAGACCTGTCTAGAACCTCCAAGGGGTCTGTGAACCCTTACATGGGAAAGAGCTTCAAGAGGACTTATAGGGAAGTAGGCTGTCCACTTGATTACAAAAGGATGTTAGAGTCAAATTCATGTACAAGACACATATTTTCAGACATGGGAAATGCCATGCATTTTCAAAGGTGTGTTTTATAATATGGATTTTTTATTTTTTAGTACATATTTTATTTTTAATATAATGTTTGTTTTCATCTATTCAGTATTAAAACAGCTTTTAAACATTAGATTAAATTTAAAATTCCAAATTCCTTTTCCCTTTCCCCCCTCCCTTCCATGAGATGTTGAGCAATATTACATGGGTTATACATGTCCAGTTTATAAGGTTTTTATTTTTATTGTAGTGAGAAGAATCATTTAGAGGCAACTTTTTTAAAAAAGGAAATAATTTAATCAAAATAATTTAATAGGTGAAGGGGCAGCTAGTTGGTTCAGTTGATGGAGTACTGGTCCTAGAATCAGGAGGATCTGAATTCAAATCCAGCTAGAGATACATGACCCTAGACAAGTCCCTTGACACTGACTGCCTTGCCAAAAAAAAAAAAATTTTTTTTTTTTTTGGAAAATTTTAAATGGTCCAGAATTCTTATGTTTTAGGTCAATACACAAAATAGCACTGGCATTGTTCATGTGACCTCAAATACTACAACAGAAAAAAAGCATTGAAGGTTTTTCTAGGGTCATTACATCATATTTACGAATATGAGAGATCATGAAATAATTTGAATATTTAGTATGTGTGCACCAAATGGCATAATATTTGTGAAGAAAGGATTGAAAGTACAAACGATGAAAGTGAGAAGGAAAGATTTATTGGAAGCAAACTTTCTTGTACTGTGGACAGGACATGCTAAGTCACAGGTCGGAGTTCATACCTCATATTTGGAATTTTGGGTCAAGTCACTCAGCCATTCTGAGCTCACGCCTGAGTTGTGAATGGGACAAGAACACTCTGCCTCTGTCACAGGTTTGTTGTGAGGATCCCATGTCACTGTGTGTGAAGCTCTTTGTAAATTAAATCATCCTTGGGATGGGAGCTAATAGCATTTTGAAATAATGGGATCTGCCCAGTTAAAGACTTTTGAATTTTGAAGACTTTTCTCTTTGCCTGGGGAAAGAGAATGTAAAGGAATTTATGTTGTTCCAGTGACAGGAAGGGGATAGAATTATATATGTGTCTGTGTATGTGTTTTCTTGTTTCTTTCAGGAGGAGGGATCAGACCTGCAGAACTCAGCCTTTCTGTGGAAGAAACTCGGGAGGAAAGATTCGTGGGTGGTGGTCCCTGTGACTTCATTTGGAGAGAAATCTCTGGTCTTTATCAGAGAATCCACACTGGAGAGAAACTTTATGAATGTAATCAGTGTGGAAAGACTTTTATGAAGATGTCCAGTCTTACTGTACATCAGAGAATCCACACTGGAGAGAAACCTTATGAATGTAATCAGTGTAGAAAGGCTTTTACAAAGATGTCCTATCTTACCTTACATCAAAGAACCCACACTGGAGAGAAACCTTATGAATGTAATCAATGTGGAAAAGCTTTTGCACGTAGAGGCAATCTTACTGTACATCAGAGAATCCACACTGGAGAGAAACTTTATGAGTGTAACCAGTGTGGAAAATCTTTTATACAGTGGACCCATCTTACCATACATCAGAGAATCCACACTGGAGAGAAACTCTATGTATGTAATCAATGTGGAAAATCTTTTACACAGTGGGCCCATCTTACCATACATCAGAGAATCCACACTGGAGAGAAACCTTATAAATGTAATCTATGTGGAA
This sequence comes from Petaurus breviceps papuanus, assembly GCF_028583685.1. NCBI lineage: Eukaryota > Metazoa > Chordata > Mammalia > Diprotodontia > Petauridae > Petaurus > Petaurus breviceps. The sequence continues at coordinate 1,157,842 of NW_027186290.1, read as the reverse complement.
AGGCTTTTACACGTAGAGGCAATCTTACCGTACATCAAAGAATCCACACTGGAGAGAAACCTTATGAATGTAATCAATGTGGAAAAGCTTTTACATGGAGAGACAGGCTCACCCTACATCAGAGAATCCACACTGGGGAGAAACCTTATGAATGCAATCAGTGTGGAAAGGCTTTTAGAGACCGCTTCAGTCTTGTTGAACATGGGAGAATCCACACTGGAGAGAAACTTTATGGATGTGTTCAATGTGGAAAATCTTTTACAAAGGCGGCCAATCTTACCATACATCAGAGAATCCACACTGGAGAGAAACCTTATGAATGTAATCAATGTGGAATGGCTTTTACAAAGATGTCCAATCTTACTGTACATCAGAGAACCCACACTGGAGAGAAACCTTATGAATGTAATCAGTGTGGAAAGGCTTTTACAAAGATGTCAAATCTTACTGTACATCAGAGAATCCATACTGGGGAGAAACCTTATGAATGCCATCAATGTGGAAAGGCTTTTAGAGAGAGCTTCAGTCTTGCTGAACATGGAAGAATCCACACTGGAGAGAAAATTTATAAATGTAATCAGTGTGGAAAGTCTTTTACAAGGAGGACTAATCTGACCAAACATGAGAGAATCCACACTGGAGAGAAGCCATATGAATGCAATAAATGTAGAAAGGCTTTTACACAGAGAAGCAGTCTTACCCTACATCAGAGAATACACACTGGGGAGAAACCTTATGAATGCAGCCTCTGTGGAAAGGCTTTCCGGGGAAGCTCTTCTCTAGTTAAACATCAGAGAATCCATATTGAAAAAAAAAAATTTATTAATGCAAGCAGTATGTTAAAGCCTTTACACAGAGGACGCCAATGCAATATTCAGAGCACTGGCTGTGATTATGAATATGTCAATGTAATTCTGAATCAGAAGATATAACAGACTTTCTCCATATAAGACAGAAGCAAAACATTTATTCAGACACCAGAAAGCCAAATCCCAACACCAAGAAACTAAAGCCACCATAGTAGCAAAGAAGTTAGTAATTCATGACAGCACAGAGAGCCACACCATCCTTTAGCCTTCCCACAGACCAACATATGCCTAGCTGTCACCGCACATGGCAAAAAGCCAACTTTTAATCATGAGCCTTTTTGTCTTCTTGCCTAAAATGTGTACTCTCCTCCCATCTGTCTAGTCTAGCTCTAACTCCCAGCTCCCTGTGGCCTCTGCTCCACCCTTCAACAAGTTCCTCCCACCACAGGTTCCATGTGATTAAGTTCAGCCTATTAAGGTGCAGGGAATATCTTCAAAGGAAGAAAGAACTGTCGATTCCTTTAGGCATGTTAAGGGGCAGTGAAGATCTTCAAATTTCCATTCCCATCATATTCGGCCCCAAGATCTTTCTTGTCCTTTACACAGCAAAAATACTTTAACAATGCAATTCATTATAGATTAATGGAAGATTAGGGGTAACTGGTTTCAAAAGAACTTTACAGCAGTATAACAGGAATAACACAAAATGAGCCCATGAAACAGTATCTTACACTTGGGGCTTGAGCAGAAACATCTCACCATTCCCCCCTCAAATGAATGGGGCTTTAAATCTTGAGGTAATGGGGAAAGGTCTCTTCTTTCACAGCTATTTCCTGCTGAAATTGAACATAGAGCTTTCCCTGCCCTAATAGGTCCCATATGAGATGTCAGTTCTTTGCTTGCATCTGGGCCTTGGTTGACACCAGTTCCAAGGCTGACACATCACAGTCGTGGACAGGGGTGACATCTGGCTTAAGCAATCCAGCATCTGCAGGTGGAGGGTACTGAACATGCAGGAAACAAATCTCACAAACAAATTTAGCAGAGAAAGCCAAAAAGAAACCCATAGGATCAGCTGTGCTTCTGCAGTTCATGAACTATCAGCCTCATTCACAGTAGACTTAGAGTTCAGGGTACACTTTGTTAATCATCTTCCCCTCAATAAACAAGTTACAGTATTATCATTCCTGTGTGCTATAATTTCCACAGCCTTTGTAGCATCGTCTGGCTTCCTCTCTTTGCCCATACTTTAGCTCTCAATTTCATTCTATCAGTAGAACCAAATTTTTCGTTCCTCTGATAGTTATTTTGGAAGGAGGATCAGTTTTCACCAGGGCTATTGTTTACAAGGAATAATAATTACTTGAACTATTCTATCATTTTTACAAAGCTGTATGAGTTCTTCATCTAAATTTTAGAATGTCAAAATAATTTCTCCTTGATAATTAGAATCTATTACTTTAGCCAATACATGTATTCCTTGAGATGCTAACCCTGATTTAGGTAATACTCATCCTAAATGATTTTTATGGAATTGCATCCATATTCCCATAGAGTTTTCCTTATTTCTTTTGTATCCAAACAAAAGTCCTCTAGAGAATCTAAATCAAATTCTGCTGCAGCAGGTGTTCCTGGATACAGTGCTGGCACAGCTGGCCTCACAGTCCAATACTCAATTTTTGGAATCTTATGTGTCTGCTGTTTATTAATTTGCAGTTTTGGGGCCATCCTGATTAGAGGTGTACTTCCTCCCTGTTCAAAGTATGTAAAGGAGTGAATAAATTGTCCTTCCAATGTTGATATGAATTATTAGAAAACTTTCTTAACTGTTCTTTCAGTAATTCATTCTTTCAATTAATCTAGATTTTTGTACATAATATGGAATATATATCCATTCTATGTTGATGGATTGATGTCCTGCCATAAGTTCAGCATATTGACTACTTCCACCTCTCCCAATACTTACCAAAGTCCACCTACTACATCCTTCATAGGCTACTGCTTTCCAGTGTCTTTTATGGCCAGAATATTTTGCTGTCCCATCAGTAAACCATGCATGTTTCTTCTCTTCAGTTAATCCATCATATCCTCCCATCTTACCAAGGACTACCAACTGTTCAGGGGATGTATCATGTCCCTCAGTGTTGATATTTCATATAGATTCATATAGAGCAGAAATTCTACTTTTGCCTGTTTTAGATCTATTTTGAATATACCATTTCCATTTAATTAATTATCCTGGTTTCTTGTGTATGTTCAATTCTGTGAGAAGCTGGGGTACTCATATTTCTTCCTAGTCACTTTATATAAGGATTTCAAAATCTGTCCCATATGCAAAATGTGATGTCTCCAATATCCAAATAATCTTAGAAACTTTTGGGCCTCTTTCTTATTGGTAATGATAGGAAAATCCTGAACCTTTTGTTGGGCTTGTGGAAGAATCTGTCACAGCCCCTTAATTCCATTGTATACTCCAAAATTTTTCATTTTGAGCTGGCCCTAGAATCTTTGCGGGGTTAAGTTCCCACCCTTTGCTTTTCGTATGCTCAATTAAAAGCCTGAAACTGTTTACTCCTTTTACATTGTTTCCCTGTATCATAATATCATCTATGTAGAGTGTGAGCTGTACACCAGGTAGCTCTTATTCATCCAAATTAGGCTACATCATCTCAGCTGGACCCTCATTGTGGTAAGGCAATTCTCTGAGATGTCCCAAGCTGATTCCCTATGCCACTCACCACAGCAGCTTTTCTAAATCATTTCATTCATCCCCAGCCTTCCTTTATAACTTCTTCTCTGCCCACTCTCAACTTCTTAGTTAATAACTTGGTCTCTTATTTCATTGAAAAAACTGAACATATCTCTTAGAAGGGTTCTGATAAGGAAGACATTTCACATCAGCTATTCTCTTTTTTTCCTCCACCAATAAACCTGCCTCACAGAACACACCCAGGGAGACACATTCCATAGTAAGACATTTCTCAGCTTTATTCTAATTGATGATATAAAATGCTTTTCTCAAAACTCCATGGACTGTTTTCATGAAGTGATTCTCACAGTCTTTAAGGGTTAGGGTTTACCTTTGGTCAAATCCATTCTCTAGGCTTCAATTTCCTCCTATAAAATAATGGGGATTGGACTATTTAACTCTCAAGTGTCTTTACATTCTAGCTGGACAATGAAGGGCCTGGCCAGTAATGCAGATTTGGGCTGAGCCTGAAAGGCTTTTGGCCTCAGGCAAATGCCTCTTCAAATGAGAAGATTCAAGAACAGTCCAAGGGTCTCCCAGAGCCTGCCCCTCATCAATCCTTCTCCCAAAGGTTCAGACATCCCAGTTATTGCCATCTGTGAGAGATGAGTCACAGTGAAGGGTCATTTTTCTTACCTCCCTCTTACATTCATTCCTGTCTTCTCCATACTTTGTAAGCCAGTTCAGTCTCCCCATTTACTCTGGATTTTCCCAAAACAAGGTAATTTGAAAGAAAACCAAAGAAGTCCACTTTTTTTTAAGCAATTGCGGTTAAGTAACTTGCTCAAGGTTACATGGCCAGTTATTTCAGGGTGTGGTGCTAAGTATTTGAGCCCGGTTTTGATCCCCAGGTCATCCCAACACTGGAGCCAGTGCTCTTACTCGCTGAGCCACCTGGCCGCCCCTAAGCAATTGGGGTTAAGTAATTTGCTCAAGGTTACACGGCCAGGTGTTTCTGGGTGGGTGCAAAGTGTCTGAGCCCAGATTCGATCCCCAGGTCGTCCAGACACTGGAGCCGGTGCTCTTACTAGCTGTGCTACCTGGCCACCCCACAAGTCTACTTCTGATTGGGTATTTCCCAATTTGGTGACAGGAATTGCATGAGGCAAGATTGAAATTACTTGCGCGTTAACACCAGGAAAAGGTGGTGAGCTTGCTTCACCAGCCAGTGCAGAGGTAGGACAGGTGTTAGAGATGGCGGTAGGATCAGGACAAGAGAAGCCTGCCAGCTTCCACATCTGGCACTCCCTGGCGGATGCCCTTTGAGCGACAAGGGCAGTGCCCTTTCTCATGAGAAAGACTAAAGACCTTCTTTGATCTCAGACTCACAGCTCTCTCATCTCACACAGGGGGGAGAACACACCTGGCTTTGGGGAGAAGTTCTCTAGGAACGATGGACATGGCACAGAGTGTGCAGGAAGCTATAAATCAGGATGAAGGGAGGAAGCGCCCATTCAATCAGACAGCTGGGAGAAATCTGTGACTTTGCTGCTGGAAGGGGCCTGCGCTAGGCTGGGGGTCAGGGACGGCCACCCCTTCTCAGGACCGGGCATGCAGAGCTAGCCTGTGTAACGGGGGCCAGAGAGAGCGTCACCCGCAAGAGCCGGGAGCTGTCCCAGGTCTGCGGGAGGAACCAGGCAGGAGATGGGCAGGAAGCCGCAGACCAGGGCTCGCCTCTGTCGGGGTCTCCGGGGTCTTTACGGAGGCGGCCGTCCATTCAGGACAGAATACAGGTAACTAAAGATGACGCGAACCTTCGTGGCTCCCAGTGACTGAGCCTGGCTGGGACACTTTCCAGGAGCCCGGGCTGACTGAGATCGGGAGAAACTCGGCCCCATCCCCTCTCCAGGTACCCTTACAGTCTGGAGGATCCCAGCTTCCTGAGGAAGTGGGGGGGCCGGGGGGGGG
>NW_027186290.1:1150562-1152276 GCF_028583685.1 Petaurus breviceps papuanus | reverse complement strand
GGGAGCGGGGGGAGGGGCGCTCTCAGGGCGGAGCCGCGAGGAGTCTGGGCGGGGCCTGATGTGAGGGAGGGGGCAGAGCTTCCGGGAGCTCCAGGCGGGGGACCCAATGGTGGGGACTGCAGGAAAGGGCTGATCCAGAGGGCCTCCAGGGACGGGCAGAGGGGCTCTAGGGAGGAGGAGACCCTTCCCAGACCGCATTGGCCCGAAGGAGGAAGCCGGAACCGGAAGCGCTGCCTGGGATCTCCGCCTCCTCCCCAGGAGAGATCTCCGCCTCTTGGAAGCCAGCTCTGCCCCTGCACCTGCCACATAGGTCGGAGCCCGGGTCCCGCGCACGTCCTGCCTCCTGCTGGCTGCAGGTACCACTGGGTCTCGTCGTCTCTGACCTCAGGTGAGTGTCCTCCAGGGCCGCCAGGAGCACACGTGCCTCCCTGCCCTGGCCACTGGAGGAGCCGCCCTCGCCGACTCCTCCAGACCCGCAGTCACTTCCCCAGTGTCCAGGGTCCCTCTCCCCAGATTTCTCACTGGCTCACACTTTCCCAACCTCCAGACTTTGCCCACAGGACCCAGAAGTGCTGCTTCCAGCCTTCCTATCCGGACCTACGGACCCACTGTCTCCCTGCCCCAGCTCCTGCCCGCAGCCCCAGGTCCCTGTAGGGGTCCAGCAGCTCTGAGAACCCCACCTTGGAGGCAGGAACCAGAGCTCTTTCCTGCACCTGGGGGGCTGCTTCCCTCTCCTGTCCCGGGCACGGGGCTCCTGTCTCCACGTTCCCTTTAGGGATTCGGAGCCTAAGCTTCATCAGGGGGTCTGAGGGGGGCTCCCTGGCTCCCACTGAGATCACAGATCACAGTCCTCTGCCTTCCCCAGGCTCTGCTCCCTGGAGCCCCTCTACCCATAGGCGCCCTGACCTGGCTGCCAGGAGTGGTTACAATGTAACAGCTCCCAGAGCCTGCCCTGCTCCCCTCCCCCAGGCCTCCTGCTGCCCTGCCCCCACTCCTCTGGGAGCCCTCAGGTCCGTCCCCTGCTGGGGCTGAATCCCAGAGTGGGATTTCTCCCAGTCTCAGGCTTCCCTGGTCATTCCCTGGTGGCTCCATCCCAGAGCCGGCCCTATAGAGCTCTGGCACAGGGTCATGGAGGCTCTGACAGGTCTCACCCCTTCTGGGATCCCAGCCACCTCTGCCTCTTGGGGCTCTGGAGGAGGATGGGGAGGGGAGAGGGCAGGACAGGAGACACAGGGAGGGAAGGAGCTTCCCTGTTCAGACCCCCCTCATTTGCAGTCTGACCCTCCCTGCTGCCTCCTTCCCTCCACAGGTTGGAGTCTTTCCCCTGAGGGCAAGGCCTGGGTCTTTCTAACCCCTAGGGGACCTCCCCCTCTGTAAACCCCAGCTGGGCAGCCTAGGAGAGGGGCAAGAGCTCTCCCCTCTGGGATCCTTCTCCTTCCCAGCTAAGTCTGCAGAGGACCAAGGCCTGGCCCCAGCAGCTATTGGGGCCAATCCAGACACCAAAGCTGGAGGGAAATTAGGAGATTTATTATAAGGTACAGCCAATAACAGTGGCCCAGAGTGAGCCCCAAGGCAGTGAGCCTGGGATTCAGGTTCCAGGTGGGGCAGGCAGAGGTGGAGGAGGGAAGGACTTTCCAGGTGTCTCCAGGCTGTCTCCTGGGTGTCAAAAAGGCCTAGAACTGGGACATTCCATGACCAGTTGGGAAGTGTGTGA
>NW_027186290.1:1129909-1135562 GCF_028583685.1 Petaurus breviceps papuanus | reverse complement strand
TCATCCTTCTTTCCTTTCTGATGTTTCTCTTCAGTTGTCTTTGAACTCCAAGAGCTCTCTGCAGTAATGGCCTTTTCATCCAGAATGCTGGGAAGTCCTTTCCTTAAGGGTCTTTCCCTCCATATCATTATGCTCAGTTTTGTTGAGTAACTTGTTACTCTGGGTTATACGACCGTATCCTTTACCTTCTAGCTTGTCCTCTTCCAAGCTCTGTGCTCTTTCAATGATGGTTATTGCCAAATTGTGTGTGATCCAGTGGCTCCTTGTTACTTTTATTATTTTTGTTACTACTTGCTGTATTTTCCTTCTTCACCTGTTAGCTTTGTCTTTTTGGCAGTGGTGTTCCTGGGAGTTTTCACTCAGAGCTTTCAGGAAATGATCTATGGTTCATTTTGACTTTCTGTTGTGGTTGTAAGACATCTGGGAAATTTTAGGATTTCTTGAAATCTCACATGGAGGCTCCTTTTCATGGTGTTCAAAATTTAAATTTATTTATAATTTCCCTTCTCTTTACTCTGTGAGTTTTTTGATATGAGATAACTGACATTTTCTTCTGTTTATTTAAAAACTCTTTAGAATTTGTTTGAATATTTATTTTTGCCTTGTGGCTTCTGTTTGTTGTGTTCCAAGTTTCAGAGAGGTTGTTGCTTGGCCGAGGTTTTGTGTCCCTTGTACCAATCTCTTACCTCCTTGATTCTTTCTTCCTCACCTCTCATTTCTGTTCCATTTCTTTTCCCCTCAAGCACTCTCATTCCACTTACAAGCACGTTTACCTCTTATTCCAATGCTTCCACACATTCTGGTTGCATTTCTGCCCAAGCTGTGTTTTTGGGAGGCAGTGCTTGGAGAAAGGAGTCACCCTTCTGTGTTTGTGACTCTGTTCCTTTGCCACCATAACCATTCATTATGGTGAGGCTGTTCTTATTTGTTGGCTCATTCTCCCAGCCTACTTTTGTGGCTGCTTCCTTGGGGTCCTGAGTGTTGTCTTACTCTAGGATCTGAGGAGCAGGAAAGAGGCCTATGAGCTCTCAGTGTTCCCAGAGTGGGCTGATCCAGACCAGAATCAGACTGCTTCCCCCCTGCTCTGAGCTCTCCAAGTTTGTGACCTGAGTTTGAGTCTCTAGAAGAGCAGACCCAAGCTCTCTCCCTATTGACCATCTACTAAGCTCTGCTGACTGGCTCAGAGAGGGAGGATTGTCAGTTTCTCTTTGTTTTGGGGTTCCTGTCCTGGTCATTCCACTGCAGGCTGGGCTGGACCTTGGAAGCCAGACCCTGCTTGTTGTCCCAGGCCTGAACCACAGTTCTGTTTCTGCAGGCTTCTGCACTTCCTTGCTTCATCCCCCAGGGTCTGTGGAACCAGGAATTCTACTGCTTGGCACAGATTCCCTTGACCCTGGTTATGAGAATTGGACCTGGCTAGAGGGGGAGAGAGCTGCCAGTGACAGCCGTCCTGTTGAAGTTCCCTGACATGGGTCTTAATGTTCTTGCCCTGTTACTCAGGATTTCATTTCAGGAATGCTTCTTGGGCAGTGTCTTCCTCTCTTGTTCAAAGGGTCCATGGACCTCCCTTTGCCCCCTGTGCCAACCTGGACTGAGGACTCAGGTCTTCTGGTTTTCCTCATCAGGATTGGGTCCTGTACATTGTCCAGATGTCTTAGCTGTTTGTGGAGAGGAGTTCACTACGTTGGCTCACACTCTCTCTGCCATGTCTACAAACATTTACTTCAGTTTATATAAGTTGAGAAAACTCTCCCAGATGTTAAGAAATTTGCCCAGCATCACATGGCTATTAGTGTCTGAGGCTTCATGTGGGCCCTGGTCGTCCCCAAGATCAGTTTTCCTGGCTCCTGGACCAGAGGCTTTGGCAGAGGAGAAAGGTGAAAATCCCTGGGAAGAAATCTGACACTAAGATAATTGATCCAGAAACATCCATCAAATGCTTGGGACACAAGCAGGGACAAGAGACAATACAGTTACTCAAGGACCTGATGGTCTACTGAGGAATGGTATAAAATAGGAGCAGAGGGTCCCAGCTTGGGGACCCCAGTGACTTGGAACAGGTGCCCACTGACATCTTGGCGACCTCTTACCAAGGCCCGCATTGGATAGGAGGGCCTGGGCCTCAAGGCAGCCCTAGGGGTCAGGAGCAGTTGGAGGCTCTAGGTGGAATACCTAGAGAAAAGCAGGGTCAGCATCCAATGTTGGTCTGGCTCAGATCTCAGGAGCGGAGCAGGGGCTCAGTCCCAAACCCTTGCCCTGCCTGAAGCGTGCACAAGAATCACCAGGTGGGAATCACAGTCTAACATGGGACCTGCCAAGCGTGCCACCTGGCTGATATGGCCAAAAATGCTGAAAACCAGATCAGGAGGGTGCAGAACTTGTCGGCATGGGAAGCCTCCATCATCTTTGCTCTATATCAGACCCCCTTGAGATTCTCGAGTAAGGCTGCACAGGAGGGCCCAGGAGAACACAAGCTGTGCTGGGGACTGACTCTCACCACTCAGTGCTGGCCACATTCTGATGAGGATCTTTCTAGAATTCTCCTCCTGTTTTCATGTAGATAAGACTTTATTTCATCCACCCAGGAAGCGAGCAGGGTCTTTATCTTCATTCTCTTTTCAGTGATTATATTAAATGTCTCTCCCCCCCCCCCAGAATGCACTGTACCTGCCAACTTCTCACAGACTTTCCTTCAGACTATATCACATCAGTTCTGATAAGGAAGGAATTTCACATTCCCCCCTCTCTTTCTCCTCCAGAGATGAACCTGCCTCGGGGATAGAACACACACTTTCTCCCCCATTCCACAGTGAGACACATTCCATAATAAGACATTTTTCAGCTTTCTTACAATTTATGATGTTTTTCAAATATGAATGTGAATATGAATTTTCTGAAAATTCCATTGGGTTTTTACTGACTGTGGTTTCAAGAGGTGACTCAAATTTCCTCCTATAAAGTGATGAGGATTGGACTATTTAACTCTGATAGTGTCTTTCAGCTCTACATTCTATGACTTTTTTTCTTTATTTTTGCTTCTTGGAGGGCAGTTGGGGTTAAGTAACTTGCCCAAGGTCACACGGCTAGTTTTTGTATGTGTGTTAAGTGTCTGAGGCCGGATCTGAACTAAGGTCCTCCTGCCTCCAGGGCCGGCGCTCTACTCACTTCTTCACATAGCCACCCCTACATTCTATGACTTATGATGATGTAGGAGACAGTGACATTCAAGGACGTGGCTGTGGACTGCACCCAGGAGGAGTGGGGCCTCTTGGACCATCCTCAGAAGGAGCTGTACAAGGAGGTCATGCTGGAGAATGCCCAGAACCTGCTGTCCCTGGGTAAGGACATTTCCCCTGCTCACTCTGAGTCTGCAACCAAAGGGAACGTCTCCATTCCCTGGTATACAGGCTTTGGAACATCTGTCAGTCATCAGAGAAGAGTGTTGGGCTCCTGTGCCCAAGAGACAGAGTCCTCCTGCTCCCTGGTTTTCCTATAGAAAGTCTTTGCATTGTGTGATAGGAAGCTGAGGCTTTTCTTTGTTGCCTCTGAGGCAGTCTCTTACAGTTCTAGGCAGTCTCAGGTCAAAGGTCCAGTCAGTGGGGAAGAATCTCAGGGGTTATTGGGTCTAACCTCTGCTGGACATGGATTTTGCTGCCAAATCTCTGAGGAGTGCTCAGGCAGCTTTTCTTTGCAGCCCCTTCCTCTTGGGATGGGCCTAATATTTGGAATATTCTTCTATTTAATAAACACACTTTGGTAGCTCACAGCTTTTAGTTGCCACTTAGTAGAGCAAGTTTGTCTTTAATCTTCCTTATATTCAGGCCTTCCAGACTCCATGCCCAGGGCTCTCCCCCCTGCACTACCAGCTGCCTCTGATTTCTGGACAATGTAAACTATGCCATGGGTCCATCCTTTCATGAAGAAGGTAAACAGGATTAAATTCTCTGACTCCAAACTGGTTCCATGATTTTTCTCCCCCACCTCTCCCCAGAACTCCCCAAAATAAACTCTATGGAACTATCCTTAAGGCTTCCTAGGAACCACTCTGGAGTCCTTTCTTGCATGCCCTTGTGGGTGCCAGGAATAATAAACTGACTGAAAAATTGAATTTGGACTCTCTAGGTTGAGTTTGCCAGCAGGAGTTTCTCCCCCAAGGAGGCAAACACCCCCTGAATGAACAGTCCTCAGAGTTTATATTGGAGTCAGGGAGTGAGGAGCCAGGCAGGGGCCAGGGCAAAAGGTGATGCATCAACGTCCCTGTTGCTGGGGCTTGAGGCTAATCTGGCACCATTATTCTTTTACCCAGTTGGGGGTCTAAGCATTTCTGCCAGAATGGAGCATGACAGGATGGGGGCAGAGGGTTTGGCTATTTCTTAGAACAGGTTGTACAACACGTCCTGCTTTGAGTTATTTGCATCACAAGCACTAAGGGGTCAATACAGACTCCTATGTGTGACCAGAATGGAGTGATCCTCCAAATGGAGCAGCTGTGTATCCACATCCCTTTTCCTACAAGTCTCCTTCCTCATCCCTGATTCCCCACCCCTAGGGCTTCCAGGTCCCAGAAAAGATGTGACCTCTTATTTTGAACAAAGGGAAGCACCCTGGATCCTGGAAGAAGAAGGCCTGAGGAGCCTCTGTCCAGGTGAGTGAGGTGAAAGCAGGTATATGAGAGCTGTGATTGTGAGAATCTGCTATGGGTTGTGGTGAAGGAAGTGCTAGATTTGGGGGTAGGCACTTGGAATTCTTTTTTAGATTTTTTTATTAGCAGTGACTTCCTGGGCCCGTCACTTAATCATGAAGCCTCAGTTTACCTTGGGTAAGTCACAACCCCATTCACCTTGTCTTTCCCCCTCCAAAAGGACCAAAAATATAGGAATAATTGGTCCTGCCCATTTGAAGACTTTTGAAAGTTGTTGTCTTTTCTTTTGTACTGTGGAAAGAGCATATAAAGGAGTTTATGTTCTGCCAGTGAAGGGAAGAGAATATAATTATATATGTGTCTGTCCAAGTTTTATTCCTTGTTTTTTTCAGAAGGAGAGATCAGACTTAATATGAAGAAGACTCCTGTGGAATTGAACCCTTCTGTTGAAGAAAATCAGGAACAAAGATTCATGGGTGATGGTCCTTGTAACTACACTTATGGGAAAGCTTTTACACGCAGAGGCGGTCTTACCCTACATCCGAGAATCCACGTTGGGGAGAAGCTTTATGAATGTAATCAGTGTGGAAAAGCTTTTATACAGAATACTACTCTTAGAGTACATCAGAAAATCCACCCTGGGGAGAAATTTTATGTATGTAATCAATGTGGAAAGGCTTTTACACAAAGGCGTGGTCTTACTGTTCATCAGAGAATTCACACTGGAGAGAAACCTTGTGAATGCTATCAGTGTGGAAAGGCCTTCAGAAGCAGCTCCACTCTTGCTCAACATAAGAGAAGCCACCCTGGGGAGAAACCTTATGAATGCGATCAGTGTGGAAAAACTTTCAGAGGCAGCTCCAATCTTGCTGAACATCAGAGAATCTACACTGGGGAGAAACCTTATGAATGCAGTCAGTGTGGAAAGGCCTTCAGAGGCAGAGAGAAGCCACACTGGGGAGAAACCTTATGTATGCAATCAGTGTGGAAAGACTTTCAGAGTCAGCTCCA
>NW_027186290.1:1108166-1129899 GCF_028583685.1 Petaurus breviceps papuanus | reverse complement strand
AGTCAGCTCCAGTCTTGCTGAACACCAGAGAATCCACACCGGGGAGAAACCATTTGAATGTAATCAGTGTGGTAAAGCTTTTATACGGAGCACCCACCTTAGAGTACATCAGAAAATCCACACTGGAGAGAAACCTTATGAATGTAAAAAATGCGGAAAGGCTTTTACACAGAGAGGCAGTCTTACCCTACATCAGAGAATCCATACTGGGGAGAAGCCTTATGAATGTAATCAGTGTGGTAAAGCTTTTACACGGAAGGCCCACCTTAGATTACATCAGAAAATCCACACTGGAGAGAAACCTTATGAATGCAATCAGACGCAGCCCCAATCTAGCTCAATCTCCAAGAAGCCATACTGGGAAGAAACCAACTGAATGTAATCAGTGTGGAAAGGCTTTCCAGGGCAGCTTTAGTCTTGCTGAATATCAGAGAAAACATTGGAGAGAAACCTTATAAATGTAATCAATGTGGAAAGACCTTCAGAAGCAGCTCTGATCTTGCTGAGCATCAGAGAATCCATACTGGAGAGAAACCTTATGAATGTAATCAGTGTGGAAAAGCTTTTAGATTAAGCTCAGGTCTAGTTAAGCATCAGAAAATTCACACTGGAGAAAACACAAGCCATGTGGTAAAGCCTTCAGGCAAAAGTCAGCCTTCTTTTCACATCAGAGAATTCATATATTTGAAGAGAGGCATGTAAATGGGGTATTCTGAGAAGGTCCACTGTTCTACCCAAGCACCCAAGGGGAACCAAGCTTCCCGAACTATCCCCCCAAGGAGATAGCAGCTGGCCACATGTCTATGTTATATGTCCCAAACCTTTAGGTATTTAACTAATTGGCAGAAGTTGACCCAAGATGACCCCTATCACTGTTGACCAATGTGGGGTTCTTTTGAATAGAATAAAATAAATTACCTTAAGAGATAGAATACTTGGGGCGGCTAGGTGGCACAGTGAATAGGGCACTGGCCCTGGAGTCAGGAGGACCTGAGTTCAAATATGGCCTCAGGGTCAGCTAGGTGGTACAGTGAGTAAGAGGGGTGGGGGGCTGGAGTTGGGAGGATCCGGGATTGGTTCCAGCCTCAGATACTTAACACACACACACACACACACACACAAAACTGGCCATGTAACCTTGGGCAAGTTACTTAACCCCAATTTCTTTAAAAAAAAAAAATCTGGCCTCAGACACTTGACACACTAGCTGTGTGACCTTGTGCAAGTCACTTAACCCCAATTGCCCTCCAAAAAAAAAATAGAATGCTTTTCATAAATGACTTCTCAGAACAACCAAAGGAGAAACCTCTTGTAACTTGGATTACTTTAAGGAAGCCTGAAATGGCATTAAAAAGGATGTGGAAAGGGCTGAAGTTTAGGGCCCTCCACCATGATAGAACTCAATTACAACAGTAAAACATATCTGTGGGCATGTTAGATCAATTTGTCCAAAGCTAAGAAAATCTATCCACCCCTCCCCAAAGAAAACCCACTCCCTCAGAATGAGATCAGGGAAGGAGGGAGTTCTGAGTCTACGACCCTGGCGCCCCAGCTTCTCTCTAAGATAAATAATAAAGGCCAGGAGGGGTGATGATGCCAAAATGACTCACTTTTATATCCGGGACCAAGGTTGACTCTGGGCTATGGCCAAGAAATTTTCAGGAGCCCATGAAACCCCAGGCAATTTGACAGAACTGCAAATCACCTGGTCTACTTATTAGCCCAGCCTCCCTAACATATCAGTTGGTATAGGTTCTGGTGAGTCCTGAGGAGGCAGAAGTGTGAGACTGAATCACTGATGGTAAAAAGCTCCTAGAAGATCATTCTTAGGCACTGCCTAATAACAATGACTGCTGTTGGTTAGACAGAAGAAATTGGCCAAAGACTTATGGAAGCCATTCCTACAGCATTCCCAAGAAGGATTCGGCCTGTTACATGAGTTACTTACAGAATACAATAAAGTATAAAATGCAGATTTTTAGTAATGCCATTCAATACACAGTACCAAATCAATAGCTTCTTTTTTTAAGTCAGGAAAATCCATCTCTCCTTTAAAAGATATGGGAGAGAGCAGATTGGGGGAGGGGATATTCATGGGATGGCTGCTTTGGGGTGGTGGGTAGGGGAAAAATGGGGAGAAAATTTGCCAACTCAAAAATCTTGTGGAAATGAATTATGTAAACTAAAAAACTAGTTCAAAAAATTAATATACAGAGAATTGACTCAAATCTATATGAATACAAGTCATTCCGCAATTGATAAATGGTCAAAGGATATGAACAGGCATTTTTCAGAGGAAGAAATTAAAGATATCTATAAGCATTTGAAAAAATGCTCTAAATCACTATTGATTAGAGAAATGCAAATCAAAACAACTCTGAGGTACCTCATCTCACCAGTTGGCTTGGCTAAGATGACAAAACAGGGAAATAAATGCTGGACAGGATGTGGAAAAATTATAACACTAATACATTGCTGGTGGAGTTGTGAACTGATCCGACCATTCTGGAGACCAATCTGGAGCTATGCCCAAAGGGCTATAAGTAATTTCATATCCTTTAACCCAGCAATACCACGTCTAGGGTTGTATCCCAAAAAGATCATAGAAGCGGGAGGAAGACCCATATGCATAAAAATATAGCAGCTCTTTTTGTGGTGGCAAAGAATTGGAAATTAAGGGGATGCCCATCAATTGCAGAATGGCTCAACAAGTTATGGTATATGAATGTAATGGAATACTATTGTGCCATAAGAAACAAGGAGCAGACAGACTTCATATTTACCTGGAGAGGCTTATACGGACTGATGCTGAGTGAGAAGAGTAGAACCAGGAGAAATTTGTACACAATTACAGACACAATGTATGTGTGATGACGAACTTTGATAGACTGGACTCTTGTCAGCAATCCAGGGTTATAATTCAACCCCAAAAGACTCATGATGGAGAGAGATGTCTACATCTAGAGAAAGAACAGAATTTGAATGTAGATTGAAGTAAATTACCTGCTCTCTTTTTCTTGTTTGATTTTGTTTCCTCTTTCCCATTGTTCCTTCCGTCAGATACAATCCTTCTTTATAATCTGACTAATGTCTAATGTGAAAGTATCTGCAGATCCTATACCTGATTGTATGCCGCCATGGGAGGAGGGGGTGGAGGAAGGGAAGAAAATTTGAAACTCAAAAGAACTGTGGAACTGAATCTTATAAACTAAAAGTAAATGAACAAATTCAAAAAATAATTAAATAAAATGGGAAAAAAATTTTAAAAGGAGAATATTCTCAGCATAGCTTGACTGTTTGATTGAATTTACCTTGTCATCCAAGGCTAGAAGCATTGCCCAGTCTGACTAATGATGAATAGACTTAGCCAGAAGCAGGGGTGGAATCTGGAAGTGAAGAAAAGAGCCGCAGAGCCTGGGCTGTGTTTAGCAGTCTTCTGAACTTCTAAAGAGGTGAGAAAACTGGGAAGGGGGGACATGATGGGGAAAGGTCTTTTTAGACATATATAGATTAAGTGGGGAGAATAAGGGAGGGATTTTTAGAGGGGTGAGTATTATAAGGAAAAAGAAGACAAGGGGAAAAGACCAGATTACAGGGACAGGGTAAAAAGAGAGGCTGATTAGGAAGATAGGAAAAATAAGATAGAATGAAATTCACAAATAGTAATGATAACTTTGAATGGAAATGAGATAAATTCACCCATAAAATAGGAATGGGTTACAAATTAGAATCCAGCAATATGTTGTTTATAAGAAACACATTTAAGAATGAGAAACACCCACAGAGTTAAAATGGAGGGTTGGAGTAGAATTCATTGTGCTTCAGCTGATGTAAAAGGACAGGGGAGTAATGAGTTCAAACAAAGTTATGACTAAAATAGACTTAATAAGAGATAAACAGCATAACTACATTGGGATAAAAGGCATCGTGGACAATGAGGCAATATTAATACTGAGCCTTTATGCACCAAATACTATATCATCTAAGTTTTTAAAAACAGATGAATTGCAATTGAACATGGACAGCAGTAGTACAATAGGGGATGTTAATTTTTTTCTCTCAAAAATCGATCAATCTAACCAAAAATTAAGAAAAAAGTTAAGGAAGTGAGTAAAATTTTAGACAAGGTAGATATGATAGAGATCTAGGGGGAACTGAACAAATACAGAAAGGAATACACCTTTTTCTCAGTGGTTCTGATGGAGTTTATGCTCTGGGAACCCCCTTGCATCTTCCCACTGGATGAGACATTTGCCTGAGGCCATAAACCTTTCCTTGTCCTAGGCCCAAATCTCATTGTTCTGCTACCTCCCAGCCTTGTTATATCCAGTAGCCAGACCTGGGAGGCATGCTTCTGGCTGACCCCTAGAATGAGACCCAATGTCAAAGAGAGCCAGCAAAATCCAGGATGTGTGTGAGGCCCCTGGTTCAGCCCTACCTGGGACCTGTACGCACAGAGTGGGCAACTGGAAGGCAGAGAGAGTTCAGGTCAAAGGGAAGAAAGAGAGAGCTGAAGTCCAAAGGAAAAAAGAGAGAATCTGAGCTCCAGGTGAGGAAGAGCAGTCTCAGCCCAAAGATTTCTGCTTCCCACCAGTCCTAGTCCCAAGAACACCACTCTGTCCAATCCCAGAACACCCCCAAGCCCTGACTGAGACCTTTCCTCCAATCACACCCAAGGCCAGGACTCAAGGATCCTGACTGCTCCTCCTCCCCAAGCGCACCCCTCCATGCCCACTGCAGTGATCCCCTCTTCCCCCTAAATTCCTCCCAGGCCTCCAAACTCCACCTCTGTACTAAGTCATTCACAGCTGATCATTTTGCAATATAGCTGTTGCTTTATGCATAACACATTTCACTATGAATCAGCTCACGTAAGTCTTTCTAGGTTTCCCTGAGAGCATCCTGCTCATCAAAAAAAATTTTTTTTTGCTTTTTGGAGGGCAATTGGGGTTAAGTGACTTGCCCAAGGTCACACAGTTAATTTTTGTGTCAAGTGTCTGAGGCTGGATTTGAACTCCGGTCCTCTTGACTCCAGGTCCAGTGCTCTATTCACTGCGAGACATAGCTGCTCCCTCATCAATTAAAAAAATTGTTTTTAAAGTTGAATCAAACCATTCTGGAGAGGAATTTGAAACTATACACAAAGGGCTATGGAACTGTGCATACCCTTTGACCCAGCAATGCCACTCCTAAGTCTGTTTCCCAAAGAGATCATACATATGGGAAAAGGCACCACATTTACAAAAATGTTTATAGCATCTCTTTTTGTGGTGGCAAAGATTAGAAATTGAGAGAACGCCCATCACCTGGGGAATGGCTGAACAAGTTGTGGAATAAGAATATAATGGAATACAATTGTGCTATAAGAAATGATGATTAGGTGGACTTCAGAAAAACCTGGAAAGACTTATATGAACTGATCCTCAGTGAAATGAGCAGAAGCAGAACACTGTATATAGTAACAGCCACATCATGTGATGACTAACTTTGATAGACCTATTTCTTCTTGGCTCTAAGACAGTTCCAAAGGACTCATGATGGAAAGTACTGTCCACATTCAGAAAAAGAGCTATGGAGTATGAATGCAGATGGAAGCATATTATTTGCTCTTTCTCTCTTTTTTGTTTCTTCTTTCTCAAGATTTCTCCTATTGGTTCTAATTCTTCTTTACAACATGACTGACACAAAAATAGATTTAATATCAATACATATGTTGAGCCTATACCAATGTATTCACTATCTTGGGTTGGTGGGAGGAGAGAAATGGGGAGGAAATTTGGAACTCAAAATCTTATGGCAATGAATGTTGAAAACTAAAAATAAATAAAATTTTAAAAATAAAATAAATGGTTGGATGGGTTCACAACTCCACCAACACTGTGTTAATGTATCATTTTGCTGACATGCCCTCCAACATTGTCATTTTCCTTTTTTGTTCTTTCAGCTATTCGAACAGGGACAAGGCAGTATCTCTGAATTGTTTTAATTTGCATTTATCCAAATCAATAGAGAGAGTATTTTTTTCATACAACTATATACAACTTTGATTACTTTATCTGACAATGGACCATATCTTTTGATCATATATCATTTGGGGTCTGGTCCTGATTTTTATAAATTGGATTAAGTTTTCTATATGTTTCAGAAATGAGACAATTATCAGAGAAACTTGTATCAAAATTTTTTTTTCACAGTTGCTACTACTAACTGTATTTTCCTCCATCCTATTCCATCCCTGTTTATTCCATTCTCTCTCTTCTTTCATGCTGTCCTTCTTCAAAAGTGTTTTGCTTCTGACTACCCCCTTCACCAATTTGACGTCCCTTTTATCACCCCCCTACTATTATCTACTTCCCCTTTCCTGTAGGGCAAGAGAGATTTCTATATGCAATTGAGTATGTATGTTATTCCCTCTTTGAATCAATTCTGATAAGAGTAAGTTTAACTCACTCCACCTCATCTGTCCACTCCTCCCTTCCACTCTAAAAACTTTTTTGCCTCTTTTATGTAAGATAATTTACCCCCTTTCTACCTCTCCCTTCCTCTTTCTCCCAGTACATTCTTCTCTCCCCTCTTAATTTTATTTTTTAGATATCATCCATACACATTCTACCCTAATGATGAGAAAGTTCTTATGAGTTACAAATATCATCTTCCCATATAGGAATGTAAATAGTTCAACATTTTTTAAGCCCCTTATGATTTCCCTTTCCTGTTTACCTTTTTAGGATTCTCTTCAGTCTTGTATTTGAGAGTTAAATGTTTTATTCAGTTCTCTTTTTATTCATTTTCATCAAGAATGCTTAGGAGTTTTCTATGTCATTGAATGTCTATTCATGCCCCCCCTACCCCTCCCCCCTAGAAATTTTATATTTAGCTTCACTGGGAAGGTGATTCTTGGTTGTAATTCTAGGTCAATTGTCCTCCAGAATATCAATGTTCTAAGTCCTCCCATCCTTTAATGTAGAAGCTGCTAAATCCTGAGGTACCCTAACTCTGCCTCCACAATACTGGGATTGTTTCTTTCTGGCTGCTTGCAATATTGTCTCCTTGAACTGGGAGTTCTGGAATTTGGTTATAATATTCTTCAGTGTTTTCATTATGGGATCTCTTCAAAGAGGGGATTGTTAGATTTTTCTCAATTTCTATTTTACTCTCTGGTTCTAGAATATCAGAGAAGTTTTCTTTGCTTAATTCTTGAGAGATGATGTCCAGGCTCTTTTTTTTCTTTTTAATCATGGCTTTCAGTTAATCCAATAATTTTAAAATTATCTCTCCTGGAACTATTTTCCAGGTCAGTTGTTTTTCCAAGGAGATATTTCATATCATCTTCTCTTTTTCATTCCATTTGTTTTGTTTTGTTTTGTTGTTTCTTGATTTCTCAGAAAGTCATTAACTTTCATTTGCTCAATTCCAATTTTTAAGGAATTATTTTCTTCAGTGAGTTTTTGTACCTCCCTTTCCATTTGGCAAAAAGTACTTTTGTTTGTAAGTTTAAAAATATTTTTATTTAAAGTTTTCAGATCCAAATTCTATGCCTCCCCTAACACCCTGAGATAGTAGCAATCAGATACAGGTGATTTTCATAGGGCTGGGTGATTTGATCTGACATGCATACAAATCTCTGATTTCCTGTTTTAATTGAACAATACAATTCTCTTATTGTGGAAGGCAAAGATCTTCTCTTCTGCCATTTCCCCATTCTTTTTTATCCTATTGAAGCTTTCCTTAAAACAATACAAGTGACAAGATGATTCTCCTTTGGTGGTTTTGAGTAGCCATTTATTGAAAGGGACACATCTCCTTGACTTCACTAAGACATTTCTTGAGGTAATTTATTTTATTCTGATCAAAAGAACCCCACATTAGGCAACAGTAAGAAGGGGTATTCTTGGGTCAATCTCTGCCAATTAGTGAAGTACCTGCAGGTTTGAGGCCCATAATATGTCTATATAGCCAGCTGCTGCCCTCTTGCAGGCATAACTTGGGAAGTTTGGTTCTCTGTGGGAACTTTCTGGAATTTCTGGAAAATTCTGGAATTTGACTTTGGCAAGTAATGCAGACAACCTAAATTAAAAACTGGGGCTTTAATAAGTTCTTAACTCTGACTAAACCACAAACTCTGGGACTCATTAGTCCTAACTGTAGGCTTTCACTAGACCCCACTAGCAGGACCTTCACCATGTCCCCATTTACTGGGTGTCTGCCCTGGGGAGCCCAGAAAGATGTCTCCACCCTGTGGCTATAAACACTTGAGCACTTTGGGACTTAGTCATTGATCAGTGTTACTCTTTCCAGGCCTTTATCAGCCCTGGCACCTTTTTTCCTCCTAATAAATGAACTCAACTGAAAGAGACAAGAGATTGGGAGTCAAGCAGGGAGGCATTTACCAGACCACTGAGGAGGAGACAGCAGGCTGGACATCAAAAGCTCCAAATCAGTAACAAAGCAGCTGGATCACCCCTTCCAGGGTCAGGAAGAAGTTCCTAGGCATGGAGAATCCAAGTGCTGACACCAGAAATGTCAATTAGGCAAAGCCCACCCCACCACATGCAGAAGAGTACAGGCGGCAAAAAACCAACTTTTACTTATGAGCTTCTCCGTCTCCTTGCCTGAGACTCGTGCCTCCTCCTAACTCTCTAGGCTAGCTCTGACTCCCAGCTTCTTCTGGGCTTTGCTCCAACCTCCAGCAAGTTCCTCCCATCACAGGTTCCATGTGATTACTTTCTGTGGCCTATTAAGGTACAGTGAAGATCTTCAGATTTCCCTTACCATTACATTCAGCCCTAAGATCTTTCATGTCCTTTACGTAGCAAAAATACATTAGTAATACATTCCATTATAGGTTAATGGGAGTTTAGGGGTAACTGGTGTCAAAAAAAACTTTACAACAATTTAACCGGAATAACACAAAATAAGCCCATAAAACAATATCTTACAGTTGAGGCTTGAGCAGAAGCCCCCCACCATTCCCCCTTCAAATGAGTGGGGCTTAAAATATTGGACTATGGGGCAAAGGTCTCTTCTTTCTTCCTTTCCTTTTTTTGTATGCCCTGCATTTAGCACAGTGCCTGACACACCAGTAAGTAGCCCTTAATAAATGCTTATTCACTTGACTTGTATTTGTGGGATTTGGTTGTGGTTTTTTTGTTCCTGTTTTTGTTCATATTTTGATACCTATTTTTTAATATAACTGTTTTTTGCCACCTTGTGGGTTTTATTCATTTAAAAACATTATTCTGAGGAATTCATCAGTTTTATCAAGAGTATCAATGGGGTTTATGATGGAAAAAAAATCTAAGATCCCCTCGACTAGAGGCTTCTGAGCAGGGAAGTAACATGGCAAAAACATATGCTTTCAGAATGTCATTTTGGCAGCTGTGTAGATGGATATGAGGTGTGTGGGTAGTTGTGTGATGGAGGGGAGAGGGAAGGGATTTGAGGCAGAAAGACCTATTGGGAGGCTTCTTCAATAGTCCAGGCAGGAGGTAATGAAAGCTTGAACTGGGGTGGTATTGGAAGCAGAGAAAATTTAGAGAGAGATTCTAGAGATGTGTGAACGTAACATGGCTGAGATATCACAGCTAATTGACTATTGGGGTTGGGTAAAGGAGAATGGAGAATAAGGGATAACTGCAGTTGTAAACCCAGGAAAGAGAATGGTCTCTTCAACAGGAAAATTAAAAAGAGGAGTAGATTCTGGGGGAGAGATCATGAGACTTCTTTCGTACATGTTGATTTTGAGAGGTTTGGGTGAAATCCATTTCTTTTTTTCCAATTTATTTATCTATTTTTAGTTTTCAACATTCATTTCCACAAGATTTTGAGTTACAAATTTTTCTCACCATATTTCCATTACCCCCCACTGAAAATACCAAGTCTACTTTCCTTTTTGTGTGTGTGTATGAAAGTGTGTAGTTATGCAAAACATTTCCATAGTAGTTATATTATGAAAGACTAACTACATTTCACTTCATCTTTTCATGCCCCCCACTAATTCTCTTTTCTCCTTTGACCCTGCCCCTTTTCAAAAGTGTTTCTAATTACTCTCTTCCCCAATCTGCCCTCCCTTCTATCATCTCCCCTTTTATTCCCTTCGATCCTAATTTCCTGTAGGGTAAAATACCCAATTGAGTGTGTTATTCCCTCTCTAAGCCAAACTCAGTGACTGTAAGGTTGTCTCATTCCCTTTCACCTTCCTGTTCTTCCCTCCATTGTAACAGTTTTCTCTTGTCGCTTTTATATGAGGTAATTTACCCTAGTATATCTATAAGCACATAAAACAGTATCTTAGCATGGTGGTGATGGGGTGCTTGGGATCTATGTTTGTAAAATCAGTTTGTAAACTCAATTTGTAACATCAGTCTGTAAAACCAATTGTTTGTAAAATCACACTCCACTCACCCCCCAGCCTCAGAGCATTAACTCTGCCCCGCAACAACTCATGAATTGTTTATCTCAGCTTGGAACAATAACAAGCTACATCTATGAATCCTTCACTAAAGTATCTATACACATTCCAGCTCAGGCAACTATTATCTCCCCCTTGTATAGTGCCCCACTGCCCCCATGAATCCTTCAATACTCTATCTCTAGGTTGACTCCTTAGTAATTATCCACATACCAAGTCTCCAGCCTTGGTTCCCAGACATCAATCTTGTCAAACATGACACTGATGGGTGGCAGACTGGGCACTTCTCCAATAGCCCTTGACCGCTAGCTGACTTAGTGACATTTCAAGCCTAAAACCACACCTCCAGGTAGCCCCCCCTTGGCTATTTCCCGGTGAATTATGGATAATAGGCCTGCAAAGTTGACATTAAAAGTGCATGTTCCTTTAAACACTGGCCTCACCTTAACTCCTCCCTAATCCCACCCTCTTCTCACCTGGTCAGCATAAATGACATCCAATGAATAGCCTTAACTCCTTAAAAGCTATGCCTGTGTCTTCTTTAAGCTTGCAGGTCCCCTAAGGACTCTTGCCCTCTGTAAAGCATACATTAAACTTTTACGACTCTGACTCCAAGTTGGCTTGGGCTGAATTCTTTCCAGACTGAATCTCAGGCTTTCTGGTCTTAGATAAAGATCAGAGTTCCTGCTGAACCTATTGTCATCCCTCATCATTTTGGTGAGCCAGCCAGGAGGGAAGTCTGTGGTCTCAAGCTTTCTTGGAGCTCCTGTAAGCTCCTTTTACCTCCTCCCTCTCTTCCTGTTCGTTGGGTTCTCCCTTCTAGCACCTAGGAAGGCTTGATTGGACGGTTCCAGTCTTGGACAGACTGGAATCCAGTCTATTTTAAATAGACCCAGGTCACGTCCCATTTGGGATGGAGGATGCTCTGTCTAGGGACAAGTGTCTGCTGCTTAAATTACATACATACATATATAAGAATCTTCTCCCTCAGATCAAAGAAGCAGGCAGACAAACATTTAACTATTTCCTGCCTCACCTAAAAGAGGAAAGTTTTGTGTATCAGAATGCAACTGAAAGGCAACTGAATTCATTCTGGTCATTTTTAGAAAGTGTCACTCCTAATTTGATGCTAAAGATAAGTCAGAATTCATTTTAATATTTGGCATTTAGGCAAATTGGAATATTTTCTTTTTCTTTCTTTTTTTTAAGCAATTAAAAAAGTAACTTGCTCAAGGTTACACAGCCAGTTTTTTCTGGGAGTGATGCTAAGTATCTGAGCCCAGATTCATCCCCAGGTCATCACTGGAGCCGGTGCTCTTACTCACTGAGCCACCTGGCTGCCCCTCAAATTGGAATATTTTCTAAGATTTGATATGAAAAGTGAGGTTTTTGCATTCTCTAGAACTGGGATAAGGGAGTATGTGACACTCTCCTCCACCCCTTGTTAGAAAGGTCAAAGGTATCACTTTCAAAGAAGTTTTTAAGGAGTGGGCACATAAGTGAAATTTATGGGAGTAAAAGTTATACCGCTAAGAGGTGCTGAAGAATAGTAGGGAATTTGAGTTACCCTCCCCCACTTGCTATATTGAGGGCCCCACTGGCAACAGCCCTGGGCCCCTGGGTACCCTGAAGTCCACACTAAGAATGCAGATGACCCTCTTTCAAACCCCTGAGTCCACAACTAGGCTCTGCAATTGTGGGGAGAGGAGAAAAGCCTCTGCACTTGGTAAGCCTAATTTTCTATCAATAATTTTTGCATGTGATGAATTGGAAATGCAATTAATGTCATGTTATTATTTTATTATAGTATCTCTAAATTGTAAAATCTTCATATACTGTAAAAAATTGAGTGACCATTGTGAGCCAGAAATGGTGTTAGATAAAGCAGTTTCAATCTGAATTTTGTTGAAACTAAAAGATGGAGTAAAAGTTGTGTAAAACCAGCTATGTTACTTTATCAGTTCTGCTAACCATATCTTATAATGTTTATTTCATGTGAATTGGATTTTTTATGTTATAGTATCTGATGATTTAAAGCTGTTATATTTGGGATACAAACAGGTAGTAATAATACTGCTGATATTTACTGTGATAGTTGATTGTTCATTTAACTTTTTGGCTATTCTGGAAATATACAGTGATTTAAAGTTATAGTTTCCACATTACTAATGATGAAATGAATAATTCTGTGCATATTGAATTGGAAAGGCATTTTTGTAGAATTCTTATTAAGCAAATTAAAAATCTTGAAAAAAAGGAAAGAAAAATATAGGGATGTGGTTTTCAAGTTTGCTTCATCTAAGGATGTATGTTCATTTGAAGGCTTATGGATCACTACATTCACCATCTATGTGAGATTCCAGAATGTAATTAATTTCTAGTGATAAGTCGATTGGTTGTGTAGCACCAAAAAAAATTTTTTTTTAGTTCTGTGTAACTTCAAAAACTGAAGTTTTAAGGTCACCAGATTGGTAATTTATTTGTTTTTATTTCAAAGTTCAAATTCAAGATCATGATAATTGTTTATGATATTGTTACTGATAAACAGCTAAATTTTCTATGTTGTATGAGAAGCAGTTTCTCTTAAAGTCTTGGAGTATTGCAATTTGGGAAATCATAAGCTTCCAAGTCTGTCTTTGTTTAAAAGGAAATTACAAGATGCAGGGGCAGGCCCAGAAGGCACAGCAAGGCTGGGAGATGCAGGCCCGGAAGGGGCCTGATCAATTCGGAGGGCAAGTCTTCCCACCAACCACAAGGTCCACTACCAGGCCTATCACCAAAGGGCTGGGACTGGAAAGAGCAAGGTAAGAAGCAAATACAGGGGCCCCTGTCCTGGACAGCAAACACTCCTGGGGCTACCACTTCATAGCTCAGAAATTTTTTTTAAAAGCCCCTTTCAGGACCTTCAAAGACAGATTGAACTGATGACAGAGTGAACCTCACTTGCTCCAAACCCCCCCTCTGACCCTGAAAACATAGTAACTCTTGCCCCAGGACAAAACCCTCTACAGTAAAGGCTTGGGATCCTAGAGGAAGGGCATGGCTAGGACCCTGCCTCAAAATGGGTAGAAAGCAGACTACAAAGACAAAGACTCTGGAGTCCTACTATCCTCAGAGGGAGGAACCAACTTCAGAGGGAGACAATGTGGACTCCACACCCAAAGCTGAAACTTCAACAGGGAATGGGTCCCAAGCACAGAAGGCTCTCCTAGATGAGATCAAAAGGAACTTTGAAAACAAAATGAGAGAGATAGAAGATAAAATGAATAATTCTCTCAAAACGAAAATAGCAGAATTAGAAAAACATTATAATGAGGAAAACATCTCTCTAAAAAGAAAAGTGTATGATATGGAAAAGGAGCTTCAAAAATTAACCAAGGAAAATGATTTGCTAAAAACTAGAATTAACCAAATGGAAACAAATAACTCTATGAGGAACCAAGAATTAGTCAAGCAAAACAACAAGAATGAAAAATTAGAAAAAGAGGTAAAATACCTCAAAGAAAAAATAACTGACCTGGAAAACAGATCCAGGAGAGATAATCTGAGAATCATAGGCCTACCAGAAAATTATGATGAAAAAATGAGCCTGGACAACATTCTCCAAGAGCTCGTTAAGGAAAACTGACCTGAGATACTAGAACCTGAGGGTAAAATAGAAATCGAGAGAATCCACTGGACACCTGCTGAAAGAGATTCCAAACTGAAAAGTCCTCGAAATGTTGTGGCCAAACTCCAGAACTACCAGATAAAAGAGAAAAGACTTCAAGCAGCCAGAAAGAAACAATTCAAATATCGAGGGTCCACAGTGAGGATCGCACAGGATTTGGCAGCCTCTACACTGAAAGATCAGAGGCAGTGGAATACAATTTTCTGGAGGGCAAAAGAGCTCGGGTTACAACCAAGGATCACATACCCAACCATACTGAGCATATTCTTCCAGGCTAAGAGATGGTCATTCAATGATATAACAGAGTTCCAGATCTTCTTGATAAGAAAGCCAGAACTCAATGGAAAATTCAACCTCCAATTACGAGATGCAACAGTGACTTAGAAAGGTAAACAAAGAGAACACACACACACCCTGCTATTTGATAAGAGCAAACTGGTTATAGACAAGTAGAGGGTATGACTATAAAATATACAAAATGATGATTTAAATAAAATCTGGTTAAGGGCTACAAAGGGACTGCAATGGAAGAAAAGGAAAGGTTGAAGTGGAAAAGTGTAAATTATGCCACTCATAGAGGCTTAAAAACTGTATAGCAGAGGAAAATAAGGGAGGGATTTGGAAGCATATGAGCTTTCCCCTCATTGGTTCTGGTACAAGGAGGGAATAACAACCAGTTAAGCATAAGACTCGATGGAGAAGAAACGCAAAAAGTATCATTTTAGAGGGAAAGAGGGGAGGGAGAGGAGCTTCGTATGAGATTTGTTCCTGTCACTCTTGATGTGAAGAAGAAATAGCATACTTCATTAAGTATAACAATATCCTACAGGCAGTAGGAGGGGGAAAGGGTTACAAAAGGGGGGTGGGAGTGGCTTATAGGGAGGGAAGTAGTAAGGGGAAAGGGGAGGAAAAGGGAGGGGGGCTGAAAAGGGAACACTGAGGAAGGCTGTGGTCAAAAGGAAAACTATTAAGGGGGGGAAGGAAGAAGGGAGGGAAAATATGAACATTAACAGGGGCAGGAATAGGATGGGGGGAAAGAAACAGAAACAATCATAACTGTAACTGTGAATGGAATGAACTCTCCCATAAAATGGAGATGGCTAGAAGAATGGATTAGAAGTCATAATCCTACAATATGCTGTTTACAAGGAACACATCTGAAACAGAGGGATACACACAAGGTAAAGGTAAAAGGTTGGAATAAAATATATCATGCCTCAGCTAAAGTAAAAAAAAAAAACAACAGGGGTAGCAATCCTTATCTCAGATAAAGCAAAAGCAAAAATTGACCTAATTAAAAGAGATAAGGAAGGAAACTCTATCCTGTTAAAAGGCACCATCAAGAATGAAGCAATATCATTACTTAACATTTATGCACCAAGTGGTGTAGCATCCAAATTCCTAGAGGAGAAGGTAAAGGAATTAGAGGAAGAAATAGATAGCAAAACTATAGTAGTTGGAGACCTTAATCTCCCCTTCTCTGAACTTGATAAATCCAACCTCAAAATTAACAAGAAAGAAGTTAAGGAGGTGAACAGGATTTTAGAGAGGATAGGTATGATAGATCTCTGGAGAAAACTGAATGGGGATAAAAAGGAATATACTTTCTTCTTCGCAGTTCATGGCACATACTCAAAAATTGACCATGTTCTAGGGCATAAAAACCTCACAATTCTATGCAGTAAGGCAGAAATATTAAATGCATCGTTCTCAGATCATGATGCAATAAAAATTATATGCAATAAAGGGCCAGGGAAAGACAGGCTAAAAACTAATTGGAAATTAAACAATTTAATCCTAAAGAATGAGTGGGTCAAACAAGAAATTATAGAAACAATCAGTAATTTCATTCAAGAGAATGATAATAATGAGAGAACATACCAAAATCTGTGGGATGTTTTAAAGGCAGTTCTTAGGGGAAGTTTTATATCTCTGAGTGCATATGTGATTGAATTAGAGAAAAGGGAGCTCAACAAATTGGGCATGCAATTAAAAAACCTAGAAAAAGAACAAATTCAAAATCCCCAATTAAATACTAAATTAGAAATATTGAAGACAAAAGGAGAGATTAATAAAATTGAAATTAAGAAAACTATTGAATTAATAAATAAAGCCAAGGGCTGGTTTTATGAAAAAAACAACAAAATTGATAGACCCTTAGTCAATATGATAAAAGAAAAAAGAAAGAAGAAAACCAAATTATGAGTATCAAAAATGAAAAGGGTGAATCTACCTCCAATGAAGAGGAAATCAAAACAATAATTAGGAATTATTTTTCCCAATTGTATGCACATAAATTTGACAACCTTAGGGAAATGGATGAATATTTACAAACATACAAGTTGCCCAGATTAACTGAAGAGGAAGTAAATTACTTAAATAATCCCATCTCAGAAAAAGAAATTGAACAAGCCATCAGTCAGCTCCCTAGGAAAAAATCTCCAGGGCCAGATGGATTCACTAGTGAAATCTATCAAACATTTAAAGAACAATTGATTCCAATACTCTACAAACTATTTGGGAAAATTAGTGAAGAAAGAGTCCTACCAAATTCTTTTTATGACACAAATATGGTACTGATACCTAAATCAGGAAGAGATAAAACAGAGAAAGAAAATTATAGACCAATCTCCCTCATGAATATAGATGCAAAGATTCTAAATAAAATACTAGCAAAAAAGACTACAGCAACTTATCTCAAGAATAATACACTTTGATCAGGTAGGATTTATTCCAGGAATGCAAGGATGGTTTAATATTAGGAAAACCATCAGTATAATTGATCATATCAACAATAAAACTAGCAGAAACCACATGATCATCTCAATAGATGCAGAAAAGGCTTTTGACAAAATACAACATCCATTCCTATTAAAACCATTAGAAAGTATAGGAATAAATGGAGCCTTCCTTAAAATAATAGGTAGCATCTATTTAAAGCCATCAGCAAGTATTATATGTAATGGGGAGAAGCTAGAAGCATTTCCCATAAGATCAGGGGTGAAACAAGGGTGTCCACTATCACCCCTCTTATTCAATCTGGTGCTAGAAATGTTAGCAGTAGCAATTAGAGAAGAAAAAGAAATCAAAGGAATCAAATTAGACAAAGAAGAGACCAAGCTATCACTCTTTGCAGATGATATGATGATATACTTAGAGAATCCTAGAGAATCAAGTAAAAAACTGCTTGAGACAATAAATAAATTTGGCAAAGTTGCAGGATATAAAATAAACCCACATAAATCCTTGGCATTCCTATATATTTCCAATGAAATTCAACAGCAAGAAGTAGAAAGAGAATTCCCATTTAAAGTTACTGTAGACATTATAAAATATTTGGGAATCTACCTGCCAAAACAAACCCAGGACCTGTATAATCATAACTACAAAACACTTTTCACACAAATAAAGTCATATCTAACTAATTGGAAAAATATCAATTGCTCATGGCTGGGTCAAGCTAATATAATAAAAATGACAATTTTACCTAAATTAAATTATATATTTAGTGCCATACCAATTAATTTACCAAAAAACTACTTTATAGAGTTAGAAAAAATAGTAACAAAATTCATTTGGAAGAATAAACGGTCCAGAATATCAAGGGAATTAATGAAAAGAAATGCTAGGGAAGGTGGACTAGCTTTACCAGATTTCAATCTGTACTATCAAGCAGCAGTCATCAAAAGCACTTGGTACTGGCTGAGGAATAGAGGAGTGGATCAATGGAATAGATTAAGCACACGAGATTCAGAAGTCAATGACTATAGTAATGTATTGTTTGATAAACCTCCAGACCCTGGTTTTGGGGATAACTCACTATTTGACAAAAACTGCTGGGAAAACTGGAATATAGTATGGCAGAAACTGGACATAGACCATTATCTAACACCATATACCAAAATCAAGTCTAAATGGGTGCATGATCTAGGTATAAAGGTTGATACTGTAAGCAGTCTCCTAAAACAAGGAATAGTTTACCTTTCAGACTTGTGGAGAGGGAAAGACTTTATGACTAAACAAGAATTAGAGAACATTATAAAATGAAAAATGGATAATTTTGACTACATGAAATTGAAAAGTTTCTGTACAAACAAAGCCAATATAACCAAGATTAAGAGGGAGGTGGGAAATTGGGAAAGAATCTTTACAACCTATGTCTCTGACAAAGAATTCATTTCTAAAATATACAGAGAATTGAGTCAAATTTATAAGAATACAAGTCATTCCCCAATTGATAAATGGTCAAAGATATGAACAGACAGTTTTCAGAGAAAGAAATTAAAGCTATCTATAAGCACATGAAGAAATGCTCTAATTCACTCTTGATTAGAGAAATGCAAATCAAAACAACTCTGAGGTGCCACATCTTACCAGTCAGATTGGCTAAGATGACAAAACAGGAAAATGACAAATGCTGCAGAGGATGTGGGCAAATTGGAACACTAATGCATTGCTGGTGGAGTTGTGAACTGATCCAACCTTTCTGGAGAGCAATCTGGAATTATGCCCAAAGGGCTATAAATACTTTCATACCCTTTGATCCAGCAATACCACTCCTAGGGTTATATCCCAAAGAGATCATAGAAATGAGAGAAAGACCCATATGTACAAAAATGTTTATAGCAGCTTTTTTTGTGGTAGCAAAGAATTGGAAATTAAGGGGGTGCCCATCAATTGGGGAATGGCTGAACAAGTTGTAGTATATGC
The DNA here is from genome assembly GCF_028583685.1 of Petaurus breviceps papuanus. Lineage (NCBI taxonomy): Eukaryota > Metazoa > Chordata > Mammalia > Diprotodontia > Petauridae > Petaurus > Petaurus breviceps. The sequence continues at coordinate 1,111,108 of NW_027186290.1, read as the reverse complement.
ATGTTATGGAATACTATTGTGCCATAAGACACGAGGAGCAGACAGTCTTCATATTTACCTGGAGAGGCTTAAAAGAACTGATGCTGAGTGAGAAGAGTAGAACCAGGAGAAATTTGTACACAATTACAGACACAACATATGTGTGATGACAAACTTTGATAGACTGGACTCTCTCAGCAATGCAGTGATATAAGTCAATCCCAAAAGATTCATGATGGAGAGAAATATGTACATCCAGAGAAAGAACTAGAAAGAACCAAGTTTATATCCACTTGGAAGCAAAATACCTGATCTTTTTCCTTCTCTTATTTGGTTTTAAGTACTCTTTACCATTTTTCATTCCAGCTGGTACAATCCATCCTTATAACCTGACTAATGTATAATGTGAAAGTATTTACAGATCCTATACTTGACTATAAGCTGCCATGGCGGGGGGGAGGGGGACAAAATGTGAAACTCAAGTAATTGTGGAATTGAATCCTGTAAACTAAAAGGAAACAAACTAATTAATAAAAAAAAACTTAAAAAAATAAAAGGAAATTACAGTTAAGATTGTTTAAAATTGTAAGATTGTTAACTAAGTTATTTGGCTACTGTTTTAATGCTAAAACTTAAAATTGTTAATTGACTACTGTATGTGGAAAAGAGGAGACTGGATGAAAACTTTATTCTGACTAGTTCTGCCCATTCAGAACAGTACTCCTGCATGTATGAGAATTGGCTAAGCAGGGGCATCATTATTACCTCTTCCCCCAGTCTCTTCTGCTCAGAATTCATATAAATTTTCCTTATGTTGTAAAACTGCCAAATTCCCTAGAAACTATCTCTGTTAAGCAAGGTCATTCAGCCTGGGAAAGGAACTTTTTTAATCTTGTAGTTTTTAAATGAACCTAACTTGCTAAGAAGTTGCAGAGATTAGAAAGGATTTCTATCAATTGGCTTTTAGATTTCAGAAGGAAAGATGGTAAATGGAATTCCTTACATTTGTGGCTCCTGATAAAACTTTTTTGCTTATTGCAGCTACAAGAGAATAGAAATAATTATAACTGGCTCTAAGCTATGATTGGTGAAGCTTATTGTTTAAGGTAAAAGGCACTTGGGACCATAACTAAGTTTTATTTTCTGTTTGAATTTTGGTATAGTTATCTGCATTAAATCAGTATCTGAGAGAAAATGCCACAAGCTACTCAGAGGGAATGTGATCCTGTACTGTGGACAGGTGGAAGTCTACATTTGGTAAAGGCCGGAGGGACAATCTTAGCCTCTCTCTGGGATGGGATCCCTCCTGGCTCAGTTTACCCATGAGGTTCCTTTGAAAAGGAATGTTCCCCACCTATTCCTGAATCTAGCTTTGAGGTGGAATGGATATTGCCTGGTTGAATATCTGTAACTTAACCTGAATTTAAACAGAGTCAAGGATGTTTTATCCTGTCATATTTGGAATGTCACATGTCCCTACTTTTTTCCTTCTATAGAAGGTTTCTGTGATCAGAGCAAGTAATCAGTAAAAGATGTGAGCTCTTTCATGTTAGCTTACTGGAAAATCTAATATTATTTTCATCTAGAATTAGAACATGTGCAGAAAGTTATGCAAACTGCTTAAGATCATTCTAAAAGTTTTCAACTAACCTTCTTCAGAAAAGTTTAGTGATCATTTATAAATCTTGAACTGTTTTAAAAGAAGGGAAAATACTTTTAAAAGAAATTTTTTAAATCTCTAGTGTGATTTTTAAAAAGGCCTACTAAAACTTTCATTTGCAAGATAAACGTATTGCTAAATTAATGTAATGAGTTGTAAAGCAGAAGAGATCTTGCTGTTTTGATCTGAATTTGTAGTTATTCCATTATCCAAGCAAAAGTTAATATTTGTAACTGAATATACATGTAAAAGATTCAATTTCTGAAGTATCTCTTTCTTCCAGAGTGAATATAATCAGAGGATAAACAAGCTTTGTGAAACAAGGATGGATGTCTACTATTTAGCTGTGGGGTTCAAGTCAGGAACCTCTTTTGTTAAAGGCAGTACAATTATGTTAGTAAAAGTATAAAAACATATGAGGTATCTTGTCTAGGTAGTATGTAAAAATATAAAGGACAGTGAAATAGTCTGAGTAATGGGTTATACTAGCCCATAGTTACCCCATTTCTGGTCAGTTTTCTCTTACTTCTTTTTGGGCCTTGTTTGTTTAATCTCTCTGCTAGATTTGTGTCTTTTAGGTTCAGCACCCTTCACTTACAGATGACATCTCAGGCTGAGTACCAAACACTCTCTGAGTCCATGACCCATCACCCCCTGGACCTGACATCAGCCAGGCTCTGGACACTGGCTACAGACCCAGCCTATTGAAAGATGGAACCCTGAGAGGCAGGGACAGCTCTATGCCCCTCCCCAGCAGGAAGCAGCTTAGGAAGCTGACACCATCACCCCTTGTCCCCAAATGAATTTGGGTGCCATCTGTTTAAGGGGGGAATGATGGGGTGCTTGGGATCTATATTTGTAATATCAATTTGTAACATCATACTCCCTCCCCCAGCCTCAGAACATTAACTCTGCCCCTTCCCTACCCGCACTCTGCCCAGCTTCAGAGCATTAACTCTGCCCCGCAACAACTCATGAATTTTTTATCTCAGCTTGGAACAATAACAAGCTACATCTATGAATCCTTCACTAAAGTATCTATAAACATTCCAGCTCAGGCAACTATTATCTCCCCCTTGTATAGTGTCCCACTGCCCCCATGAATCCTTCAATACCCTATCTCTGGGTTAACTCCTTAGACCATTATCCACACACTGAGTCTCCATTAGCCTTGGTTCCCAGACATCAATCTTGTCAAACATGACACTGATGGGTGGCAGACTGGGCACTTCTCCAACAGCCCTTGACCGCTAGCTGACTTAGTGACATTTCAAGCCTAAAACCACACCTCCAGGTAGCCTGT
>NW_027186290.1:1086310-1107766 GCF_028583685.1 Petaurus breviceps papuanus | reverse complement strand
TACAATAAACTTTTACAACTCTGACTCCAAGTTGGCTTGGGCTGAATTCTTTCCAGACTGAATCTCAGGCTTTCTGGTCTTAGATAAAGATCAGAGTTCCTGCTGAACCTATTGTCATCCCTCATCAGTGGCTTGACCACAAGCACCCCATTGTTCCCCACCTCAAACTAATGGGACTCAAAATCTTGGGGTAAGGGGTGAAGGCCTCTTCTCCATAGCTACTTCCTGCTGCTTTTGGACATAGAGGTGTCCCTGCCCCAGGAGGTCACATTTGAGTGGTCTTTTTTTTTTTAACATCAAGAATCTTTGTATTAGAAAATAAAGCCACAGAACACATATGGTAATAAAACTGGAATTATTTTACTGGAAAATTTCATAAAAAGAGCCAATAATTTTAAAATCAGGAGAGTAGAAAACACACCTAAGATCTGCTCCTTGATGGAAAGTATTATTTGTATTATTTTCCCCAAGCTCACAATGGATTTCCTCTCTTCTCCTTTGATATACTATTTACACATAAAAAACATATGTGCCATTTTCCTGTTCATTTAGTTATGGGGACTATGATACTCAAATTCTTTTTGACATTCCTCAACAGCTGCCTCCTTAGCTTTCCCCCTTCCTTCCTTCCTAATTCCTTGATGAGAGAAGAGGAAAACAAAGTTAAAGATAAGAACTCATTAGCTATAAATTACATGTCATTTGTTTGAATGAACATAATATCTCAGTGCTGTTTTGATAGACCTTGGGGGAACACTTTGAGTATTACTCTAAGTGCTAGACTAAGCACTGAACAATTTAATAGAGCTATTAGAGTTTGGCCTTGTTTCTTTCTGGTTTTTACTTCAAAAAATATTCACAGGAAACTTTCATTGCCTGATAGGAGGAAACAAAAGCTTGCTTTTCAGTATATGCTTTACTTCACATGGGAGTTATTTAAGTGAAGCCTTTAAATGTTCCAGCAAAAGTACAATGACCAGGTTCTCTTTTAAAAACCTAAGTGATTCTAATACAATAATTCTGGGAAAAGATAGATCTACATGCCCCAAAGTAAGGTTTTTTGGCGTCTTCATTCCAGATCAGGATTGGCTATAGCTGTTGAGCCAAGCCATTAGTTCTGGCACCCCTTTTTTTCAAATTTCTTTTTTTATTACCAACTTAAAAACCATTAACAAACACATTTCAATAAGCAAAATGAAAAAGAAAAAACCTGTAAGGTACAGGTATTTTTAAAGTGCATATTAACTTTAACAATATAGAAATATGATTGTCCTGTTTTTTTTATTGCTTTCTGAAACTTTTTGTTCCCTTTGCAGATTTTTAATATTGTATTGATTCTCTTTTGTTTCTTTTGAGAGGCAATTGGGGTTAAGTGACTTGCCTAAGGTCACACAGCTAGTTTTATGTTAAGTGTCTAAGGCTGGATTTGAACTCAAGTCCTCCTGACTCCAGGGCCGGTGCTCTATTCACTGTGCCACCTAGCCATCCCTGTTTCTTTCTTTTTTAATCTCTATCACTAACTCCCCCTATCCTCATGCCAATAGAAGTTCTCTTTTATTAGAAATAGATATGCAGTATTCATGTGGAGGTCAGAGTTTTGTCTGGTCTGGGAGGGCAGAAGACCAAGCCCATTTGAAGGAGACATGGCTGCTAAACTGTTTGAAGCTGTTGGCAAGTTTGGCCTGGGCTTGGCTGTTGTAGGAGGAGTTGTCAACTCGGCTTTATATAATGTGGATGCTGGCCACAGAGCTGTCATCTTTGATAGGTTCCAAGACATTGTTGTAGGGGAAGGGACTCATTTTCTCATCCTGTGGGTACAAAAACCAATTATTTCTGACTGCCGTTCCTGGCCACGGAATGTCCCAGTAATCACTGGCAGCAAGGATTTACAGAATGTCAAACTCACTCTATGTCTTCTCTTCCGACCTGTTGCCAATCAGCGGCCCCGAATCTCCACCAGCATTGGGGAGGACTAGGACCAGCGGGTGTTGCCGTCCATAACCACTGAGATCCTCAAGTCGGTGGTAGCTCGATTTGATGCTGGAGATTTGATCACCCAGAGAGAGCTAGTCTCCAGGCAAGTGAGCGATGACCTCACAGAGGGAGTGGCGACCTTTGGGCTCAGCCTAGATGACGTTTCTTTGACGCATCTGGCCTTTGGGAAGGAGTTCATGGAGGCAGTAGAAGCTAAACAGGTAGCTCAGCAGGGAGCAGAGAGGGCCAGATTTGTAGTGGAAAAGGCTGAGCGACAGAAAAAAAAGCAGCCATCATCTCAGCTGAGGGTGACTCCAAAGCGGCCGAGCTGATTGCTAATTCACTGGCCACAGAGGGAGATGGCCTAATAGAGCTTCGTAAGCTGGAAGCTGCAGAGGACATCGCATACCAGCTTTCCCGATCTCGGAACATCACCTACCTGCCCGCCGGACAATCGGTGCTCCTCCAGCTTCCCCAGTGAGGCCTGTGGCCCCACTGATCCTACCCCACTCGGCCATGATTTAATCTACAGCTTTCTCCTTGTCCCCCCATCCAAAATCACTGTGAGATTTAACGATTTGGCTTAAGCAAAGGAAATAAAATTAAAGTCATTTTGGGATCTTGAATTGCTCCATGAGATTAAGCTCTTTCATTCTTTTTTTTTTTTTTAAGCAATCGGGGTTAAGTAACTTGCTCAAGGTTACACGGCCAAATGTTTCTGGGTGGGTGCTAAGTGTCTGAGCCCGGGATTCGATCCCCAGGTCATTCCGACACTGGAGCTGGTGCTCTTACTCGCTGTGCTAGCTGGCCGCCCCGAGCTCTTTCATTCTTTACATCTCTGCTGTCCACCCCAACTTTAAGTAAGAACTGATGTCTGTCTTGAACAAATGGCTGGGGTAACACTACTCTCAGCCCTCTGGAGAAGTACAACCCCAGTGCTGCTGGGGACACAGAAGAGGTCAGAGGAAGAAGAGTGCAGAGATGTGCAAGTGGACATCTTTAATCAGCTGTGGTGGACCAGAGCTTCCCCCCATTTGGCCAGAGAAGATAAAAAGGATGGCCCCCAGAGCCTTAGGTGGCTATCGGCTGTAGTTAGAGAGAAGGTGACCCTCCCCTCATCCCAGGAGGTGCTATGGAGGCTCAGAAAGGAAATGGTCCTTCTATTGCCATGAGGCTGATCATTAACTGTGGCACTGGTAGCAGATGGGCATGTGATTGGTACTGATTGAGAGCTGGCCCTGCTGGGGGCATAAGGGAAATTATTTTGGAAGGAATGGTCTTTGGGGAAGGGTCCTGAAATAAAATGGGGATCCACCAGGAAGCTTCCCCCTCATCCCTAGCCCCTTGGAAAATGCCCAGGAGGGAACTCTCAATCTCAGGGATTGCATTCAACATTGATTGAATGTGCTCTCCAGTGATGTGTAAGTCTCAAGTTCCTGGCTCTTCTATCCAGAGACACTGCCCTTCCAGACAACTCTGTGTCTTGTGTTGTGGAAGGAATGGGAACAGCCATGGGGGAGAGAACAAATTGTGTAACCTGCCTTCAATAAATGACATCCAAATTAAAAACAAAAAGAAACAGATATGCATAGATATGCTATAACTATCTATAGAAACAGATATAGATATATAAATGTGTTTTGGGGGGAGGGAAAGGAAGGAGAGAGAGAGAGAATGGCAAAGGAGTTAAAGCATTGACTACGTCTGGAAATGTGTCTCATTCTGTATCTCTGGGTCATCACCTCTCTAACAAGAGGCAGGAGGATTGCTTTAATTATCGGTGGGATCCACTTCTCTGCCAGTGTTAGCATACCCTTGTGATACTTTTCACTGTGGCTGCGACTAAGTCTGTTGTTGTGGTTTTGTCTTTATTAATTTGCTTACTTTTAGTTTACAACATTGAGTTCCACAGTCCATTGAGTTTCAAATTTTCTCTCCCTCTCCCCCCCCCCCCCACAGCAGCATGCAATCAAGTATAGGTTCTGCAAAGACCTAGACATTAGTTAGGTTGCAAAGAAGCATTATAACCTGTGAGATATGGTACCTTAGAGCATAAAGATATCTTTAATTTCTACCCCTGAAAATTGCCTTTTCAAATACTTTGACCATTTATCAATTGGATAATGACTTGTATTCTTATAGATTTGACTCAGTTCTCTGTATATTTTAGAAATGAGGCCTTTATCAGAGACACTGGTTGTAAAAATTCCCAATTTTTCACTTTTCTCTTAATCTTGGTTACATTAACTTTGTTTTTACAGAAGCTTTTCAATTTAATGTAATCACAATCATTCATTTTGCATTTTATAATGCTCCCCAATGCTTGTTTGGTCATAAAGTCTTCCCTTTTCTATACATCTGACAGGCAAACTATTCCTTGCTTTCCCAGATTGCTTACAGTATCAGCCTTTATCCCTAGATCATGCACCCATTTAGACTTGATTTTGGTATATGATGTTAGATAATGGTCTATGCCGAGTTTCTACCATACTATATTCTAGTTTTCCCAGCAGTTTTTGTCAGATAGTGAGTTCTTATCCCAAAACCGGGGGTCTTTGGGTTTATCAAACAGTAGATTACTATAGTCATTGACTGCTGAGTCTCAAGTGCCCAATCTATTCCATAGATCCACTACTCTATTCCTCAGCAACTACCAAGTAGTTTTGATAACTGTTGCTTTATAATATAGATTAAAATCTGGTATGGCTAGGCCACCTTCCCTAGGCATTTCTTTTCATTAATTCCCTTGATATTCTGGACCTTTTGTTCTTCCAAATGAATTTTGTTACTTTTTTTCTAGCTCTATAAAGTAAATTTTTTTTGACAGATTGGCAATGGTACTAAATATGTAATTTAATTTGGGTAAAATTGTCATCTTTATTATATTAGTTCTACCCAGCCACGAGCAACTGATGTTTTTCCAATTTGTTAGATCTGACTTTATTTCTGTGAAAAGTGTTTTGTAATTGTGTTCATATAGGTCCTGGGTTTGTTTTTCCAGGTAGACTCCCAAATATTTGGTGTCTACAGTAACTGCGTAAATGGGATTCCTCTTTCTATCTCTTGATGCTGGATTTCATTAGAAATGTAGGAATGCTGAGGATTTATGTGGGTTTTATATCCCGAAACTGCCAAATTTATTTATTGTCTCAAGTAGTTTTTTACTTGATTCTCTAGAATTTTCTAAGTGTATCATCATATCATATGCAAAGTATGATAGCTTGGTCTCTTCTTTGACTAATTTGATTCCTTTTTCTTCTCTAATTGCTACTGCTAACATTTCTAGTAGAATCTATGTGCATACAATTGGGCAAAATAATTCCTAATTATTTCAATTTCCTCTTCATTGGAAGTAGATTCACCCTTTTGATTTTTGACACTCATCATTTGGTTTTCTTCTTTCTTATCATATTGACTAAAGGTCTATCAATTTTATTTTTTTTTCATAAAACCAGCTCTTAGTTTTGTTTATTAATTCAATAGTTTTCTTAATTTTAATTTTAGTAATCTCTCCTTTGTTTTTCATTATTTCTAATTTAGTATTTAATTGGGGACTTTCAATTTGTTCTTTTTCTAGTTTTTTCAATTGCCTGCCCAATTTATTGACCTCCATTTCCTCTAATTTATTCATGTATGCATTCAGATATAAAACTTGCCCTAAAAACTGCCATTGCTGCACCCCAAAAGCTTTGGTATGTTGTCTCATTATTGTCATTCTCTTGAATGAAGTTACTGATTTTTCCTATAATTTCTTGTTTGACCCGCCCATTCTTTAGGATTTAGTTTCCAATAAGTTTTTAGTCTATCTTTCCATGGCCCATTATCAATATGATTTTTATTGCATCATGATCTGAGAAGGATGCATTTAACATTTCTGCCTTTCTGCACTGAATTGTGAGATTTTTATGCCCTAGTACTTGGTCAATTTCTGTGTATGGGCCATGTACTGCTGAGAAGGTATATTCCTTTTCATCCCCATTCAATTTTCTCCAGAGATCTATCATCTCTAGCCTCTCTAAAATTCTATTCACCTCCTTAACTTCTTTCTTGTTTATTTTGAGGTTAGATTTATCAAGTTCATAGAGGGGGAGATTGAGGTCCCCCACTATCATAGTTTTGCTATCTATTTGTTCCTCTAACATCCTTAACTTCTCCTTTAGGAATATGGATAATATACCATATATATTAAGTAATGGTATTGCTTCATTCTCAATGGTGCCTTTTAGCAGGATATAGTTTCCTTCCTTATCTCTTTTAATTAGACCTGTTTCTGCTTTTGCTTGATCTGAGATAAGGATTGTGACCCTTGCTTTTTTTACTTTAGCTGAAGCATACTGTATTATACTCCAGCCTTTTACCTTTACCCTGTGCGTGTCCCCTTGTTTCAGATGTGTTTCTTGTAGACAGCATATTGTAGGATTGTGGTTTTTAATCCATTCTGTTATCCACCTGATAGTCAGTTGTTCATCCCATTCACATTCACAGTTATAATTGCTCCCTACCATTTATGTTTTTGTTTCTTCCTTATCCCTTCCCCACTTTAAGAGTTTTCCTTTTGACCACTGCCTCGCTCAGTATTCCCTCCCTGTGCCCCCCTCTTTACCTATCCTTTCCCCTTACTATTTCACTCCTTTCTAATTCCACCACCTTACCCCTCCTACTGCATGTAGGGCACAATGGATTTTTTATACTTAAGGGAGTATATTATTCCCTCCTTGAATCTAAACCAATGAGAGCAAATTTCATACAGTGCTCATCTCCCTCCCTCCTTTCCCTCTATTATGAGTTTTAGTGTCTTTTCACGTTAGAATCCTAAACTTAACTGATTATGTTGATCCCTCTTTTAGCCAGAACCAAGGAGAATAAAGTTCATATGATGTTCAACCCCCTTCTTCCCCTCTACTATAGTATGTTTTCATGCCTCTTCATGTGGCATAATTTACCTTTTTCTGCCCCATCCTTTCCTTTTCTCCCATTACAGTCCCTTTGCACCACTTAATACGGTTTTTATCATCAGATTAGTTCTTTTATACCCACACCCTCTATGTATGTATATCCCTTTAAATGTCACGATAATCATATAAATTTCAGTATTGACAGATATCAGCTTCACATATAGGGATGTAAACTCTTATTGAATCACAAGTTGTGTGTGTGTGTGTGTGTGTTTTCTTTGCTTACCTTTTAATGTCTCTCTTGAGTCTTGTATTTGGAAATCAGATTTTCCATTGAGATCTGGCTTTTTCATCAGGAAAGTCTGGAAGCCCCTTATTTCATTAAATGACCATCTCCTTGCCTGAAAAATTATGCTCAGTTTTGCTGGGTAGTTGATCCTTGGTTGCAGTCCTTGTTCTTTTGCCTTACGAAGTATCAAAGTCCAATCTCTAAGATCTTTTAATGTAGAAGCTGCTAGGTCCTGTGTAATCCTGACTGTAGTTCCATGATATCTGAATTATTTCTTTTTGGCTACTTGCAGTACTTCCTACTTGACCTTGTAATTCTGGAATTTGGCTACTATATTTCTTGGAGTTATCAATTTGGGATCTCTTTCAAGAGGAGTCTGATGAATTCTTTTGACAACTATTTTGCCTTCTGATTCTAGGACCTCAGGACAGTTTTCTTTGATGATCTCTTGGAGGGTGTTGTCCAGGCTGCTTTTCTCATCATGGCTTTCTGGTAGACTAATAATTCTTAGGTTATCTCTCCTGCATCTGTTCTGCAGGTCAGTTGTTCTTCCAGTGAGATATTTTATACTTTCTTCTAATTTTTCAATCTTCATGTTTTGTTTGACTGATTGGATTCATCATAGAGTCTTTAACTTTGATTTGGCTGATTCTAATTTTTAGTGAATTATTTTCCTCAGTTATTTTTTGAAGCTCCTCTTTTAGGGAGGTATTTTCTGCAGTTAGATTTTGAACTTCCTGTCCCAGTTCACAAATTTTACTTTTTAAGGATTTGTTTTCTTCAGTGAGATTTTTTTTCCAATTTGGTCAATGTAGATTTAAATCTATCTCCTACCTCCCTAATTTGGCTCTTAAAATCTTTCTTCAGCTCCTCCAAGAATGCCTTTTGGGCTTGAGACCAGTTCATATTTCCTTCTGTGGTCTCAGGTGTGAGCATAGAGTCCATGTTGTCCTCTGAATTTGGATGTTCTTGTTTGCTATAATAGGATTGTATCATTCTTGATTTCACAGTTTCCTTCTTGCCCACTGTGCTTGCCTATGTCCTGAGTTTTTAAAGTGAATTTCTGTTTCTGGGGTACAGATGTACTGTGCTTCTCAGGCTGGGAGCTAGGGGTTTGGTTGTTGACTTTGTGTGTTGTAGCCTCTGGGTGTTTAGACTGAGGCCAAGGCCGGGACACTGTGTTTCCCCTGAGTTACCCTGAGTCCCACAGAGTAACATGTAGGGGAGGGGTGGTCTGTCCACCTCAGGTTTCTGCCTTTGTGCCTCTGGGCTACAACTCAGGCAAGCTCAGGAGCTGGTGAGCAGCAGGGTTGATGTCGTCAGATTCCCTGCTAAGGCCCACCTAGGCTAATGTTGTTAGTGCTTACTGGCTCCACCCCCCTGGGCTTTGGGTCTCCCACTGCTCAGCTGAAGTGGGGCTTCTGGGGACACCACTTGCCCTTCACTTCAGGCTCACAGCTTCAGTCACACCCTTGCTCTAGGATTTCCAGCCTGAAGCTGTATCCACTGTTTCAGGATTGTATACTGGATGGTAGCATTTATCTCTGGGTTTTCAGAATCTGGGAGGGGTATTAGAGCAACTAGGTTTTCCTCTGCCATCTTGGCTCCCAGTGGTTTGGGAAGGTGATTTTTAAACATCCAGGATGTGGGCTGATAGCCCCAGGGGAAGCTTCTGCCCATGCCCTGTGCTTTCTCTTACCCAGCTCTGACCAATCCTCTGTCCCAAGGTGACGATGTCTGCAGTAACAGGCACATTGTGGGATGACTGACTTTGTTAGATTTAGCTCATCTTAGCAATTCAAGGACCTAAAAGAACTCATGACAGAAAATGCCATCTACATCCAGAAAAAGATATGTGGAGTCTGAATGCAGATCAAAGCAGAATATTTGTTCTCTTTTTTTTGTTTTGTTTTGTGTTTTCTTCCTTATGCTTCCTCCATTCGTTCTAATTCTCCTACACAACATGACTAATGTGAAAATACTTTTGATAAAATGTCTACGTAGAGCCTATATGAGATTGCACACCCTCTTCGGCAGGGGAGAGAAAATTTAAAACTTATGGAAGTGAATGTTGAAAACTAAAAATCAAGTAATTCATTTTTTTTAAGTTTCTGGGTCTCCTTTTGTATTGGGTGACTTTCTTTTCCTAATTTTGTTTCTCTTTTTAGCTTTTCCACTTGATTTTTAAAGTCTTGTTTAAATTATTCGACAAATTCTTCTTGGCAGGTGATTATTTGACATCATTGGCTTCAATATCCTCCTCTGAAGAATAACCCTGGTCTTCTCTATTCACAGAGTAACACACCATATTTGGATTCTTTCTCCTCTGGCTGGGCAGTTTTTTAAATATGGTTTAATTTTTGCAATCACCTCTAGGCCTGGGGTATGGGTGTGATGCCTCTGGACTCCTTCAGTTCTCCCCTCTGACCTCAAATAGGTTGTACAACCCGTCCTGCTTTGGGTTCTTTGCATCACAAGCACTAAGGGCTCAGTACAGACGCCTGCATGTGACCAGAATGGAGTGATCTCTAAATGAGCAGCTCTGTATCCTCACCCCTTTCCCTACAAGTCTCTCTCTTTCCTCATCCCTGATTCCCTGCTCCCAGGGCTTCTAGTTCCCAGAGAAGATGTGATCTCTTATCTTGAGCAAAGGGAAGCACCCTGGATCTTAGAGGAAGAAGGCCTGAGGAGCCTCTGTCCAGGTGAGTGAGGTGAAAGCAGGTATATGAGAGCTGTGATTGTGAGAGGCTGCTATGTGTTGTGGTGAAGGAAGTGCTAGGTTTGGGGGTAAGCACTTGGAATTTTTTTTCAGATTTTTTAGTGACAGTGGCTTCCTGGGCCAGTCACTGAACCATGAAGCCTCACTTTAAATACGTGTAAAATGAGGGGGTTGGACTCCATGGCCTTTCAGCTCCCTTCCAGGAATAAATTTATCATTTTATAAGAATTTACTATTTGGAATTTGGGGCATGAAGTGCCAAAAGGGATTCAGCTCTCCAATATGAGCTCTATTAGACCTCATTCAAACCAACAAAGATTTAGGATCTCCTGCAGGATAGACAATAAGCACTGGGGACCTAAAGGAATGCAAGTGTCTTCCTCAGCCCTCCTAGATTTCACAGTCTGGTGGGCAGTCCAACACCTTTAGAGAAAGCCAGTGTGGACAGTTAAATGGGAGCTGGGCAAGAGAGGGAAGCCCCTAAAGTGGGGAAGACTGGGAAATGTTTGTTATGAAACGGGGGCTCTAGCTGGGGCTTCAGAGAGGCCAGGAGAAGCATTCTAGGCGAAAGGGAGAGTGAGAAAAACCCAGGAAGTCAGGAGGAGGAGGAGTGTCCTGTTACCAGAACAGAAAGGAGGCCCACACCACTGGGTTATAGCATGTATGGGGGGAGATGGGGTGAGCAAAGACTGGAAGAGTCGGAGAGGGGGAGGTGATGCAGTGTTCAACAGCCCAAGGGAGGATTTTACACGGGATCCTTTTGCTGGGGAGTCAGGAGGCTGTTGAGCGGGTGGTGACAGGATCTTGTGAGACCTTTAGGAAGATGAACTTGACAACTGGGTTGGGGATACTCTGGACTGGGGGGAGATGAGGCAGCCAGAAGAACCAGCAGGCTCTGAAATACCTCAGGTGTGAAGTGACCGGGGCCTGAATGCAGACAGTGACAGTCTTTGGGGGGGGTGTATGGGAGAGATGTCACCCAAGTGGAATCCCAGGACTTTGCTCTAGAGCAATATGGGGTTAGGAGGGTGAATGTGTGAGAGTCAATGAGAAAGGCCTGACCCTTCATCTCCGAGCCTGGACTGTTGAGGACGCTTGGGATAACGTTAGGAATGTGGGCAGATGGGAGCACTGGGGGAAAGAGAATGGGTTTCATTCTGCATGTGGGAAGGGAGCGACCAGGAGAGAGTAGTGTCACTGAGGCTTGGAGAGGAGAGTATCAAGAAATAGGGGTGACGGGCACTGCCAAAGCCTGCCAAGAAGTCAGGAAGAATGAGGGTCAAGAAATGGCCATAGAATTTAGCTTTGTCTGATACTGATGCCCAAAAGGAAAAGAGGCATCTGAGTAATCTGAAATAAGGAGAATAAGAGAGCTCTTTAAAAAATGTCCAGCTTTTTGAGTGACATAGGACGCCAAGCTCTTAAGCAAGAAGGCATGGATTTGGGGAGAAAAAAGCCACCAGGGAGGGTTGGGGATGAATGAAAAGATTTGGAAAAGCTGCTGTGGTGAGTGGGATGGGGAGTTATTTATGGAGATGTCAAAGCATTGCCTTGCCAGCTGAGACTGTGCAGCCTAAATCTCTAGTGGACCAGGCAGCCTGGTTCCATGGTTTTCTCCCTCTCATCCAGCAGCCCATGAGTAGGAGTGAAGGCTGCTGCCTTACCTGGAAATGATCCAAGGCCAAGCTTTGCATTCATCATCACCCAAATCCCCTTCCTGATGTCTATGTCTCAGTCCCTCTCCCATTCTTGGGGAATCACTGACCAGGTTCTTGTAGGTGAAAACCACCTTCATTTAGGGAGCTGGGAGGCAGGGCCTTGAAGGCCTCCTATGATAGGAGACTGTTCAAGAGTCTAGTTTGTTACCTTCATTGTTGGGTCTCGTCAGATTTCAATAGGGTCAGACCCTAACAAAGGTGACTACTGAGAGGTGAGTAGTTTCAAGAAAGAGAGAACCATGAACTGCTTGAGGGACCATTGGCAGATTTTTAGTTCAAATCCTTTTGAGCCCTGTCTAGACCCTCCAAGGGGTCTGTGAACCCCTACATGGGAAAGAGCTTCAGGAGGACTTATAGGGCAGTAGGCTGTCCATTTCCTTACAAGAGGATGTCAGACCCAAAGTCGTGGATGAGACACATTTTCAGACATGGGAAATGCCACACATTTTCAAAGGTGTGGTTATTATGAAGATTTTTTCTTTTTTTTTAGTACAAATAGGTTTTATTTTTTAATATATTTTCCCATATTAAATATTAAAACAACTTTTAAACATTTAAATAAATTTAAATTTCCAAATTCCTTCAGTCCTTCCTCTCTCCCTTCCATGAGATGGTGAGCAGTCTTAGATGGATTATACATGTCCAGTCTTTTAAGACAAGGATTTTATTTTTATTCTAGTGAGCAGAAGCATTTAGTGACAATTTTTTTATTTAAATTTTAAATTAAATTTAAATAATTTAAATTTTTCAAAAATGTTTTTAATTAAAAAATTTTTTTTTCAAAGGAAATAAGTAATCATTCTCATAATAAAAAGGGGCAGCTAGGGGGTGCAATTGGTAGAGTACTGGCCCCAGTATCAGGAGGATCTGAGTCCAAATCCAGCTAGAGACACTTGACACTTACTACCTATGTGACCCTACACAAGTCCCTTGGCCCTGACTTCCTTGCCAAAAAAAATTTTTTTCAAAAAAATTTAAATAGTCCAGCATTTTTATGTTTCATATAAATACAAAAAACAGCACTGGTATTCTTCATGTGACCTCAAATACTGCAACAGAAAAAAAAAAAGATTAAAGCTTGTTACTAGGGCCATTACATTATATTTACAAATATGAGAGATCAAGAAATAATGTGAATATTTAGTATAAGAGCACCAAATCTCATAACATCTAAGAAGGGAGGATTGAAAGTACAAACGATGAAAGTGAGAAGGAAAGACTGATTGGAAGCTACCCCTCTTGTACTATAGACAGAACATGCTAAGTCACAAGTTGGTGCTCTTTCAGAAGGAGGGATCAGACTTGAAGTGAAGGAGACTCCTGCAGAGCTCAGCCTTTGTGTGGAAGAGAAATCTCTTCTCTTCATTGCTGAATGAACATTGGAAAGAAACTTTGTGAATATAATCAATGTGGAAAGGCTTTCAGCATGAACTCTAAACTCACTGTATATCAGAGAATCCACACGGGAGAGAAAGCTTAGGAATGAAATAAATGTAGATAGGCTTTTACAAGGAGACCTTAACCTACATCAGAGAATACATACTGGGGAGAAACCTTATGAAGACAACCAGTGTGGAAAGGTTTTCAGAGGAAGCTCTTTTCTAGTTAAACATCAGAGAATCCATATTGGAAAAAAAAAAGTTATTGATGCAATCAGTGTGTTAAAGCTTTTACACAGAAGGCCCTGTGGCATGAACTAAATATTCACAGCACTGATGATTATGAATATGCTGGTGTAATTCTGGATCGCAAGATGTGACAGACTCTCCATGTAGAAGTCAGAAGCAAAACATTTATTCAGACACCAGAAAGCTAAATCCCAACATCAGGAAACCAAATCCAACATAGCAACATGGAAGGCAATACACCATAGCATAGCAGGGAGCCACACCATCCTTTAGCAACAAAAGCCTAGCTGTCACAGCAGATGGCCAAAAACCAACTTTTACTCATGAGCCTATTTGTCTCCTGCCTGGCGTGTGTGCAGGCTCTCTTCCCAACCATGTATTCAGTTTGGAGTCAGAGAATTTGATCTTGTTCAAGCCTCTCAAATTCAACATGTATGAAGGAGGATTCATGATCTCTCCCCCAGAATCTACTTCCTCTTCTTAATTTTCCTATTTCTGTTGAAGAGACCATTCTCTTTCCTGGGTTTACAACAGCAGTTATCCCTTATTCTCCATTCTCCTTTACCCCACCCCAATAGTCAATTAGCTGTGATATCTCAGCCATGTTACGTTCATACATCTCTAGAATCTCTCTCTAAATTTTCTCTGCTTCCAACACCACCCCAGTTCAAGCTTTCAATACCTCCTGCCTGGACTATTGAAGAAGCCTCCCAATAGGTCTTTCTGCCTCAAATCCCTCCCCTCTCCCCTCCATCACACAACTACCCACACACCTCATATCCATCTACACAGCTGCCAAAATGACATTCTGAAAGCATATATTTTTGCCATGTTACTGCCCTGCTCAGAAGCCTCTAGTCCAGGAGTTCTTAGCTTTTGTTTTTTTTATCATAAACCCCATTGATAGTCTTGATGAAGCTGATGAATTCCTCAGAATGTTTTTAAATGAATAAAATAAAACCCACAAGGTGACAAAAGAAACCAATTATATTAGAAAATAGGTATCAAAATATGAACAAAAAAACCCAAGCCCACAAATTCAAGTCCAGTCAATCAGCATTTATTAAGGGCTACTGGTGTGTCAGGCACTGTGCTAAGATCTGGGCATACAAAAAAAAAAAAAGGAAAGGAAGAAAGAAGAGACCTTTGCCCCATAGTCCAAGATTTTAAGCCCCACTCATTTGAAGGGGGAATGGTGGGGGGCTTCTGCTCAAGCCTCAACTGTAAGACATTGTTTTAAGGGCTTGTTTTGTGGTATTACTGTTACACTATTGTAAAGTTCTTTTGACACAAGTTACCCCTAAACTCCCATTAGTCTATAATGAAATACATTGCTAATGTATTTTTGCTATGTAAAGGACATGAAAGATCTTAGGGCTGAATGTAATGGTAGTGGAATTTTGAAGATCTTCCCTGCCCCTTAATAAGCCTAAGGTAATCTGCAGATCTTCCTTCCTTTGAAGCTATTCCCTGTACCTTAATAAGCCACGGAAAGAAATTACGAGGAACCTTGGGTGGGGGGAACTTGATAGAGGTTGGAGCAAAGCCCACAGGAAGCTGGGAGTCAGAGCTAGACTAGATGGTTAGGAAGCAAGCACTCATCTCAAGCAAGGAGATGGAGAAGCTCCTGAGTAAAAGTTGATTTTTTGCCACCTCGTGTGACAGGTAGGCCTAGGTTGGTCTGTGGGAAGGCTAAAGGATGGTGTGGCTCCCTGCTGTGCTATGGTGTATTAACTTCTATGTTGCTATGATGGATTTAGTTTCATGGGGTTGGGATTTAGCTATCTGGTGTTTGAATAAATGTTTTGCTTCTTTCTTTTATGTGGAGAGTCTGTTATATATTTTGATTCAGAATTACATTGCCATATTCCTAATTGCCATTGGTGCTGTGAATATTGCATTGGTGCTGAAGGGCCCTCTGTGTTAAAGCTTTAACACACTAACTGCATTAATAACATTTGTTCAGTGTGGATTCTCTGATGTTTAACTAGAGAAGAGCTTCCTCTGAAAGCCTTTCCACACTGGTTGCATTCATAAGGTTTCTCCCCAGTGTGTATTCTCTGATGCTCGGTAAGACTGGCTTTCCTTGTAAACTCCTTTCCACACTGATTACATTCATAAGGTTTTTCTCCAGTGTGGATTCTCTGGTGTTCAACAAGCCTGGAGCTCTGTCTAAAATACTTTCCACACTGATTGCATTCATAAGGTTTCTCTCCAGTGTGAATTCTCTGATGTACAGTAAAACTGGTTCTCCATGTAAAAGCCTTTCCACACTGATTACATTCATAAGTTTTCTCTCCAGTGTGAATTCTCTGATGTGTGGTAAGATGGTATCCCCGTGTAAAAGATTTTCCACATTGATGACATTCATAAAGTTTTTCCCCACTGTGCATTCTCTGATGTAGGGTAAGACTGTCACTCCGTGTAAAAGCCTTTCCACACTGATTACATTCATAAGGTTTCTCTCCAGTGTGGATTTTCTGGTGTGTGACAAGATTGGCCCCATGTGTAAAAGCCTTTCCACACTGATTACATTCATAAGATTTCTCTCCAGTGTGGATTCTCTGATGCATGTTAAGATAGGTGCCTGTTGTGAAAGTTTTTCCACATTGATTACACTCATAAAGTTTCTCACCACTGTGGATTCTTGTATGATAAACAAGACTTGACTTTCCTCTAAAAGCCTTTCCACACTGACTGCATTCATAAGGTTTCTCCCCAGTGTGAATTCTCTGGTGTAGGGTGAGATGTCCTCTTCGTCTAAAAGCCTTTCCACATTGATCACACTCATAAGGTTTCTCTCCAGTGTGGATTCTCTGATGTTCATTAAAATGAGTTCTCTGTGTAAAAGTCTTTCCACACTGATTACATTCATAAGGTTTCTCTCCAGTGTGGATTCTGTGATGAACAGTAAGACTGGACATCTTTTTAAAACTTTTTCCACATTGATTACATACATGAGTTTTCTGATGTTCATTAAAATGAGTCCTCTGTGTAAAAACCTTTCCCCACTGATTATATTCATAAGTTTTCTTTCCAGTGTGGATTCCCCAATAAGGAGCAGGGATTTCTCTCCTAGTGAAGTCACAGGGACCATGACCCATGAATCTTTGCTCCTGAGTTTCTTCCACAAAAAGGCTGAGCTCTGCAGGAGTCTCTGTCACTTCAAGTCTGATCCCTCCTTCTGAAAGAAACAAGCAGGAAAACATATACACACAGACACATATAAAATTATATCCCTTTCCCTCCACTGGCAGAACATAAACTCCTTTACATTCTCTTTCCCCGGGCAAAGAGAAAGGTCTTCAGACTTCAAAAGTCTTCAACTGGGCAGAACCCATTATTTCAAAATGTCATTAAGCTCCCATCCCAAGGATGATTTAATTTACAAAGAGCTTCCCCCATAGTGACATGGGATCCTCCCAACAAACCTGTGACAGAGGCAGAGTGTTCTTGTCCCATTCATACGAAGTAAGCTCAGAATGGCTCAGTGACTAGACCCTAAATCCCAGATCTGACACATGAACTCCAATCTGCGAGTCAGCGTGCTCTGTCCACAGGACTAGAAAGATTGCTTCCACTCAATCTTTCCTTCTCACTTTCATTGTTTGCACTTTCAATCCTTTCTTCACAAATATTTGGTGAACACATACTAAACATTTAAATTATTTCATGATCTCTCATATTTGTAAATATAATGTAATGACCCTAGGAACAACCTTAAATCTTTTTTTTTCCTTCTGTTGCAGTATTTGAGGTCATAGGAAGAATACCAGGGCTGGTTTTTTTTTTTTTTTTGCATTTACCTAAAACATAAAAATTCTGGACTATTTAAATTTTTTAGAAAATTTTTTTTCTTTTTTTTGGCAAGGCAGTTAGGGTTAAGGGACTTGTCTGGGATAACACAGCTAGTAAGCATCAAATATTTCTAGCTGGATTTGAACTCAGATCCTCCTGATTCTGGAGCTGGTATTCTCTCAACTGCACCACACATCTGCCCACTGGCCTATTAATTTATTTTGAAAGTGATTACTTATTTGTATTTTCTAGACTCTTGAAGGGTCTCTTATCATGGGACACCTTCAAGGCTATAACTCCTGGCTCCCTAAATGGAGGTGCTCATCACCTACAAAAACCTGGTCAATTATTCTCCAAGAATGGAGGAGAGACTGAACCATAGAGATCAGGAAACGGACTTGGGTGATGGTTTATGCAAAGCTTGGCCTTGGATCATTTCCAGGTAAGGCAGCAGCCTTCACTCCTACTCATGGGAAGCTTGATGAGAAATCATGAACCAGGCTGCCTGGGTCCACTAGAGATTTAGGCTGCACAATCTCAGCTGGACCCTCATTGTGGCAAGGCAATCCTTGGATAGCTCCCTAAATAACTCTCCATCCTACTCACCACAGCAGCTTTTCCAAATCTTTGCATTCATCCCCAACCCTCCCTGGTGGCTTTTTCTGTTTTCCCCCCCACCAATTTATACCTTTTTGCTGAAGAGCTTGGACTTTTCATTCAAAAAACTGGACATTTTTCAAGAGCTAGCTTATTCTCATTATACCACATTACTCCCAAGACTTCTTTTCCTTTTTTGCCTCAGAATCAGATAAAAAAGGCCATCCTTTTGCTTGCTAATAGCAAACACTTTTTACATACAGATAAACTAATTGCAAACCCCCAGTCTATGTACATAAGTTCTTCCCCCAGTACTGGCATTTTCCCCCTAATTTTCACTCTCCCAAACTAAAGAGTTCTTTCCTATTGTCACCAAAAAAAAAAATAATAATTTCTCTCCAAACACCCTCAATGAACAATGCATCCCCCTGAGATATTGTCCATCATCTTTCCTCCTTTTCATGGCAAAATGTCTAGAGGTGGCCATTAACAACTGGTGTCTCCAACTCCTTCCCTTTGCTTTCTTTGAATCTCTCTGCAGCCTGACTGTGTTCAGGTCCCAATCTCCTCACACCTGAGGTACTTCAGAGCCTGCTGGTTCTTCTGGCTGCCTCATCTCCCCCCAGTCCAAAGCATCTTCAAGCCAGTTGTTAAGTTCATCTTCCTAAAGCTCTCACCTGAGGCTGTCACCGCTCAACAGCCTCCTGACTCCCCAGCAAAAGGATCCCGTGTAAAATCCTCCCTTGGGCTGTTGAACACTTCATCACCTCCCCCTCTCCGACTCTTCCAGTCTTTGTTCACCCCATCTCCCCCCCCATACATGCTATAACCCAGTGGTGTGGGCCTCCTTTCTGTTCTGGGAACAGGACACTCCTCCTCCTGACTCCCTGGGTTTTTCTCACTCTACCTCTTGCCTAGAATGCTTCTCCTGGCCTCCCTGAAGCCCCAGCTAGAGCTCCCCTCCCATAACAAACTTTTCCCGGTTTTCTCCACTTTAGGGCCTTCCCTCTCTTACCCAGCTGTAAGGGTTATGGGATTTAAAGATCTTCCATGCCCCATTGGACTTGCTGACGTAGTGGGAAGGGGCGGAGCAAGAGGAAGCAGAAGCCAAACTAGAGTTCCGGTGGCGGCAGCAGCAGAGGCAGCGGCAGCGCGAAGCCCTTTTTGAGTCAGCCAGAATTTCTGCTAAGGACTCCTGCTGAGGACTGCCAGGGGCCAGAGCTGCTGGGAGCGCGCTTCCGGGACGCTGGGTGGTTGCTGTGAGTGGGGAGAGGAGGACCTTTGCCTGAGGTAGTCTGTTCTGTTTTAAAGGCTTGAGAATGTGGGTGCTTTCTACTTTATCTACCTGTGCCAATTTCATAACTACTCTGATGGCTTTCATTTTCTGGTTTTGGGACTCAGTCTTTTGGTATCTTAATAAATTTTCTAGCTTATTCCCCCATATGGCAAGCATGATGTATTTTGTGATGGATAATTATATCAGCATATCTGTCATTTCCATAGGCATTGTGAATATGGCATTGCTGATACACCAGCTCAAATTTATTCTGTACATATTTACTTCCTACATAGTTGCTGAACTGTTCACCAGACTGTGAAATCCAGGAGAGCTGAGGAAGGCACTTGCATTCCTTTAGGTCCCCAGTGCTTCACAAAGGGTCTGGGGGCAAGAGATCCTAATAAATGTTATTTGGTTTGAATGAGGTCTAAAAGAGCTCATACTGGAGAGCCAAACCCCTCTTGGCACTTGATGCCCCAAATTCCAAACAGAAACTTCATAAAAAATGACAAATTTATCCCTGGAAGGGAGCTGAAAGGCCATGGAGTCCAACTCCCTCATTTTACATATAAGGAAACTGAGGCTCCACGGTTCAGTGACTGCCTCAGGAAGCCACTGCTGCTAAAAAGTCTGAAAAAGAATCCCAAGGCAGGACTTCCTGCCCCCAAATCTAGCACTTCCTTCACCACAACACATAGCAGCCTCTCTAATCACAGCTCTCATATGCCTGCTTTCACCTCACTCACCTGAACAGAGGCTCCTCAGGCCTTCTTCCTCCAGGATCCAGGGTGCTTCCCTTTGTTCAAAATAAAAGATCACATCTTCTCTGGGACCTGGAAGCCCTGGGGGTGGGAAATCAGGGATGAGGAAGGAGAGAGACTTGTAGGGAAAGGGGTGAGGATACAGAACTGCTCATTTGGAGATCACTCCATTCTGGTCACACGCAGGCGTCTGTACTGACCCCTTAGTGCTTGTGATGCAAAGAACCCAAAGCAGGACATGTTGTACAACCTGTTGTGAGGAACAGCCAAACTCTCTGCCCCCATCCTGTCATGCTCCATTCTGGCAGAAACTCCTGGACCCACAACCAGGTAAAAGGGTAACTGTGTCAGATCAGCCTCAAGCCCAAGTAACAGGGACCTTGATGCATCACCCTGGCCCCCTGCCTGGTTCCTCACTCCCTGACCCCCATATAAACCCTGTACATTGTTCACTCAGGGGATTTTTGCCTCCTTGAGGGAGAGTCTCCCTTGTGGGTCCAAATTCTATTTCTCAGGCAGTCAGTTATTGCTGGCACCCACAGGCACATGCAAGCAAGTACCCCAGGGTGGTTCCCAGGAATCCTGAGGGAAAGTTCCCATAGCATTAACTTTGGGGAATTCTGGGGAGAGGTGGAGAAGAAAATAATGGCACCACTTTAGAGTCAGATAATTTGATCCTGTGCACCTTCTCCATGAAAGGATGGACCCATGGCATTGCTTCCATTGTCCAGAAATCAGAGACAGCTGGTGGTGCAGTGGAGAGAGCCCTGGGCCTGGAGTCAGGAAGGTCTGGTTTTAAATACAACCTCAGAGAGTTGGTAACTTGTCCCTGGACAAGTCATTTAACATCTTTTTGGCTCAGTTACTGATATGTAAAATGGCATAAAATTATGACCTAACCAGTAAAGTTATTATGGGGATGAAGTGACATAATATTGTAAAGAAAGATCTCGGCAGAGACCCTGGCAAACGGCAGGTGAATATAGAGGCTTATTCCCTTCCCTTCCTTTCCCATCATCTGTGGGAGAAGTTTAGGGAAACATGAAGGGAGATGAAGGACAAACCTGCTACACCAGCCACAAGTCAGAGCTATGAGCTACCAATGTGCGCTTGTTAAACAGAAGAATATTCCAAATATTAGACCCATCCCAAGGAAAAGCTGCCTGAGCACTTCTCAGAGATTTGGCAGCAAAATCCACATCCAGCAGAGGTTAGACCCAATAACCCCTCAGATTCTTCCACACTGACTGGACCTTTGACCTGAGGCTGCCTAGAACTGTAAGAGACTGCCTCACGAACAACAAAGGAAAGCCTCAGCTTCCTATCACACAATGCAAAGACTTTCTATAGGAAAACCAGGGAGCAGGAATCTGTCTATTGGACAAAGGAGCCCAACACTCTTCTCTGATGACTGACAGATGTTCCAAAGCCTGTGTACCAGGGAATGGAGACGTTCCCTTTGGTTGCAGACTCAGAGTGAGCAGGGGAAGCGTCCTTACCCAGGGACAGCAGGTTCTGGGCATTCTCCAGCATGACCTCCTTGTACAGCTCCTTCTGAGGATGGTCCAAGAGGCCCCACTCCTCCTGGGTGAAGTCCACCGCCACGTCCTTGAATGTCACTGTCTCCTCCATCATCAAAAGTCATAAAATGGAGAGCTGAAAGACACTTCAGAGTTAAATAGTCCAATCCTTATCACTTTATGAGAGGAAATTTCAGAGTCACCTCTTGAAACCACAGTCAGTAAAAATCCAATGGAATTTTGAGAAAATTCATATTCATATTCAATTGTGAGAAAAC
>NW_027186290.1:1074739-1076310 GCF_028583685.1 Petaurus breviceps papuanus | reverse complement strand
TTCTGCTTCCCACCAGTGACCTCTGGGACAGACCTCCTCCTACCTAGACCCCTCCCCCTGCCCGGCCCTCTCGTCCCTGGATGAACCCTGTCCTCCAGTTGCAGCTGTGGCCACCTCCCTCCCCGCCTCACTGTCCGGTCTCCCAGGGAATTCGTCATATTCCAGATGTTGGAAATGCCAACTTGGAAAAGCAAAACACAATTGATGGAGACGATCAGATATCCAAAGAAATTTACTAGGGAGACATCCAGAGTCCTGGATCACTCCTGGCCAGAAGGCGACCTTGTCCTTCTTGTGGAAGGAGTCAGGAGACCAAAACCAAGGGGGTTTTATATGTTAGTTTGGTGCAGACATACCCTTCAGAAGAGGGTTGTGGCAGGCCTCTTCACTGTCATAGATTATTATTAATGAGGCTCTAATTCCCTTAGATAAGTTACATTAATACCGGAGGCTCATTAAAAAGAGCTGTGACATCCCCAGAATACTGACCCACTCCCACCTGTCTAATCCAGACACGTCCCCAGGTGCTCTCTGAGTTCTGATTGGTTGGACCATTCCCTCTCTCCCCAATTACCACAGGATTGACACTTTCAGATTGTGGTGCTGGACAAGAATTCTGAGAGTCCCTTGGGCTGCAAGAAGATCAAATCCAATTTCTGCTATTCACTGGAAGGTCAAATACTGAAGGTGATGATACTTTGGCTTCATGATGAGAAGACAGGACTCAGTGGAAAGACCTTGCTGGTGGCAAGAATTAAAAGCAAAAGGAGAAGGGGATGGCAGAGGATGAGTGTCATGGAAACAATGAGCATGAGCTTGGAAAAACCTAGGAAGAGAGTGAAGGGTAGAAAGGCTGAGGTCTATGGGATCAGGAAAAGCCAGAGAGGCCTGAACAGCTGGACAGCAACTATAATTCCATCAACTCTAGAAGTCATTCTTTAATTAGCAACATTTCACATGCAATGGTTTCCTAAATATCCCAATATGTGAAAAAGTAGGAGATCATAGCAAAATGATGGTATGGACTTAAAATATGAGATAAAATGATGGGCTCTCTAATGACATCAATTCAATTTAATGCATTTCCAAATTATCTTACATAGAAAATAACTTCATGCATCTCACATTTTTTTTAAGCAACTGGGGTTAAGTAACTTGCTCAAGGTTACACAGCCAGGTGTTTCTGGGTGGGTGCTAAGTGTCTGAGCCCAGATTTGATCCCCAGGTCATCCCAACATTGGGGCCGGTGCTCTTACTCGATGTGCTACCTGGCCACCCCTTGCATCTCACAATTTAACCCTCTAGACTGATTGCCTCCAGATACCAGTATAGCAGAACTTTGGTCCAATGACATCTTTATTGCTTATTCTTACAATTTCTGAATCTCACCTTCATATCAAATTTTTCTGGTGTTTTGCATTGAGATCTGACCTATATTGAGAAGTCATTCCAAGAAAAGCAAGATTATGAAAAGATCAACAACCAATTACAAAAGGAGACCCAGAAGTTTTTTTTAACTAATTACTTTATTTTTAGTTCTTTTTTCTTTTTTCTTTTTTTTTTTTTTTTTT
>NW_027186290.1:1056736-1074639 GCF_028583685.1 Petaurus breviceps papuanus | reverse complement strand
TTTTTTTTTGCTTTTTGGAAGGGGAAGGTAGGGCAGTTGGGGTTAAGTGAATTGCCAAAGGTCACATGGCTAACTTTTGTGTTAATATTTTTAGTTTTTAACATTCATTAGTTCAAATTTTCTCTACCTTCCTTCCTTTGCCCTACCCAAGACAGCATGCAATCTGAGAAAGGCTCTACATAGACATTCTTATTAGACATATTTCCACATTATTCATGTTGTATAGGGGAATTAGAACAAATGGGTGGAACCATGAGAAAGAAAAAAACACAACAAAACAAAGAAAGAGAACAAATATTCTACTTCAATCTGTATTCAGACTCCATAGTTCTATCTCTGGATGTGGATGGCATTTTCCATCATGTTTCTTTTGGAGTTGTTTTACGTCCTTGCTTTGCTGAGACGAGGTAAGTCTAACAAAGTCAGTCACTGCACAATGTGGCTGTTACTGCATACAGTGTTCTCCTGGTTCTGCACATTCTGCACATTCAGCATCAGTTTATAAAAGTCTTCCCAAGTTTTTCTGAAGCCTGCCTGCTCCTCATTTCTTATAGCACAATAGTATGCCATTACATTCATATACCACATCTTGTTCAGCCATTACCCAAGTGATGAGCATC
The DNA here is from genome assembly GCF_028583685.1 of Petaurus breviceps papuanus. NCBI lineage: Eukaryota > Metazoa > Chordata > Mammalia > Diprotodontia > Petauridae > Petaurus > Petaurus breviceps. The sequence continues at coordinate 1,074,019 of NW_027186290.1, read as the reverse complement.
CCCTCAATTTTGAGTTCTTGGCCACTCCCAAAAGAACTGCTTCTAATAGTAATGGCAATTTGAAGACCTTCCCTGATTTCAAGATTTTCCCTGGCCCCTAATAGGCTGAATGTAATCACATGGAGCCTGTGGTTAGAAGAGTTTGCTGAAGAGTGGGAAGCTTCCATGGGAAGCTGGGAGTTAGAGCAGTTAGAAATGGAGAGAGGAGAGGAGGCATCCAGAGATTCAGCTAGGCTTTTGAATGTTGGTTTGTGGGAAGGCTAAGGGATGGTGGGGCTCTCTACTGTGTTATGGTATATTAGCTTCTATGTTGCTAAGATGGATTCGGTCTCCTGGCGTTGGCATTTGGTTTTCTGGCGTCTGAATGTTTTACTTCTGTCTTCTATATGGAGATTCTCTTATATTCTTCAATTGAGAACTATGCTGGGATATTTACAATAGCTATTGGCACTGTGAATATTGCCTTGGTCCTATATTTGGAGACAATGATGTGATCCTGAAATATGGGACCTCTATTTGGAGGCAAAAGGGCATTAAAAGAAGGAATGGATATTGCAGGATGGGAGGATTTACCCTATTTCTCCTTAGCAAGCAAGTGGATTAAAAGTACAGGGCTCTGTAAAAATGGGAACTGAGGTTACAGATGAGAGAGCCTAGAGATTTAGAAACTGGTTTGAAAGGAATACCAATAAAACCAGAGAGAGAACTGCAAGGGGTAGGTAGAAGAGTCTGGGTTTTACTAACAGTTTACAATATTATGTGTAAAAGCAGACATAAATTGTTGGAAGACAAACCTCAGATGGAGAAGAAATTGGCTATTTTAAGTGAGAAATTTTCTGTGTTACAGTTTTTAGGCTCTCATTTAGAAGCGCAAGCAGCAGGATCTCAGGTGGTAGAAAAGGGGGCTGTTGTGGGTTTGGCTCAGAAAAAGAAGCAGAAAAGTAACAGGAGGAAGGTTCATACAGCCTTGACAGAAGCTAAGCCTAGTTGCCATGATGATGGCTGAAAGGAGAGTGTGTGGGTGCAAAATGATAGACTTCACCCCATGCTAAGAAGAAAGCAGAAGAATCAGGGAGGTGAAACAAAGCTCATGGAGATGGTTGAGGATTTTACCTAAAAGGAAGTTACTGAAAATGCTGTGCAGAGAATAAGAGCGAGCTGAGACCTGGGTTCAGGATGTATTGATCAAGCGCTCAACAGCCTGGAGTATAAACTCTAATCAGGCAGCCCCGACTTGGGGTACAGACAGTGCTTACAAAGGCTAAAACCACAACTGGGGAGTGGAACTAACATAAGCAATGATGTACAGAAGCCAAGAACAACCATTGGTTAGATCTATAGCCCAGGGCTAATGATGCAAGGGAACAGGGTGCAACTTTTCCTGGAAGGGGGGACCCTCCCAGAACAGGGTGGAGGGTACAAGGTGAAAGAGTGAAGGGTCATTGTGTAATGGGGACAGGCTAAGGGTCATGTTCTGGGTAAAGGGTGCAGGGTGTTGGGTGATGGGATCAGACTAGGGGTCATGTTCTGAGTACAGGGTGTGGGGACCCTACTTGGTCAGCAGGAACAGAACAGAGTGTTCTCTTCTTAAGATAAACTTGTACCATAACCCTGGGACTGATCCTTGTACATAGTGAGGATAGACAGAATGTTAATTCAGGAAGTAGGGGATTAGGGAACTAAGCCTTGGGCAATAAACAAAACTATGCCTTAAGCTGTTGCAAGCTATTACAGTGTGTAGAATAGACACAAAGACAAATATAAAGGGGCTTAATGATGGGCTCCAAATCAGGTGGCATGTGATTTGGGTTTGGGCACAACAATATATTAAGCAAATTCACTCAAAGGATGGGAGGATTGTTAGTGTCTTGGATGGTGAGAATCAGTGATGAAGAGGCTGGAGGAGTATGGGTAGATAGCACGGAGTGCTTAAAATTTATAGTCATTAGTCAGAGTCCTTTTGTCCAGAAAGCTTTTGGAGATTACCATATTCAATACTCCTTCATAAAAATATGACAAATCTCTTATCTTCAGCTGCTGAGGGATGCAATAAAATGTATCCCACTGATTCTATGTGGCCTAGTGGACAGAGACCCTGGTATTCTCCTAGACACTGTATGAGGAAGTTAAAGGAGGGAGGAAAACTGTTATCACAATTGGAGATGCAAAAGCATATCATGATATCCCCTTAGCAGTTTCTCATAGAAATGTCATAGTGAAGATGGATCCTCTTGCTTATAAGCACCTAAGTCTTACTCTACTCATTGGGGAAATAGGGCATGCTCTTTCAGAGGTGCTGTATATGATTTCTAACTTAATGACTTAGGATAATGGAGAAAAATTAGATTCCCTGGAGAGAGTAAATATCCAACAAATTCAAAGTCAGAATAGATTGACAAGAAAAGAATTGCTTACTGCTCTATTAAGATCAAGAGTTGATTTTGCAAAAGAATTGATGGTATTCCAACTAATGAACTATACAAAATGGGGCTTGATGTTAGATGGAATAGAGAAGAACATCCCCATACAGTTCTTTCTGAACCATTGCTATGATAGTGAGTTTATGGACTCCAGAAGTATGGCTGACACTATATCTGTTTCTTTTTGGCTTTTTGTTTGTTAATCTCCTGCATGCTTAATACCCTCCACTTGCAGATTCCTGGTAGCTTAATCCAGATGTCACTCCTGTCCACAACTGGACCTGAAGTTGACCAAGTTCTGGATGCCAGGTACAGAACTTACCTTTTCCATGGGAACTCCTGAATTTAGCATCAACCAAGCTCCAGATTCCAGCTAAAAAATAACCTCCCGAGTGTGAACTCTTGGGGCAGAGACAGCTCAACTTCCAATATCAGTAGGAAGAAGCTATGGAAAAGAGAACTTCACCCTTTACCCCAAGATTTTGAGTCCCATTCATTCAAGGAGAGGGAATGATGGGGTGCTTGTAGTCAAGCCACCCTGCTAAAATACTTTTTTGTGTGCTTATTTTCTGCTTACCCTGTTGTATTTTTGTAAAGTTCTATTGATACCAGTTACCACACCAGTTACCCCATAAACTCCCATTAACCTATGTAATAAAATGTATAGTAAATGTATTTTTCCCATGTGCTGGAAATGAAAGATCGTAGGACTGAATATAATAGTAATTTTAAGATCTTCCTTGTCCCATCATAACTCTAAGGGAATTTGAAGACCTTCCCTGATTTCAAGATTTTCCCTGGCCCCTAATAGGTTGAATGCAATTATGTGGAGCCTGTGGTGGGGAGAGTTTGCTGAAGAGCACACAGGAAGCTGGGAGTCAGAGCAATTAGAGCTGGAGGGAGGAGGATGCACTTGTGGGAAGGGTAAATGATGGTGTTGCTCTCTGTGTTATGGTGTATTAACTTTTGTGTTGCTATGTTGGATTTGACTTTCTGGTATCTAAATTAGTGTTTTATTTCTTTATTATATATGGAGAGACTGTTATATTTTGCAATTGAGAACTATTTTGGCATATTTACTGTCATCATTGGAGCGATGAATATTGTGTTGGCACTACAAATGATTACCCCCAAATCTGCAAAATATGAAATAATAAACACATAAGAGCCCAAATATTGAGTACTGGACTGTGAGGCACAATGTCCCAGCACTGTATCCAGGAACACGTGCTTCAGCAGGAGATGATTTACATTGTGTAGATGCCTTTTGGTTGGATAGAAAAGAAATCAGGAAAATATCTACTAGAATATGTGTGAGAATCCCTAAAAATAATTTTGGATGGTTATTAGCTAAATCAGGTAATTGATTCTAATTATCAAGGAGAAATTATTGTGACATGCCCAAATTTAGGTGAAGAACCTATACGGTTTTGTAAAAAGGACAGAATAGTTCAAGTGATTATTATTCCTTGTGAAACAATATCCCTTGTAAAAACTGACCCTCCTTCCAAAATATCTATCAGAGGAACTGAAGGGTTTGGTTCTACAGATCAAATGAAATTAGAAGCTAAAGTATGGGTAAAGCAGAAGCCAGACTGTGGAAATTATAGGACATGGGAAGATAATTCTGTAACTGTTGCTTATTCAGAAGATGATTACCAAATTGCACCTTAACTGCTATATTCTACCCTGAATGAGGTTATGATAGTGAGTTCATGAAGTCCAGAAGCAAAGCTGACCCCATATCTGTTTCTTTTGGGGTTTACATCTGTTGGACTTGTTTGTGACATTTGTTTCCTGTAGGCTTAGTACCCTCCACTTACAGATGCCTGATCACTTAAGCTGGAAAGGTCCAGATGCCAGCTAAAGAACTGACCTCTTGAATAGGACTTCTTCCAGCACGGACAGCTGTATGTCCAATTTCAGCAGGAAGTAGTTGTGAAAGGAGACCTTTGGCCCTTACCCCACAATTTTGAGCCCCATTTTTTGAGGGGGTATTTTGGGGTGCTTGTGCTCAAGCCTCCACCCTAAGATATTGTTTTATGTGCTTATTTTCTGTTATCCCTGTTACATTGTTGTAAAGTTTTGTTGACACCAGTTACCCCTAAACTCCTATTAACCTATGTAAAGAGATGTATTGTTAACATATTTTTGCTACATAAGGGACATGAAATATCTTGGGGCAGAATATAATGGTAATGGGAATTTGAACATATTCCCTACCACCTAAAATAGGCTGAATATAATCACATGGAGCCTGTGGTGGGAACAGCTTGCTTAAGGGTAAAGCAGAGCCCACTGGAAGCTGGGAGTTAGAGCACTTAAGAGCTGGAGGAAGGAGAGGTGTCCAGGGAAACATTTAGGCTTGGGAGTGTTTGTGGGATGGTGTGGCTCTCTGCTGAGTTGTGGTGTGTTAACTTCTATGTTGTTATGATAGATTTAATTTCCTGGTATTGGGATTTGGCTTTCTGATGTCAGAATAAATGTTTTAGTTCTGTCTGCTATATGGAGAATCTGTTAGATATTGAGATTCAGAATTGCACTGGCATATTCATAATTACTATTAGAGCTGTGAATATTGCATTGGTGCTCCAGGGCCCTCTCTGCAAAAGCTTTAACACACTGATTGCATTAATAATGGTTTTTTTTTTTTTCCCCAGTGGGGATTCTCTGATGTTTAACTAGAGAAAAGCTTCCTCTGAAAGCCTTTCCACACTGGTTGCATTCATAAGGTTTCTCTCCAGTGTGGATTCTCTGTTCTTCAACAAGCCTAAAGCTGTGTCTAAAATCCTTTCCACACTGATGGCATTCATAAGGTTTATCTCCAGTGTGAATTCTTTGATGTGTGGTAACATGGTATTCCTGTGTAAAAGATTTTCCACATTGAATACATTCATAAAGTTTCTCCCCACTGTGCATTCTCTGATGTAGGGTAAGACTTTTTCTCTGTGTAAAAGCCTTTCCATACTGATACATTCATAAGGTTTTTCTCCAGTGTGAATTCTCTGATGTGTGGTAAGATTGACCCCCTGTGTATAAGCTTTTCCACACTGATTATATTCATAAGATTTCTCTCCACTATGGATTATCTGATGCATGTTAAGATAGGGCCCCATTCTGAAAGATTTTCCACATTGATTCCATTCATAAAGTTTCTCCCCACTGGGCATTATCTGAGGTAAGGTAAGACTTTTTCTCTGTGTATTAGCCTTTCACATTGATTACAGCGATAACATTTCTCTCCAGCATGGATTCTGTGATGTGTGTTAAGATTGGCCTCATTGTGAAAGATTTTCCACACAGATTACATTCATATGTTTTCCCTCCAGTGTGGATTCTCTGATGTTCATTAAAATGAGTCCTCTCTACAAAAGCCTTTCCACATTGATTACATTCATAAGTTTTCTTTCCAGTGTGGATTCCCCAATAAAGAGCAGGGATTTCTCCCCAAATGAAGTCACAGGGACCACCACCCATGAATCTTTGCTCCTGAGTTTCTTCCACAGAAAGGCTGAGCTCTGCAGGAGTCTCTGTCACTTCAAGTCTGATCCCTCCTTCTGAAAGAAACAAGCAGGAAAACATATACACACAGACACATATAAAATTATATCCCCTTCCCTCCACTGGCAGAACATAAGCTCCTTTACATTCTCTTTCCCCAGGCAAAGAGAAAGGTCTTCAGACTTCAAAATTCTTCAAATGGGCAGAACCAATTATTTCAAAAGTCCATTAGCTCCCATCCCAAGGATGATTTAATTTACAAAGGGCTTCACACCCAATGACATGGGATCCTCCCAACAAACCTGTGACAGAGGCAGAGTGTTCTTGTCCCATTCACAATGCAGGCCGTGAGCTCAGAATGGCTGAGTGACTAGACCCTAAATCCCACATCTGAGACATGAACTCCAACCTGTGACTTAGTGTGCTCTGTCCACAATAGGAGAAAGGTTGCTTCCACTCAATTCTTCCTTCTCACTTTCACTGTTTGCACTTTTTTTTTTTTTAAGCAATCGGGGTTAAGTAACTTGCTCAAGGTTACACGGCCAGTTATTTCTGGGTGTGGTGCTGAGTGTCTGAGCCCGGGATTCGATCTCCAGGTCGTCCCAACACTGGAGCTGGTGCTCTTACTCGCTGAGCCACCTGGCCACCCCTAAGCAATTGGGGTTAAGTAACTTGCTCAAGGTTACACGGCCAGGTGTTTCTGGGTGGGTGCTAAGTGTCCGAGCCCGGGATTCGATCTCCAGGTCTTCTCAACACTGGAGCCGGTGCTCTTACTTGCTGTGCTACCTGGCTGCCCCCCACTGTTTGCACTTTCAATCCTTTCTTCACAGATATTATGCTATTTGGTGCATATAATACTATATTTAAATTATTTCATGATCTCTCATATTTGTAAATATAATGTAATGTCCCTAGTAAAACCCTACAATTTTCTTTTTCTGTTGTAGTATTTGAGGTCACATAAAGAATACCAGGGTTGTTTTCTATATTTACCTAAAACATAAAATTTCTGGAGTATTTTAATTTTTGCAAAAAAAAATTTTTGGCAAGGCAGTCAGGGTCAACGGACTTGTCTAGGGTCACTCAGTAGTAAGTGTCAAGTATCTCTACCTGGATTTGAACTCAGATCCTCCTGATTCTAGGGCCAGTACTCTATCAACTGCATCACCTAGCTGCCCCTTGACCCATTAATTTATTTTGAAAGTGATTACTTATTTGCTTTTTAAAAAAAAAAAAAGTTGCCTCTAAATGTTTTTGCTTACTATAATAAAAATAAAATCCTTGTCATAAAGACATGTGAGACTGCTCACCATCTCATGGAAAGACTGAAGGAACTTGGAATTTTAAATTTAATCAAATGTTTAAAAGCTGTTTTAATATTTAATAAGGGATGTGTGGGATACAAGACCCCTAACCAAATAAAAAAACACCAGAGGTTTCTCAAGGCAAAAACAGAAGCTCTTTACCTCCCCAGTCAAGTCTCACGAGAGGTGGGCATCACCTACACCAGAGCAAGCTGGCACAGAGAGGCACCACAGAGACCAAGCAGTCACATACCCCTATGCAAACAATTCCAAGAAAATCCAGAAAAGCCCTCCCCAGGGTCTGGACCTGCATTCCCATTGGTGGGATGTATGGCCTCACATTCTAAGTATGCATAGCAAACACAGATTTCAGCCATATTCCTTATTGAGCAAAGGCAGGTGGTTAAAACAGCATCTAGGAGGGAAAGGGGGGGAGGGGCAAACCACCTGATTTCCCCCAAATCAGGTGATTCACAAGAAAACGAAACTCAGGCCTAGAGGGGGCTAGGACCTACTTCAATTTTGGTGATGGTTGCTCCCATTTTATGAGAATACTTTCACCCATTTCATGGAAAATAAAACATTATATTAAAGAATAAAAAAATCTGTACTAAAAAAAAGAAGAAAATCCACGAAATTAACACACCTTTAGAAATGCATGGCATTTCCCATGTCTGAAAATGTGTCTCATACATGAATTTGAGTCTAACATCCTTTTGTAAGTAAACGGACAGCCTACTTCCCTATCAGTCCTCTTGAAGCTCTTTCCCATGTAGGGGTTCACAGATCCCTTGGAGGTTCTAGACAGGTCTCCAAAGGATATGAATGAAAAAATCTGTCAATGGCCCCTTAAGCAGTTCATGGTTCTCTTTCTTGCAACCACTCACCTCTAAGCAGTCACCTTTGTTACGTTCTGACCCAGGTGGAACCTGAACAGACCCAACAATGAAGATCACAGAGGTTATTTTCTAGACTCTTGAAAGGTCTCCTATCATGGGAAACCTCTAAGGATCTAGCTCCCGGCTCCCTAAATGGAGGTGCTTGTCTGCTATGTCAATGATTCTCCAAGAATGGGAGAGGGACTGAGCCAGAGAGATCAGGAAAGGAACTTGGGTGATGGTTCATGCAAAGCTTGGCCTTGGATCATTTCCAGGTAAGGCAGCAGCCTTCACTCCTACTCATGGGCTGCTGGATCAGAGGGAGAAACCATGAAACCAGGTTGCCTGGGTCCACTACAGATTTAGGCTGCACAGTCTCAGCTGGACCCCCATTGTGGCAAGGCAATGCTTTGACATCTCCCTAAATAACTCCCTGTCCCACTCAACACAGCAGCAATCTTTTCATTCATCCCCAACCCTCCCTTCTGGTTTTTTCCTCCCCAAATCCATGCCTTCTTGCGTAAGAGCTTGGTGTCCTATGTCACTCAAAAAGCTGGACATTTTTTTTTTAAAGCAATCGGGGTTAAGTAACTTGCTCAAGGTTACACGGCCAGTTATTTCTAGGTGTGGTGCTGAGTATCTGAGCCCGGATTTGGTCCAGGTCATCCCGACACTGGAGCTGGTGCTTTTACTCGCTGAGCCACCTGGCCACCCCTAAGCAATTGGGGTTAAGTAACTTGCTCAAAGTTACATGGCCAGGTGTTTCTGGGTGGGTGCCAAGTGTCTGAGCCCGGGATTCGATCCCCAGGTCATCCCAACACTGGAGCCGGTGCTCTTACTCGCTGTGCTACCTTGCCGCCCCTAAAGCTGGACATTTTTAAAGAGCTCTCTTATTCTCCTTATTTCAGATTACTCAGATACTTCATTTCCTTTTGGGCCTCAGTATCAGACAAAAGGGTCATCCTTTTGCTAAATTCTATGGCCATTTCTTGACCCTCATTCTTCTTGACTTCTTGGCAGGCTTTGGCAGTGCCCGTCACCCCTATTTCTTGATACTCTCCAAGCCTCAGTGACACTACTCTCTCCTGGTGCAGAATGAAACCCATTCTCTTTCCCCCAGTGCTCCCATCTGCCCACATTCCTAACGTTATCCCAAGCATCCTCAACAGTCCAGGTTCGGAGATGCAGGGTCAGGCCCTCCTCATTGACTCTCACACATTCACACTCCTGGCCCCATATTGCTCTAGAGCAAAGTCCTGGGATTCCACCTGGGTGACATCTCTCCCATACACCCCTCCCCCCCAAGACTGTCACTGTCTGCATTCAGGCCCCGGTCACCTCACACCTGAGGTACTTCAGAGCCTGCTGGTTCTTCTGGCTGCCTCATCTCCCCCCCAGTTCAGAGTATCCCCAACCCAGTTGTCAAGTTCATCTTCCTAAAGGTCTCACAAGATCCTGTCACCACCCGCTCAACAGCCTCCTGACTCCCCAGCAAAAGGATCCCGTGTACAATCCTCCCTTGGGCTGTTGAACACTGCATCACCTCCCCCTCTCTGACTCTTCCAGTCTTTGCTCACCCCATCTCCCCCCATACATGCTATAGCCCAGTGGTGTGGGCCTCCTTTCTGTTCTGGGAACAGGACACTCCTCCTCCTGACTTCCCTGAAGCCCCAGTTAGAGCACCCCTCTCATATCAAGCCTTTCCCAGTCTTCCCCACTTTAGGGCCTTCCCTGTCTTGCCCAGCTCCAATTTACCCTGTACATATTGGCTTTCTATACAGTTGTTTGACTATTCGCCAGATTGGGAAGTCCAAGAGGGCTGAGGAAGACACATCCGTTCCTTTAGGACCCCAGTGCTAAGCAAAGGGTCTGGCCTGCAACAAGATCTTAAAAAATGTTTGTTGTTTTGAAGGCGGTCTAAGAAAAGCTCATAGTGGAGAGCTGTAACCCTTTTGGTAGTTTCAGATTTCATTCCCCAAATTCCAAATAGTAAATTCTTATAAGATGATAAATTTATCCATGGAAGGGAGCTGAAAGGGAAACAGGCTCCTTGGCTCAGTGATTGTCCCAGAAAGCCACTGCTAATTAAAAAAATATGAAAAAGAATCACAAGGCAGGCCTTCCTGCCCCAAATCTAGCAATATCTTCACCACAACACAAAGCAGCCTCTCACAATCACAGCTCTCATATGCCTGCTTTCACCTCGCTGGTCAAACCCACCGGGACAGAGGCTCCTCAGGCCTTCTTCCTCCAGGATCCAGGGTGCTTCCCTTTGTTCAAATAAGACATCACATCTTCTCTGGGAACTGGAAGGCCTGGTCACAGGGAATCAGGGATGATGAAGGGGTGAGGATACAGAGCTGCTCCCTTTAGAGATCTCTCCATTCTGGGCCCATGTAGGAGTCTATACTGACCCTTTGGTGCTTGTGATGCAAAGACCTAAAGCAGGATTGATTTACATTGTTAAGAGGATTTTTGGTTGGATAGAAAATAAGAAAAATCACTCCTGGAATATATGTGAGAATCCCTAAAAATCACTTTGGATGGATATTTCCCAAAATAGGACTAGCAGTTCAAGGAATTCATGTATTGCATGGAGTAATGGATTCTAATTATCAAAGAGAAATTACTGTGACATTCCAAAATTTAGGTGAAAAACCCAGTTTTGTATAAGTGATAGAATGGTTCAAGTGATTATTATTCCTTGTAAACAATGTCCCTGGTGGAAACTGACCCACCTGAAATAATTATCAGAGGAACTTAAGGATCTGGTTCCACTGATAGAATGACATTGGGAACTAAGGTATGGGTAAAGCAGAAGCCAAACGATGCTACAAAGGCTGTGGAAATTATAGCGCATGGTTAAGATAATACTGTAACTGTCACTTATTCAGGAAGATTACCAAAGTGTACCCTGAACTCATATAGTCTACTGTGAATGAGGCTGATAGCTCATGAACTGCAGATGCACAGCTGATCCTTTAGGTTTCTTTTTGGCTTTTTCTGCTAAATTTGTTTGAGATTTGTTTCCTGCATGTTCAGTACCCTCCACCTGCAGATGCCTGATTGCTTTTGCCAGATGTCACCCCCATCCACAACTGTGATTTGTCAGCCCTGGAACCAGCATTGACCATTGTCTAGATGCCAGCAAAGAACTGACCTCTCAAATGGGACCTATTAGGGCAGGGAAAGCTCTAAGCCTAATTTCAGAAGAAAGTAGCTATGAAAGGAGACCTTTGCCCCATTCATTTGAGGGGGGAATGGTGGGGTGCTTCTGCTCAAGCCCCAACTGTAAGATATTGTTTTATGGGCTTATTTTGTGATATTCCTGTTACACTATTGTAAAGTTCTTTTGATGCCAGTTACTCTTAAACTTCCATTAATCTATAATGAAATACATTTTAAATGTATTTTTGCTAAGTAAAGGACATGAAAGATCTTAGGGCTCAATGTAATGGTAATGGAAATTTGAATATCATCCCCACCCCTTAGTAAACTTAAGGGAATTTGCAGATATTCCTTCCTTTGAAAATATTCCCATTGCCTCAACAGGTCACAAAATTGAATCACATGGAAACTGTGGTGGGAGGAACTTGCTAGAGGTTAGAGCAAAGCCCACAGGAAGCTGGGAGTCAGAGCTTGATTGGATGTTAGGAGGATGGCATGTCTCAGGCAAGCAGACAGATAGGCTCATGAGTAAAATTTGGGTTTTTGCCACCTGCTGTGACAGCTAGGCCTATGTTGGTTAGTGGGAAGGCTAAAGGGTGGTATGGCCCCCTACTATGCTATGGTGTATTAACTTCTATGTTGCTATGATGGATTTGGTTTCCTGGGGTTGGAATTTGGGTTTCTGAATAAATATTTTGCTTTTGTCTTCTATGTGAAGATCCTGTTATATCTTGCAATTCAGAATTACATCGGCTTATTCATAATCGCCATTGGTGCTGTGAATATTGCATTGGCGCTACAGGGCCTTCTATATAAAGCTTTAATACACTGGTTACATTAATGCCATGTTTTTTTGGTGTGAGTGTGGATTCTCTGATGTTTAACTAGAGAAGAGCTTCCTCTGAAAGCCTTTCCACACTGGTTGCATTCATAAGGTTTCTCCCCAGTGTGCATTCTCTGATGTAGGTTAAGAATGCCTGTCCTTGTAAAAGCCTTTCTATATTTATTACATTCCTAAGGTTTTTGTCCAATACGGATTCTCCCATGTTCAGCAAGACTGGAGCTGTCTCTAAAAGCCTTTCCACACCAATTACATTCATAAAACTTCTCTCCAGTGTGCATTCTCTGATGCATGGTAAGATTGGCCTCCTTTGTAAAAGATTTTCCACATTAATTTCATTAATGAGGTTTTTCTCCAGTGTGGATTCTCTGATGATTAATAAAATTGGAACTGCCTCAGAAAGTTATTTTGCATTGATTATATTCATAAGATTCCTCTTCAGTGTGTATTCTCTGGTGTACAATAAGATTGGACATCTTTCTAAAAGTTTTTCCCCACTGATTACATTCCTAAATTTTCTCTCCAGTGTGGATTCTCTGATGTTCATTAAGATGAGGCTTCTGGGTAAAAGCCTTTCCACATTGATTACATTTATAAGGTTTTTCTCCAGTGTGGATTCTCTGATGTAGGGTAAGACTGTCGCTCCGTCTAAAAGCCTTTCCACACTGATTACATTCATAACGTTTCTCTCCAGTGTGAATTCTCAGATGTGTGGTAAGATTGGCCCCCTGAGTGAAAGCTTTTCCACACTGATTACACTCATAAAGTTTCTCTCCAGTGTGGATTTTCTGATGTCCTCTAAGATTGGCACTCCGTGTAAAAGCCTTTCCACACTGATTACATTCATAAAGTTTCTCTCCAGTGTGGATTTTCTGATGTCCTCTAAGATTGGCACTCTGTGTAAAAGCCTTCCCACATTGACTACATTCATATGGTTTTTCCCCAGTGTGGATTCTCTGATGTAGGATAAGACTGTCACTCCGTCTAAAAGCCTTTCCACATCGATTACACTCATAAGGTTTCTCTCCAGTATGGATTCTCTGATGCATAGTAAGATTGGTCATCTGCGTAAAAGATTTTCCACATTGATTACATCCATAACGTTTCTCCCCAGTGTTAATTCTCTGATGTTGAGCAAGATGACTCCATTGTATAAAAGCCTTTCCATATTGATTAAATCCATAAGGTTTTTCTGCACTGTGGATTTTCTGATGTACTCTAAGAGAGGCACTCTGTGTAAAAGCCTTTCCACACTGATTACATTCATGAGTTTTCCCTCCAGTGTGGATTCTCTGATGTTGAATAAGATGAGTCCTCTGTTTAAAGGCCTTTCTACAATAATTGCATTCATAAGGTTTCTCTCCAGTGTGAATTCTCTGATGTATGGTAAGATGGGACCCCTGTGTAAAAGATTTTCCACACTGATTACATTTATAAGGTTTTTCTCCAGTGTGGATTCTGTGATGAACAGTAAGACTGGCCATCTTTGTAAAAGTTTTTCCACATTGATTGCATGCATGAGTTTTCTGTCCACTGTGGATTCTCTGATGTTCATTAAAATGAGTCCTCTCTACAAAAGCCTTTCCACACTGATTACATTCATAAGTTTTCTTTCCAGTGCAGATTCCCCAATAAAGAGCAGGGATTTCTCCCCAAGTAAAGTCACAGGGACCACCACCCATGAATCTTTGCTCCTGAGTTTCTTCCACAGAAAGACTGAGCTCTGCAGGAGTCTCTGTCACTTCAAGTCTGATCCTTTTTTCTGAAAGAAACAAGCAGGAAAACATATACACACAGACACATATAAAATTATATCCATTTCCCTCCACTGGCAGAACATAATCTCCTTTACATTCTCTTTCCCCAGGCAAAGAGAAAGGACTTTAAACTTCACAAGTCTTCAAATGTGCAGAAGCCATTATTTCAAAAGTCCATTAGTTCCCATCCCAAGGATGATTTAATTTACAAAGGGCTTCACACCCAGTGACATGGGATCTTCCCAACAAACCTGTGACAGAGGCAGTGTTCTTGTCCCATTCACATTCACAATGCAGGCCGTGAGCTCAGAATGGCTGAGTGACTAGACCCTAAATCCCACATCTGAGACATGAACTCCAACCTGTGACTTAGTGTGCTCTATCTACAGGACTAGAAAGGTTGCTTCCGCTCAATCTTTCCTTCTCACTTTCATTGTTTGCACTTTCAATCCTTTCTTCACAGATATTATGCCATTTGGTTCACACATACTAAATATTTAAATTATTTCATGATTTCTCATATTTGTAAATATAATGTAATGTAGGTAGTAATAGCTTGGAATCTTTTTTTTCTCCTGTTGCAGTATGAGGTCACATATAGAATACTAGTGCTGTTTTTTTTTTTCTATTATTTACCCAAAACATAAAAGATTTTGTTCTGGTCTATTAAATTTTTTTCTAAAAAAGTTTTTTTTGAATGGCAATCAGGATCAAGGGACTTGTGCATGGTCACACAGCTAGTAAGTGTCAATTGTGTCTCACTGGATTTGAACTCAGATACCACTGATTCTGGGATGGCACTCTCTCAACTGCACCAGCTAGCTATCCCTTGGCCTATTAATTTATTTTGATAGTGATTACTTATTTCCTTTAAAAAAAATGTTGCCTCTAAATACTTCTGCTTACTACAATAAAAATAAAATCCTTGTCATAAAGACTGGACATGTATAACCCATGTAAGACTGTTCAACATGTCATGGAAAGGAGAGGGCAAGTACTGCAGGAATCTGGAATTTTAACTTTAATTAAATGTTTAAAAATTGTATCAATATATAATAGGGGAAAATAAAATATCATATTAAAGAATAAAAACCGTTTGTACTAAAAAAGAAAAAATATGCATAACAAATACACCTTAGAAATGCATGGCATTTCCCATGTCTGAAAATATGTCTCATACACGTATTTGGGTCTATCATCCTTTTGGAAGGATCCCTACTTCCCTATAAGTTGTCCTGAAGCTCTTTCCCATTAAGGGGTTCACAAATACCTTGAAGGTTCTAGACAAGGCTCCAAAGGATTTGAACTAAAAATCTGTCAATGGCACCTTAAGCAGTTCATGGTTCTCTCTCTTTCTAGCACCCACTCACCTCTAAATAGTCACCTCTGCTAGGTTCTAACCCTGATGTAACCTGACCCAACTCAACAAGAAAGATCACAGGGGTTTCTTTCCAGGCTCCTGGAAGGTCTCATATCATGGGACACCTTCAAGGTTCTACCTCCCAGCTCCGTAAACTGAGGTGTTCCTCACCTACACGAACCTGGTCAAAGATTCTCCATGAATGGAGGAGAGACTGAGCCACAGAGATCAGGAAAGGGACTTGGGTGATGATTAATGCAAAGCTTGGCCTTGGATCATTTCCAAGTAAGGCAGCAGACTTCACTCCTACTCATGTGCTGCTGGATCAGAGGAAGAAACCATGAAACCAGGTTGCCTGGATCCACTAGAGATTTAGGCTGCACAGTCTCAGCTGCACCCCCATTGTGGCAAGGCAATCCTTGGATAGCTCCCTAAGTAACTCCCCATCCCACTCACCACAGCCGCTTTTGAAAATCTTTTCATTCATCCCCAACCCTCCTTGGTGGCTTTTTCTGTCTTCCCCCCACCCATCCAAATCTTTTTGCTTAAGAGCTTGACCTTTTCATTCAAAAAACTGTACATGCATCAAGAGCTAGCTTATTCCCTTTATACCACATTACTCTGGAGACTTCCTTTTTTGCCAGTATCAGATAAAAGTGACATACTTTTCCTTGCTAATGGCAATTACTTTATACAAACAAATAAACCAGTTCCAACACCTGATCCACCTGGGTAAGCTCTTCCCCCAGTAATGGTATTTTCTAATTTTCAATCTCTCACACTAAAGATTCCTTTCCTATTGTCACACACACACACACAAATTTCTATTCAAACACCCTCAATGAACCATGCATCCCCCTGAGATATTGTCCAACATCTTTCCTCCTTTTCATGGCAAAATGTCTAGAGATGGCCATTTACAACTGGTGTCTCCAACTCCTTCCCTTTGCTTTCTTTGAATCTCTCTGCAGCCTGACTGTGTTCAGGTCCCAATCTCCTCACACCTGAGGTATTTCAGAGCCTGCTGGTTCTTTTACCTGCCTCATCTCCCCCCAGTCCAGTCCATGCTCAACCCAGTTGTTAAGTTCATCTTCCTAAAGCTCTCACCTGACGACGACACCACCCACTC
This sequence comes from Petaurus breviceps papuanus, assembly GCF_028583685.1. Classification (NCBI taxonomy): domain Eukaryota; kingdom Metazoa; phylum Chordata; class Mammalia; order Diprotodontia; family Petauridae; genus Petaurus; species Petaurus breviceps. The sequence continues at coordinate 1,057,661 of NW_027186290.1, read as the reverse complement.
AACAATCTACAATGCTTCCTCAACAAAAGGATCCAATATAAACCCTCCTCAGGGCTGCTAAAGCACTTTATCACCTCCCCCCTTCTACTCTTCCAGTCTTTGTTCACCCCATCACCCCCCATATATGCTATAACCCAGTGGTGTGGGCCTCCTTTCTGTTCTCGGAACAGGACACTCCTCCTCCTGACTCCCTGGGATTTTCTCACTCTCCCTCTTGCCTAGAATGCTTCACCTGGCCTCCCTGAAGCCCCAGCTAGAGCCCCCCTCCCATGACAAGCCTTTCCCCACTTTAGCACTTTCCCTCTCTTGCCTAGTTCTAATTTAACCTGTCTATATGGCCTTTTTACCCACTGGATGACTATGAAATCCAGGAGGGCTGAGGATGTGCCTGTCATCTCTACAAGCCCAGTGCTTGGCAAAGGGCCTGGCATGCAGCAAAATCTTAAAATGTTTGTTGGTATGAAGAAGGTCTAAGAAAAGATCACAGTGGAGAGCCATAACCCTTTTGGTAGTTTCAGGAGATTTCATTATATAAATTTTTAGAAGATGATAAATTTACCCTCAGAAGGGAGCTGAAAGGACATGGAGTCTAACCACCTCATTTTACATATAGGGAAACTGAGGCTCTGTCGTTCAGTCACTGGCCCAGGAAGCCACTGATTCTAAAAAGTCTGAAAAAGAATCCCAAGGCAGGACTTCCTGCCCCAAAATCTGGCACTTCCTTCACCACAACACATAGCAGCCTCTCACAATCACAGCTCTCATATGCCTGCTTTCACCTCACTCACCTGGACAGAGGCTCCTCAGGCCTTCTTCCTCCAGGATCCAGGATGCTTCCCTTTGTTCAAAATAAGAGATCACATCTTCTCTGGGAACTAGAAGCCCTGGGGGTGGGGAATCAGGGATGAGGAAGGAGAGAGACTTG
>NW_027186290.1:981507-1051736 GCF_028583685.1 Petaurus breviceps papuanus | reverse complement strand
TGGGCAATGCAGAGAGAGTGTGAGCCAAGGCAGTGAGCTCTCCACAAACAGCTAAGACATCTGGACAATGTACAGGACCAAATCCTGATGGGGAAACCAGAAAACCTGTGAGTCCTTGGTCCAAGTTGGCACAGGGGGCAAAGGGGAGGTCCGTGGACCCTTGGAACAAGTGTAGAGCAGAAGACCCTGCCCAAGGAGCATTCCCACAATGAAATCCTGAGTAACAGGGCAAGAAGATTCAGAGCCAGGTCAGGGAACTACGTACAACAGGACGGCTGCCCCTGGCAGCTCTCTCCCCCTCTACCCAGGCCCAGCTCACATAACCATCTATGCCAAGGGAATCTGTGCCAAGCAGTGGAGTCCTGGTTCCACAGGCCCTGGGGAATGAAACAAGGAAGTGCAGCACACTCAGGACCCCAAGGAAGCAGCCCCAGGAGCAGCCCAGACATTCCCCTCTGGGTGCTGCAGAGGAAGTAGGCTGGAAGAATGAGCCAACAAAAGAAGAACAGCCTCACCATAATGAATGGTTATGGCAGCAAAGGAACAGAGTCACAAACACAGCAGAGTGACTCATCTCTCCAAGCACTGCCTCCCAAAAACACAACTTGGGCCCAGAATGTCGGGAAGCTTTGGAATAAGAGTTAAATATGTTTGTAAGTGGAATGAGAGTGCTTGAAGGGAAAAGAAATGGAAAAGGAATGAGTGAGGAGGAAGAAAGAATCAAGGAGGTAAGAGATTGGTACAAGGGATACAAAACTTAGGCCAAGCCACAACCTCTCTGAAACTTGGAACAGCACAAGCAGAAGCCACAAGGCAAAAATGAACATTCAAACAAATTCAAAAGGTTGAAAAAAAAACCAGAAGAAAATGTCAGTTACCTCACATTAAAATACTCACATAGAAAAGAGAAGGAAAACAGAAATAACATTAAACTATCTGAACGCCATTAAAAGAAGGAGCCTCCATGTGAGATTTCAAGAAATCCTAAAACTTCCCAGATATCTTACAACCAGAGCAGAAAGTCAAAATGAACCACAGATCATTTCCTGAAAGAAATGTCAGAGTGAAAACTCCCAGGAACACCACTGCCAAAAAGACAAAGCTAACAGGTGAAGAAGGAAAATACCCTAAGCAGTCACAGTAACAAGCAGCCACAGGAACACACACAATTTGGCAATAACCATCATGGAAAGAGCACAGAGCTTGGAAGAGGACAAGCTAGAAGGTAAAGGATACAGTCTTATAACCCAGAGTAACAAGTTACCCAACAAAACTGAGCATAATGATGTGGAGGGAAAGACCCTTAAGGAAAGGCCTTCCCAGCATTCTGGATGAAAAGGCCATTACTTCACAGAGCCCTTGAAGTTCAAAGACAACTGAAGAGAAACATCAGAAATAAAAAGATAAACTAGCTTAGGGGAGTAAAAAAACAATAAAGGATAAACTGCTTGTGTAAAATGTGTGGAGGTGACACGTGTCCTCTGTGATCTCTCTCAGGGCTTATAGAGGGAATCAAATCAGAGAAGACCCAGGAGGGAGAAGGAAGGAGAGGAAGAGGAATGCACTGAGGTGGGGGGATGGAAACAGTATCTCACACAAGGACGGACATGAGCAGACATCTATACAAACAAGGAGGAGGGAGTGGGAGGGAACATCTGATGCCTTAAACTTAGTCCTCTGGTCAAAGGAAGGAAGGGAACAGACAACACAAAGTTACATATAGAAACACATTTTATTCACCAATGAAAAGCTGGAAAAGGAAAGAAGAGTGGGAAGTAGGAGGAAGACAAATTATGGGAGGGATCAGGCCTAAACAAAAGAAATTTCATTTTTATCAATTCTTTTTGAGGTGGAAAAGAAAGAGGATCTGAGGAATTATTCCTAAATGGGGCATGGATGAATAAGTAAATTTAACAAATGTAAAGGGATTCTATTGCATTGACCTTGAATTAGCATAGGGACCAACCCAGACTCCAGAGGGCCAAGGATGAAGAAACATGGTGCCTGCCACCTTGAGGGGAAGGACTCAGGAAGAGAAGAACTGTGTTTTAGGGCACAGCATGGTGGGCTTGTTTTTTCAGAATGACTCTACATTGCATAATGGCATTTTTTCTTCTGTTCTCAGAGTAGGGGAGGGTGCAGGTGGGAGAAGGATCAGGTGGACCTTGACTGACACCAAGGTCTGTATTCATACATATGTGTTATACACACACTGGAAGTCTGATGAACGCAATGACCAATCCTGAGAAGTCATCATGACATGTTGCTAAGCTAACGAACTCTAACACCATTACGGAACGTCCTTTTTATGCTACACCTAAAAAAAAGCTCCTTTTGCTTGTTGAATGACCTGGGACTGTCTGATTTTTCCTCCTCATCATCTAAACTGAGTATTGCCCTGGGTCAATTCCTTCCATTACTCCCTTCCCAGGTCAATCCAGGACCTGCTCTAGCCTATGGGAGACTGAGATGTCCCAAGATGCTGTCTGAGGTAACAACATACTGCCCTGACTCTGTCAAACCTCCCTTTTCCCCTAGTTGCTCTCATGGTCTCTGCCAGAGCAGGCACTCAGCACAGGGCAGACCAAATTATCCCACCAGGAAGCCAATCTGCACAGTAACAGGGTATGAGGGGAAGCCAGTCCTTTTGCACAGGACAACCGAGGCAAGGGTGGGAAGCCCAGGAGCCTCTTTTAAACAGCAGAGAAGCTGTCCATCATTCTGTCATTGTGCCAGGGCAGGTTTTAGACACGCAGGTTCAGCAGGATGGCCCAGAGCAGTGTGTACAGAAATCTGGGCTTGAGTGTCTAGGGCCTTTCTCATTGACTTGACCTAAGAACTGGTAAAGGGGGGCTCCAAGGGACCTGGGGAGGCTTGTGTGAGCTGAGGCAAGAGGACATTGGCACCCCCAGGAGCACAATTTCAGCTCCCATGACCACACAGCCGAGGACAGGAGCTGGGGGAGCCTTCAGGGCTCTGCTGCAGCCCTGCCCAGACAAGACTCAGGGGTTTCCTGGACCTTCAGTCACTACAAGGAAGAGCTTGGCCCCAGGAAGAAAGAGGAGGGGGAGGAGCTGTGAGTAGGGGGAGGGGCTTCTGGCTGGCACTAAGAGAGCAAAGAAAGTGTACCTGGGTGATAGAGAGGAAGGAGTGAAGGTCACCCCTGTCAGGCAGCAGCAATGAAGGGGAAGTTAAAAACAAATGGGATGTGATAGAGCCCTAACCATGGAGTCAGCAGGATCTGGGATCAAATCCAACCCCAGACACCTGAGATTTACTAGCTGTGTGACTCTGGGCAAGTCACTTAACTCTGACTCATAAAAAGGACCTGGGAGGGCAGTATGGGGTGGGGGGCAGTGTTCAAGACACCAGGTTGATGGGTTGCTTGGGTGCCTGTGCTTGAACCACAATTTGTAAAATCGAATCAGTTTGCAAAATCACAATTCTCCCCAGCCTCAGAGCATTAATTCTGCCCCTTCCCCTCCCCGGCCCCCCAGCACTCTGCCTAGCAACCATTCCCGCACTGTTTATCTTCCCTTAGTGTAATGGCCAGCTGCACCAAGAACCCTTCACTGGATGCCTATCAGTCCCATTATGCACATCCTGGATCCCTTAGCTTGGGACGTATGTATACTCCCAATATCCACCTTGTCAAACATGACAGTGATGGGTGGCAGACTGGACACATCTCAGTCAGCCCTGACCACTAGCTGTCTTGGTGAGGATTCAAGCCAGAAACCACACCTCCATGCAGTCCCCTCCCCCCCCCCAGGCTATTTCCCAGTGAATTATGGGCAATATGCCTGCACAGCAGATGTTAAAAATACTGGTTCCTTTAAGCACTGAATTCATTCCAGACTGCCCACCAAGGGACTCTGGTCATTGGGTTCCCTGAAACACCTATCATCTCTCATCAAGGGTGCCATGGAAAAAGATTAATATGAAGATGGGAGCAGGGCAGTGTTGTTATTACTGGAATCATTTTCACACCTATTTTTGTGAAGAAACCATCCATTAGGCAGGTATCTCCAGCCTCACAGACCCTCCTCTATGCCCATGGGAATGGCTGGGTTGCTGGTGTTGGTCAAGCCTGAGCAGGGGCTGCACTCACCTGGGCTGGGGCTGGGCTGCTCCCAGGGGCCATTCCTGCAGAATCCAGGCTCCCTGTGGAGGTGCAAAGGAACCAAAGTGACTCCCTTTGGGAAAGCTCCTCCACCTTATCCCTGGACCTTTTCTGCCCCAGGGACCTGCTCCCCGACCCTCCACAGGGGGAGCAGCAGCCAAAGCTCTTCCTCACACACTTCCCAAATGGTCATGGAATGTCCCAGTTCGAGGCCTTTCTGACACCCAGGAGACAGCCTGGAGACACCTGGAAATTCCTTCCCTCCTCCACCTCTGCCTGCCACACCTGGAACCTGAATCCCAGGCTCACTGCCTTGGGCCTCACACTCTGGGCCACTGCTATTGGCTGTACCTTATAATAAATCTCCTAATTTCCCTCCAGCTTTGGTGTCTGGATTGGCCCCAATAGCTGCTGGGGTCAGACCTTGGTCCTCTGCAGCCTGAGCTGGGAGGGAGAAGGATCCCAGAGGGGAGATCTCTTGCCCCTCTCCTCCTAGGCTGCAGGCTGCCCAGCTGGGGTTTACAGAGGGGGAGGTCCCCTAGGGGTTAGAAAGGCCCTGACCTCAGGGGAAGGGAGGGAGGGAGGCAGCAGAGAGGGACAGACTGCAAATGAGGGGGGTCTGAACAGGGAGGCTCCTTCCCTCCCTCTGTCTCCTGTCCTGCCCTCTCCCCTCCCCATCCTCCTCCAGAGCCCCAAGAGGCAGAGGGGGCTGGGATCCCAGAAGGGGTGAGACCTGTCAGAGCCTCCAGGACCCTGTGCCAGAGCTCTATAGGGCCGGCTCTGGGATGGAGCCACCAGGGAACGACCAGGGAAGCCTGAGACTGGGAGAAATCCCACTCTGGGATTCAGCCCCTGCAGGGGACAGATCTGAGGGCTCCCAGAGGAGTGGGGGCAGGGCAGCAGCAGGCCTGGGGGAGGGGAGCAGGGCAGGCTCTGGGAGCTGTTACATTGTAACCACTTCTGGTAGGCAGGTCAGGGCGCCTATGGGTAGAGGGGCGCCAGGGGGCAGAGCCTGGGGAAGGCAGAGGACTGTGATCTGTGATCTCACTGGGAGCCAGGGAGCCCCCCTCAGACCCCCTGATGAAGCTTAGGCTCCGAATCTCTAAAGGGAACGTGGAGACAGGGAGCCCCGGGATAGGAAAGGGAAGCAGCCCCCAGCTGCGGGTCCAGGAAAGAACTCTGGTTCCTGCCTCCAAGGTGGGGTTCTCAGAACAGGCAGAGCTGCTGGACCCCTACAGGGACCTGGGGCTGGGGGCAGGAGCTGGGGCAGGGAGACAGTGGGTCCTTAGGTCCGGACAGGAAGGCTGGAAGCAGCACTTCTGGGTCCTGTGGGCAAAGTCTGGAGGTTGGGAAAGTGTGAGCCAGTGAGAAATCTGGGGAGAGGGACCCTGGACACTGGTGAAGTGACTGGGAGTCTGGAGGAGTCGGGGAGGGCGGCTCCTCCAGTGGCCAGGGCAGGGAGGCACGTGTGTTCCTGGCGGCCCTGGAGGACACTCACCTGAGGTCAGAGACGACGAAACCTAATAGCACCTGCAGCCAGCAGGAGGCAGGACGTGGGTGGGACGTGCAGGGCCAGAGTTGGCTTCCAGGAGGCAGAGATCTCTCCTGGGGAGGAGGCAGAGGGGCTTCCGGCTTCCTCCTTCCCGCCAGTGCGCTCTGGGAGGGGCCTCCTCCTCCCAAGACTGCCCCCCCCTCGCCCTCCGTCAGCCCCCAGTATAAGCCCTTTTCTCCTGTATCCCCAGGGCCTCCTCCTCTCCCAGGGAAGACCCCCCCAGATTCCTCCCAGGCCTCCCAGCTCCAGCCCAGGGGCTCTATCCTCCCGGGCTCCGCCCACCGCTCCCTTAGAGCGCCCGTCCCCCCTCTCCTCTCCCCCCTCTCCTTCTTTTCCCACTCCCTACCCCATCCCCCCTTTCCCCCCTCCTCTCTCCCTCCCCTTTTCCCCTCTTCACCCTCTCTCCCCACCCAGATTCAATTCCCCCCTTCCCCGTCCCTCCCCCCTTCCCTGGCCCCTCCCCTCCTAAGCTGGAAGGGACCGCGATCCACGTGGCCCCAGGCTGAGGGAGATCGGCAGGCGGCACTTGGCTATGCTGCGGCCCGGGCTGGGAACTCGCTTTTCCCGGAACATGGGCCTGGGGAGGCCTGCAGGAGGGCTCTTTGTTCCCCAGAGACTGCCCGGGACCAAAGTGCTTTCCTAGTTGTTCAGCAACCATCATTAGCAAAATTATTAACTAGGGAAAACTAAGCCCCTCAAAGCCTTGTTGGTCCCAGTTTGACAGCAGAGAAGGGACCTGGCTGTGCAGGGCTGACCTAGGCAGAGGGGGAGGGTTGGGGTGATGTGTGAGGAAGCAGAATACACTGGGAGGAGAAGAAGGGGCCAGGGGGCTCCCTGAAAAGAGCTGTGAGCAGCTATTGCAGTTGGGAGAAGTGATTATTCAACAGCCAGTTTGTCCCTTCTATTTCCTCATTCTCACTAGATCCCATCAGCCTCTGAGGACTAGGGCTGGGACCTCAGCCCCCTGGGGAGGCCCATTGGGTTCTGCTCAGGCTGGGGTGGGGCTGGGGAGATCCTTTGGATTGCCCAAGGCTGGGGCCGGTCTGGGAGTAAGAGTGACCCAATCACGGCCTGTCCCCCTGTAATGGCCAGCACAGTAATGCTTTCCTGCTTGTTTCAGCTTCCCCTTGGATTGGATCAAGTCTTTGTGGCACACAGTATACAATGTTGTGCCCTTAATAGGCCTACCGTGTTTCCCCAATAATAAGACCTATCCCGAAAATAAGCCCTCCCCTTAAGATTCCTCTAAAATAAGCCCTCCCCCGAAAATAAGCCCTGTTGAGATTGCTACTGTAGTGAAGGTGATCCCCTGCACTACACACTACATTAGGGTACCCTCTGTATGCACGGTCCCCTCCCTGAAATGCATGCTGTGAGCTGCATCCAATCAGAGCTGTAGCAGTGAGCGCGTCATCCTGTTCTTCCCCAGTGATTTGCTTATTGAATAAACGTACATTTTTTTTGTTCACATTTACCTGTTTATTAAAATTGCTGTCAATGCTCATTAAAATAAGCCCTCCCCTGAAAATAAGCCCTCTGGTGTTTTTCTGTCCAAAAAAATTAATAAGACAGTGTCTTATTATCGGGGAAACACAGTAGGAGAGTTTGAAGAGTTTTCCTGCCCTTAAGAGATGGCATGTAATTACATGGGGCCCACGGTCAGAGGAGCCTGCCGAAGAGGAGCAGAGCTGAGAAAAGCTTGAGCAGAGCTGGCAGCAGGCAGAAAGGAAGAGAAGGTTTGTGATGTTGACACTGTGTAACACTGTCTGTCCTGTCAGACAGAAGCACCCTGTCTGTTGCTCTTAGACAGAAGTCCTGAAAAAGGATTTTACTATTGATTTGTGTTTGATTTCTCAGACAGAAGAGGAGCCATGGGGTTTGGAAGTCAGCCTGAAGTTAAAATGAAAGAGGCCTTAACTAAAATGTAAAGGCAATCACAAGCAGCTCTCCTGGGGACTGCTGTTGTGAATAACTAAGGATCTAATTGCATAGTATAATGACCTCTCTATTTTTTCAGCAATAAACTAAAGTACGACTTTCAAGGAGCTAAAACACAATATTCACAACAACATAACATTCCAACATAATGCTTGATGGGGTACAGGCTCTGGGAACCCCCCTGAGCTCTCCTTGAATCTTCCCACTTGATGAGGCATTAGCCTGAGGCCATAAACCTTCATTATCACTAGACCCAGATCTCTGTTACTAGCCTAGCTCCCCAGTGTCCAGCTACTCCCCACCCTTGATCTTCCCAAGATATCTATGCCCAAATCTGTCACCCTTAAACTAGCCTAGCCCTCCACTGTCTGTCTGTCATCTTCAGGCAGCTTCCAGCTCTTTCCCACCCTAATCTCTCATCACTGGAGTCTGACCTCATTGACTCCTCCTGAAGACCCTCCCCAAAGTCCTCCACTAGACCACCCCTAGATTCCTCCCACAACCTTTCTGTGTATAAGCTCCACCTTGCCTCCTGAGGTAGCTGAGAATTATCTAGCACAGACTCACTGTGTCAGATCATTCTGGCCGCTTGTCCAATTCAAGCATCATAGAAACCTAGGCTCCTTAAGAGTCTACCCATTATGGGGAACCTTTAATAAACTTTGCTTTCCTTTGGTTGAGAGAAGACTTGAGTCAAATTCATTCAGCAGGACTGGGCGTGTTGGTATGTTGGGGTCTTGAGCACCCCTAAACCCTAATCCTCAACACTTTATGGTTCCCTGACCCCAGAAAACACTGCCAATCTCCAGTTCTCCAGCCAGGACTGGAAGGTAAGTAAGCCTCTCTCTCACTCCATATTCTCTGCTTGCTCTCTGTGTACCTTGATGCATTTTTGGTCCTGACCTCTCAGGTCCCATTAGGTCAGACAGCTAGGAGCCTGTCTCGTGCTCAGCCTCACACTCTCAGGTTCTCAGTCCAGTTTGGTTATGTTGGAAGACATGGACCAGGGCACAGCTTCTGAAGCATGGAGGACAAGGACAGATGCCCCATCTGGAATTATAAGCCTGATTCTTTCAGTTATCTAAGGAATTGGGAAAACTTCAGCTAAAACGTCAGTGTGTTCCTGTTTTGTTCGTTAAGTTTGTTTTAGGAGGCTTACTCCCAGATGTTGTTTTATAGAGGAAGGGACTTCCAGCCCCTACACCTATATTGGGTTAATCCTTTTTAGTGTCTAAAAGTTTGCCTTTCAGTTGTCTTTTACAACATTGGGGAAAATGTAGTTTTTCTAAAAATCTTTAAAAGAAAAGGTTGATGTTCTTTTGCAGCATCGTTTGACCTTGGTATCACCTAGAGGACCATGAAGCCAGGTCTGTTTTGGGGAGTTTAAAAGATGATACTCTCTTGCAGTTAGAATTATACTGTTGCAGAGAGGGAAGATGGATAGAAATTAACTACATAATGGCCTTTTGTGAACTCTCTAAGAACAGGTTCTCAGGAAAGATTGTGAGATACTTGAAGCTAGAGCTTCTCCACAAAGGGGGCCAATTAAATGACCCCCTTCCTTTGGCCCCCAGGGCTTTAGCCCCAGTCCCCCTTGTTGACTCCTGCTCAGGTTCCAGTCAGGGGTCTCACAGCGGCAGCTCCCCCAGCCCCTTCTCCTGCCCCCCCCAATTCTTTCCCCCTTGGTTTTCCTTCCCTTTTCCTCTAGCCCAACACCACTCATTTCCTGCCTCCTATACCATCCACATCTCCTACCCTGCATCTCCCTCTGCAGCCCCTCCCCCCCAGGTGTCACCCACTTAGACCTCAGACCCTACCCCCACAGCAGCCTTTGGGCTATCTCCTCTTCTGACCCCTTTCCTTCCTCATGTGCCAGCTGACCTTCCCCCTTGCCAGCTGGATCCCTGGTCTTGCAGTCTAATCCAGTTCAGCCAGCACCCCCACTCACTCCCTCACAGGAAGTGGGACTTCCTATCTCCCTTCCCAAGCCCCTGTCCCCACAGCACCTTCAGGGCTTTTTGCTCTAAGGGAAGTGCCTGTCTCTCCCAGTGGGACAACTAGAGTGAATGTCCCATTCTCCATTTTGGATCTTATTCAAGTTAAAAAAATGTGAAGGTTCTCTGAAGATCTCACAAAGTTTACTAAAGGTTTTAGAGACATCCCTACAATCTGAGCTTTCTTGGGGGAGATTTGCATATTCTCATCTCTACCTGTTGTTCCACTGAAGAGAAGGGGAGAATCTTGGAACAAGCCCCAAAATTTGGGGATTGTTTGGCTAGCGATGACCCCACAAAAAAAAACCCCCAGGAGTAGCTGCTGTTCCCACTAGTGACCCAGGATGGGATTGTCAAGCATATGAGGATGAGGGAAAAGAGACTATTTGGTACTTTGCCTGTTAGAAGGCCTAAGAACTGCATTTGAAAAGCAAGTAAATTATCTGAAAATTAGGGAAATTGCTCAGAGAGAAAAGGAAAACCACGCCCTTTTCCAAGACCAACTGGTAGAAGCTATTAAAAGGTATACAAATTTAGATCCTGACTCTATAGAAGAGCCAGCAATCCTTAACATGTATTTCATTAATCAGTCTGCCCCAGATGTTAGGAGGAAACTGCAAAAATAGGCACTGGGACCTCAAACACCTCAGGCCCAATTCCTGGAGACAGCCTTTGGAGTCTTTAACAACAGAGAACTAGTTACAGCCGAGGAGAAAGAATTAATGGAACAAACCAGAGACAGAGAACATGCTTGATTCTTGGCTGCTGCCATGGCCAGGAAAAGCCCCTCCAAGGCATACCCTTGGAGCAAGCCCAGTCACTTGGGCAGTGGGGAAGCCTGCTTTGGATGCCACAAGGAGGATCACTGGTCCAAGGAGTGCCCCTCCTGGGCACCCCCCAGAGAGAGCCCTAGGAACCAATACCTCTAGAACTGTGCCCATCTGACCAAGAGGGACGTTGGAGGAAGGATTGTCCCCAAGGTTGGAAAAGCAGTAGTCACCTCGTAATACTCTGTCCTCCAGTCTTCTCAAGCCTTGGAGTGATGGGGAAGCCTGGGGCTTGGCAGTGCTCCCACTTTCTCCATATCTTGCTGAACCCTGGGCAAAGACTGAGGCTGAAGGTAAAGTTACCCACTTTATTATGGCTAAATTTTCTGTTTGATTGGTTCTACCCTCCCCTTGATTGCTCAGGTCAGGGGCAATGAAGGGGAAACTAAGGGATGTCTCCAGACATACCCAGTACCCCACCTACTTGAGTATCTATTATTTGAACAGTCCTTCCTTATTCTCTGCTCTTATCCTGTCCCCTTGTTGGGAAGGGGCCTGATGGGGAAACTGAGAAGCCAATTTTCTCTAGCTAAGCCTCCCAGATCTCCCCATGTTCTCCTGGAAGTGTGAGGGATAGTTGAGTCATTTTGGGGGGATCAGGAAATTCCTGGGTGAGCTACGTCTGCCACCCCAGCATTTGTTCAGCTCCTAGAATCTAAAATATTCCCCCACCTCAATGTATATCCAGTTAGGCCAAGGCCTGGGAGGAACTGCCACCATTAATTGCTGACTTATTCTGTCTAGAGTGGGGCCCAGACCAGGGGAAAGCTTTTGAGACTTTGAAAACTCAGTTGACCCCGACTCTGACATTAGCTTTGCCCAATCCAGAAAAACCTTTCTCTCTGGGATGGCAGAAGGAGAGAGCAGGCTTTGGGACGTGTTGCCTGTTTTTGAAACCTACTAGACTCTGTGGCTGCTGTTGCTTTCCACATGCTATGAGTCCATGAAGCAAATTGGAAAGGAAGGGGATGTCTGACAGTGCTTTGGTCTTGCCATAGTCATCTTTAATTCCAACCGAGGAAATTGTCCTTTTTCTACACTATTTTGGTGCCTCTTTGGTCTTCATTTGCTTAACCTCTTTACCAGGTTTGGCTCCTTCAGGGTTCAAGCCATCAGCCTTCAGAGGGACCACTCAGGCTATGCAAATCTCCTACCAAATCCAAGTTCTCCAGCCCACTGGACCTGGCATCAGGCACATTCCGGAGTCTGAGCCCTTGAATGGCCCCTTTAATAAAAAAAAAGAATCAAGCTGGGAGGGGAAGACCCTCAGGGCTGCTGGCCAATGGAGGAACAGTTAATATTTATAGTCACTCTCCGGGTCAGGAAGGCCCAAAACATAGCCATTAAGGGGTACTTGTGCCAGGACCTATTGTTGTGGAATCTACGATCTCCAGAGTGAAAAGGGGTTTAAAGCTTGGTCTTTGAGAAAGAAATCTGGCCAGCGAGTAACTAGGTAGCTATCCACAATCAAAATGCACACTCCTTTGGGAAGAACAGCCTCAGATAAGGGCAGAGGAGAAGAGAGGAGAGAAGGCAGATAGAAGAAGTCTGGTAGAGGTGACATCGAGGTAGCTTCTCATGAATGTTTTGTTTTGTTTTGTTGTGGGGATGGGAGCAGGGGGTAGAAAGAAGGTAGTGGTGCTCCAGAACCAGATGGAGGGCTAGCAAAGAGGGGAAGGTGACCTCTGTGACGTCCAACAGAGAACCGAGAGAGGGGAGTGAGTAGAGAGGAAGGAGGGAGACTAACAAAGGGGCAAAAGAAAGAGGCCTTACTTTGGAGTTGGCACGGACTTCTACTGATGAAAGTCCCTGTGGGTAAAGGGAGATGAGGACCTTAGCCTGGATGACACCAGGAGATCTGATGCTTGAGAAGCCTATTGGTCCTGGGAGGAGGGAGTGGGAAAGAATGGACATGAGATGTCCAGACAAATGTGGGGGACAGGGAAAGTCAAGGACAGAGTATAGATCTGTGGTGGGGGAGGGACTTGCCAGAGAGCAGTGTCTTCTCTGACACTTGTATTAATTGGCATTGTTCTGAGAGTCAGGTGCAACAGAAAAGGGGAATTTCTCCTCAGGGTGGGCCCCTGAGGCTTTGGCCCCTGTGCCCCAACTTCCCTTTAAGATAAAAAAGGGAGAGGAGCAGCCAGGTAGCACAGCGAGTAAGAGTACCAGCTCCAGTGTTGGGATGACCTGGGGATCGAATCCCGGGCTCAGACACTTAGCACCCACCCAGAAACACCTGGCCGTGTAACCTTGAGCAAGTTACTTAACCCCAATTGCTTTAAAAAAAAAAAAAAAGATAAAAAAGGGAGGGTCTGAAGGATAATAACACCAGATTGCTTTTACTCTTTTACACTCTGGACCAAAGCTGAACTTCCAGCTATAACCAAGGAGTTTCCAGAGGTCCAGGAAGACCCAAGTAGTCTTGCATAAGAATTCTAATTTGCTTTGTCTGCTTATATGCCCAGTATCCCCAACATTTACCAACTAATACAGGTTCTGGTGGGTCCCAGGGAGGTAGGACATTGTTGTAGAGTGGCTGATTAGAAACATCCCCTGAAGATATTGATCAGGCCCTGCCTAATAAGGAACACTTTGACAAGGCACAAAAGATTAGTCAAAACCTTGTGGAAGCCATTACTAAAAACTTCTCCAGAACCTTAGACTAGAGTAAGATTAAGGTTTGCCACTGGAACTCTGGCCCGATAGTCTTTGACTTTTATAATCGCTTCCTCTTTGTCTTCAATTCTAGCTCAGGGCTGGATCATAGTAAACCAAGAAACATTTTAACATTTAATTCAGTTTTGGTTGATGGCTTCCCAAAGGACCTAATCAAGAAAAATATGCAGAGAGGATTCTCTCTCTGGAAGATGGTGAAGTAGGTCAGAAAATCCCAAACTCTTCAGATTTTCCCCACAAATGAGATAAAGCAGCACAATGTAGAAAGGAAGAAATAAATATGAGTAGAGGCATATATCAGGGGTCCTCCTGGGACAATCAGAGAAGATCTGAAGAAAAATCCCAGAGGAGTTTTGGTCCCTGTGAAGAGTAAACACCTCCAGGCTATGTCTCCTTAAACAACAAGCAGCAAACCCTGGGGTTGGCAGGGTTGCAAGGCTGCCCCAGCCCCAGCCACAGGAACTTTTACCCTCAGGATAGTAAGGGGACATGGGCATCTGAGCCAGGGAAGATGGAGGGCTCCTCTGCTGACAATGAAGGCCAGACCCAGCTGTGGTGCTGAGAGTGGTGGGGGCAAGAAGGAGCCAGAACACGGCTGGTGAGGGCAGAAGCCATGGGCTGTGGATGCTTACAGGAGGCTGGAAGTCTTGGTCTGGATTCCAGGAAAGAGGTGAGAATTGAAGGAGAATCTGAGACCACAGATACCATCCCCCATACCGCAGTACTAGAGGCAATTACAAAAAAAATTACAAATAAAATTTAAAAAATGAGAAGGCCAAGGAGAAAGAACCAACCATAGAGAATTACCTTTGGGAATAGAGAAGACTAGGGTGAGTTCAATTTCAGAGGAGGATGCTGAAACAAAGAAACCCTCTTCTACCCCAGGGAGTAAGATCAAATGGTCACCTGCCCAAAAAATAATTCATAAAATAACTTTAAAAATAATTTAAAAATCAAATGATAAATGTTGAGGAAAAACAAAGAAACAAAAAAGAACAATAAAAAAAAACCAACCCCAAGATTATGAAAAAAAAGTCAATCAAGTAGAAAGGGAGTTCCAGAATCTTAAGGTGGAAAATGACTCATTGAAAATCAGAATTGGGCAAGAGGAAGCTAGCGAAGTTATAAGAGATCAAGAAATAATAGAACAAAATATAAAGAATGAAAAAGTAGAAGAGAATGTGAAACATCTCATAAGGAACACAGCTAAATTTGTAGAACCTATATTGGATTGTGTGCTGCCATGGTGGGGAAGAGGAGAAGTGGGAGAAGATCTGGAACTCAAGGAATTGTGGAACTGAATGTTATAAACTAAAAATAAATATATAAATAAGAAATTTTTAAAAAGCAAAATAAAAACAACTGATCTGGAAAACAGATCAAGATGAGAAACTGTAAGAATAATCAGATTACCTGAAAGCTATGACCCAAAAAAGAATCTTGAAAAAATAATACATGAGATAATTAAAGAAAAGTGTCCTGAAGCTTCAGAACATGAATGGAAAATGGAAATTTAAAAATCCACCAATCACTACCTGAAAGAGATCCTATAAGGAAAACACATAGGAATATCATAGTCAAACTGAGAAACCCCCAGGTCAAGGATAAAGTACTATGAGCAAGAAGAAAAGAAAAAGCAATTTAAATATGGTGATGCTACGATTAGAGTCACACAACCCACCAGTGGTGACACTAAAAGACCTCAGGCCTTGGAACACTATATATTGAAGAACAAAAGAGCTGGGCTTCTGTATGAAAATGTCATATCCAGCAAAGGTAAGCATAATGCTGAATGAAAAAAAAAATGGATATTTAATGAATTGTCAGACTTTCAAGATTTTGTTAAAAAAACAAACAAACAACCGAACTTAATAGAAGATTTGACATGAAAGAGCCAAGAGGAATATAAGTCCACACCAAAGACTAACTAAAAGGGACTCGATAATAACAGACTGTTTAGCTATGTAAAATGTCAAAACTTTGTCTAAGATTGTTATCAGTAATTGGGTTGTTCAAAAGAAAGATTAGGGTAGACCTGAGTATAATATGATTTTTAACAATAAAGCTGTTTAGGAACAGCTAAAAAGAGGAATTATCTCATACAAATGAGGCGCCAGAGGAAGGGTGGACACAGAGGAATTAGATGGGGGAGGAGGACTGTTAGTTCTGGAAACCTACTTCCATTGGGAATGAGTTCAATAAAAAACAATACATATATATCTAGAAGAGAACAAAAGTCTTCTAAACTTCTTTTTGTGTTTGATTTCTTTTTGAAATAAAATGCTAAGGGAATGGGAGGAGATGATAGGGAGGGATTTCTAGAGGGGAAGGTATGGCATAGGTTAAAGGGGGTCTTATAAGTGTGTTTAATGGGAATGGGAAGATAAGGGAAGGATCCTTGGTGGGGGGTAGGGTGGGGATAGGGTGGGTTTTGTAATGATGCGGTGCTTGGGATCTATATTTGTAACATCAGTCTGTAAAACCAGTTTGTAAAATCACACTCCCCCCCGCTCCCAGTCTCAGAGCATTAACTCTGTCCCTTCTCCCCCTGCCCCGGCTTCAAAGCATTAATTGTGCCCAGCAACAACTCATGGATTGTTTATCTCAGCCTTGAAACACTAACAAGCTATACCTATCAATCCTTCACAAAAGTATCTATAAACATTCTAGCTTAGGCAACTATTATCTCCCCCTTTTATAGTGTCCCGCTGCCCCCATGAATCCTTCAGTGCCCTGTCTCTTGTTTGACTCCTTGGCTACCTCAATGAATCCTTCAGGGCCCTATCTCTGGGTTAACTCCTTAGCCCATTATCCCCTGAGTCTGTGTTAGTCTTGGTTCCCAGACATCAATCTTGTCAAACATGACACTAATGGGTGGCAGACTGGGCACTTCTCCATCAGCCCTTGACTGCTTACTGACTTAGTGACATTTTCTTTTTTTTTTTTTTTAAAGCAAGTGGGGTTAAGTAACTTGCTCAAGGTTACACGGCCAGTTATTTCTAGGTGTGGTGCTGAGTATCTGAGCCTGGATTTGGTCCAGGTCATCCCAACACTGGAGCTGGTGCTCTTACTCTCTGCGCCACCTGGCCAACCCTAAGCAATTGGGATTAAGTAACTTGCTCAAGGTTACACGGCCAGGTGTTTCTGGGTGGGTGCTAAGTGTCTGAGCCCGGGATTCGATCTCCAGGTCTTCTCAACACTGGAGCCGGTGCTCTTACTCGCTGTGCTACCTGGATGCCCCCTTAGTGACATTTTCAAGCCTAAAACCACACCTTTAGGTAGCCCCCCCTTGGGCTTTTTCCCAGTGAATCATGGGCAATACACCTGCACAGTTACATTACACTGTCCCCACCTTAACTCCTCCCTAATCCCACCCTTAATCACCTAGTTAGCATAATTGGCACAGGTTCTACCATGAATGATTCTATATAAATCCTAATTCTATCCTTTTAAGGTTTCAGGTCCCCTAAGGATCCTTGCCTGCTGTAAGCGTATAATAAACTTTTTCAACTCTGATTCCAAGTCTGCTTAGGCCTACTGAATTCTTTCCAGACTGAATCGCAAGCTCTGGTCTTATGATAAGATCAGAGTCCCCGTTGAACCTATTGGGAGCCATCCCTCATCAATAGGAGGGCAAAATAGCAGGAAGAAGTAAAATAAAGGAGTCCCACGGGGAATAGCCCAGATGGCAGAGTAAAAACAGGAGCTCTGCATGGCTCCAGATCCAACAACCTCCAATACCTGTAAAATATGACTCCACAAAGTGACATAGAGAAAGAAAGCTTGTGCTGAAAGCAGCCTGGGAGGCTGGCAGGAAGGGTCTATAGCACCCACCTGGGGAGGTAGAATAGAAAAAGAAATAATTTAGATGGGGTGGAACAGTAGCAAGCTATGTGCTCTCAGGCCCATGTTCTCTTTAGCCACTCCCTCCCCCATCCTAATTGAGAAGTTTTGGGGATGTTGAAAAGAGGGCTAGGTCAGAGACTGGAAAGTGAAAATTTGTAGCCTGATTTGATGACCACCAGACCAAGTTATGGAAAGTTAGAAGGGATCATGTCTATCCACCTTTCTGGATGTATAAATGGGATGGTTTTATTGAATTTAGTATGGGTACTGAATATGGTAAAAGATATTGGTTCAATTAATTATTAAGCTCTCAAGGTGTCTGCTTGGAAGGGAAGTTGGCTACACCTGGTTCAAATTCCATAGGTCTTTTTGTCTGGGCCAAACCCTTCAGCTAATTTGATTGAAACTTTTTGCAAACTTCTAATAAGAATAGAAGTAAGGAGTTGAAATGCCTAAGGCAGTTTTATTTGAAGTCTCTGAAAGGAGACAGGACTCCAGATTATTTTAAAGAAGTAGGAAAGAGATTATACAGAGCTGGGAACATACAGCCATATATGGTCTTTTAAAAGACCAGGAGTATTGGAATTAAAAAAAAAGATAGATAGATAGATAGATATGTAATTAAAATGTTTATATATTGTTACTTGGCAGTATGATTGTAAAGTGTCTAAAACAAGGACTGGCGTATGTTAGAGACAATATTCTAATTTAAGGTAATTCTTCCATATCTGATAATTTGAAATGGATTTTAAATGCCAAAAGTAATATCCATAATTTCTGGTAATGCAATTGATTCTGTATTTCCAAATTGTATTGTATTTCTAAAGCTCTCTTAAATTGTCAAACTGAATTTTGTTGTATATGAATTGGGTTTTTTAAAAAAGGATGATGTGATAAATTTGAAACTGTTGTGTTGTTGTGCCCAAACCCAAATCCCATGCCACCTGATTTGGAGCCCAGCATTAAGCCCCTTGATATTTGTCTTTGTCTCTATCCTACACCCTGTGATAGCCTGAAACAGCTTAAGGCCTAGTCTTGGGTATTGCCCAAGGCATAGTTCCCTAACCCCCTACTTCCTGAATTAGCCTTTGTATATCATCACTATGTACAAGGATCAGTCCTGGGGTTATGGTACAAGTTTATCTTATGAAGCTGGGTCCCCACACCCTTCCAGAACAGGACCCCTAGCCTGTCCCCATTACCCAGAGACCTTCCACCCTGTACCCTCCACCCTGTTCTGGGAGGGACCACTTTCCAGGAAAAGTTGCACCCTTGTGCCCTTGCACCATCTTCCTAAATTAGCCCTGAGCTATAGATCTAACTAAAGACAATTCTTGGCGTCTGTGCATCATTCTTATGCTAGTTCACCTCCCCAGCTGTGGTTTTTGTGGTTTTAGTCTTTGTTAAGCGCTGTTTGTAGCCCAGTTAGGGACTGCCTGATTTGAATTTATACTCCAGGCAGTCGAGCACTTGATCAATAAATCCACACCTGAATTTACCTTGAACCCAGGTCTCAGCTTGCACTTATTCTCTGCACAACAATATTTGGTTATAAACACGCTGTAGTAATACTGCTCATATTTACTATTATAGCAGATAGTCCATTTGAAATCTTGGCTATTATGAAAATGTATGCAGGGGCTTAAAGTTATATTTTATTTTCTATGCAAGGTGATTTGGAAATGTATTCACCTAAATAGGTAATGGCTTGTTTAAAATACAACTTCTCTTATCTAAATGTTATTAAGGAGCTGTTAAGTAACCTAAAGTTCTTATAAACTCTGTACAAAAGTTGCTGTGTTGTAGGATTCCTTTTTCATAGATGAGAATCTTTGGGAATAGAAGAGGTGTGATTTTTCAAGCCTGTTTCATCTAAGGAGATATTTATGTTTGTTAATTAGGAGGTATGTGAAATTCCAGAATGTAATTAATTTCTAGTATATTTAAAGATAAAAGAAAGAAAAAGAAGTAACTTTATCTAAGGATTCTGTAATGACTAGGAATTTAGTTTGTTATAATATTTTGGGAATTTATGTTACTTAAGGACATTTTACACCAAGTTATTTTTAATGAATTCCAATGTTTAAAGGTTTATTTTTGCTTTAAGAAGGAAGTTTCAGTTAAAATTGTTTAACTATAAATTGAGCATTTACAAAAGTATATTTGTGAAAGGAAACTTGGTAATTATGCAAAAATACTCTCATTGATCAATACAAGGAACTGTATTGTTCATGTATTTTTGTTCTGTAAGGGACATGAAAGATCTTGGGGTCAAATATAATGGGAATGGGAATATGAAGACCTTCCCTGCTTTGAAAATATACTTTGCCCCCTAATAGGCTGAATGTAATCACATGGAGCCTGTGGTAGGAAGAGTTTGCTGAAGGGAAGCAGAGACACAGGAAGCTGGGAGTCAGAGCTAGCTAGAATGGGAGGAGAGGACTGTCCCAAGGAATCAGTGAGACTTGTGAGTAAATACTGGTTTGTGGAAAGGAATAAAAGTTGTTTTTTCGCCACCTGCTGTGACAGCTAGAGTTTGTGGGAAGGCTGAAGGATGGTGTGGCTCTCTGCTACATTGTTGTGCATTAGCTTCTATGTTGCTGTGATGGGTTAGGTTTCCTGGTGTTGGGATCTGATTTTCTTTTTAATTTTAATTTTTAAAATTTTATTTATTTATTTTTAACTTTAAACATTCATTTCACAAGATTTTGAGTTACAAATTTTCTTCCCACCTTTCCCTTACCCCCACCCCAAAATAGCAAGCCTGCTGAATGCCCCTTCTCCCAATCTGTTCTCTCTTATATCCTTCCCCATCCCCCCAACTTTCTAGTAGGGCAAGATGGATTTCTATACTTTAGTGCCTGTATATGTTATTTCCCAGCTGCATGTAAAAAACAATTTTTTAACATTTTGTTTTTAAAACTTTGATTTCCAGTTTCTTTCCCTTCTTCCCTCCTCACTCATCCCCACTCGGAGGACATACAATTCAATACAGGTTGTACAGGTGTAGTTATGAAAAAAGTTTCCATAATGGTTATATTGTGAAAGACTAACTATCCCTATCCCACCCCTCATTTATTCTATTTTCTCCTATGACTCTGTTCCTTTTCAAAAGGGTTTCTTTCTAACTACCCTCTCCCCCAATCTGCCCTCCCTTCTATCATCCCCCCTCCCTGCTTATGCTCTTCCCCCCTATTTTTCTGTAGGGAAAGATACCCAATGTGTATGTTATTCCCTCCTTAAGCCAAATCCAATGACAGTAAGGTTGACCCATTCCCTTTCACCTTCCTGCTCTTCACCTCCATTGTAACAATTTTCCCTTGCCTCT
Organism: Petaurus breviceps papuanus; assembly: GCF_028583685.1. NCBI lineage: Eukaryota > Metazoa > Chordata > Mammalia > Diprotodontia > Petauridae > Petaurus > Petaurus breviceps. Next base: position 1,031,449 of record NW_027186290.1, on the reverse strand, counting down.
TTTATGTGAGATAATTTACACTATTCTATTTCTCCCTTTTTCCTTCTTCCAATAAATTCCTCTCTCATCCCTTAATTTCATTTTTTAGATACCATTCCATCATATTCAACTCATCCTGTGCCCTCTTTCTATGTATACATGTACACACATATACACACACTCACATATATAGATTTATACACATACACCCTCTGATACATACATATATATGTATGTGTATGTATATAAACATATATTCCCTTCAACTATCTTCATACTGAGAAAAGTCTCATGAGTTACAATGATCATTTTTCCAGGTAGGAAATGTGAATAGTTCAACTTTAATAAGTTCCTTATGATTTCTTTTTCCTGTTTACCTTCTCATGCTTCTCTAGCTTTTGTATTTGAAAGTCAAATGTTCTGTTCAGCTCTGGTTTTTTCATCAAGACTACTTGAATGTTCTCTATTTCATTGAATGACCGTATTTTCCCCTACAGCATTATACTCCGTTTTGCTGGGTAGGTGATTCTTGGTTTTAATTCTAGCTCCTTTGACCTCCGGAATATCATATTCCAAGCCCTTCCATACCTTAATGTAGAAGCTGCTACGTCTTGTGTTATCCTGATTGTGTTTCCACAATGCTCAAATTGTTTCTTCCTGACTGTAATATTTTCTCTTTTATCTGGGAGCTCTGGAATATGGCTATGATATTCCTAGGAGTTTTCTTTTTGGGATCTTTTTCAAGAGGTGATTGGTGAATTCTTTCAACCTCTATTTTGCCCTCTAGTTCTAAAACATCAGGGTAATTTTCCTTAAGAATTTCTTGCAGGATAATTTCTAGGCTCTTTTTTTGATCATGGCTTTCAGGTAGTCCAATAATTTTTAAATTATCTCTCCTGGATTTATTTTCCAGATTAGTGGTTTTTCCAATGAGATACTTCACATTGCCCTCTATTTTTTTTTCATCTGTTTGGATCCATTTTATCATATCTTGATTTCTTATAAAGTCATTAGCTTCTGTTTGCTCCAATCTAATTTTGAAGGAATTATTCTCTTCAGTGCATTTTTGAAATTCCTTTTCCATCTGGGCAATTCAACTTTTTAATTCATTCTTCTCCTCATTGTTTTTTTGGGCCTCTTTTGCCATTTGAGTTAGTCTATTTCTTAAGGTGTTATGTTCTTCAGTATTTTGGGGGGGTCTCCTTTAGCAGCCTGTTGACTTACTTTTCATAATTTTCTTGCATCATTCTCATTTCTCTTGCCAATTTTTCCTCTACTTCTCTTACTTGATTTTCAAAATCCTTCTTGAGCTCCTTTATGGCCTGTGAACAGTTCATATTTTTTTGGGAAGCTTTTGATGCAGCAGTTCTGACTTTGTTGTCTTCTTTTGGCAGTCTTTGGGCATGGCACAATAATTCAGTTTACAGTTTGGCATACTTTCTGCCTGGAATTGAGATGGAGTTGGGGAGATGTTATTCCCTTGCTTTTTTCCCCTCTACTGTCTTAACGACAAATTTCTATAATAAAAAATTTTGCAAGTATAACAACAAAACTATTAAATAATTGATATCAGAACATCTTAGGTGACAATATTTGAGCCCCAATAAGGATGAAAGCCAGAACTAATCAATCAGTCTGCTTTACTTTGCTCTAAAAATGCTGTTTCCTTTGTCAGTACTTTCAAAGATCAGAGAGGGCTGAATAGTGGGACTGGTCTTGTCTTTCCTAGAGAGGCATGTGCTTTGTGATGGAGGCTCAGGTATGCTGGGCTTGTGTCAGTTGGTCAGAACTTATGTTTTGGCTCCATGCATCACGTATCTGCTAACTTAAAGGGAATAAATTATATCAGTGTATATCACTTAGCCTGTTTCCCTCCTTTAACCGGACTTTCAGGCTGACATATGTAACTACAAGATGAGCTATGTAATGGTAATGGCATTTGAATATCTACCTCATTGTATCAAGTATTAAGATCCAGAACTTGTGAGTCCCATGGTAGGATGGACTTGCTGATGTAATAGGAAGGGGCTGAACTGGGAGGATCTAATACCTTATATAAAGATAAGCCCAAGCTAGAGACTCAGAGCTGCTGAGAACTGGAAACTGCTGGGACAGAACAGCGTGGAGGTTGAACTGCAGCTGTTGGGGATCCAAACACCAAGAACTGAGAACTGAACAGAGAATGGACAAGACAGGGAACCATGACAATGGCCAGAGGGAACCAGGGGTGTGGCAAGCAGCTGGACCTTAGAGGTCGCACCCTGTCACTGGCATGCTCACTGCCACACCTATGGAATCTGCATATAATCTGCATATATAGAGGGAATGTACGGAAATGAAGTGAGGAATCTGAGGGATCTAATTAACCCTAAGTCTAACCGGAAGGACAGAAGGGTGCAACCTCAGTCCTGCTTCTGCATCAGTGTGGGTGTATTCCTAGTGAGCACCACACCCACATCTTTACTGGAAGGGTAACGATCACCTTCCTCTGCACACTCTGTTTCTCAGTTCTTTCAGTGAGAAGGGGTTTGCTGGCTTTTCTTCTTTTTTTTTTTCTTTTTCTGGAGGGGAGAATGCAGGGCAATTGGGGGTAAGTGACTTGCCCAAAGTCACATGGCTAGTAAGTGTTAAGTGTCTGAGGACAGATTTGAACTCAGGTCCTCCTGAGTCCATTTTCTGACTCTATTTTCTGCATCACCTAGAAGCATTGGGTTTGCTCTTTTAAGGGCATCTCACACCGATCTTCCTAATGGACCCCAGGTAAGTAATGGACAGTGAAAGCTCATCCAGGCTAACTCCCTGACCCTGTGTGGGAAGTCCTGTGATCCCCACAAATGTTTTTCTCACAGATAGAACACAAGCTTTCTCCCAGATTCCACAGGGAGACACTTTCCATAAAAAGATATTTCTCAACTTTATTCCAACTGATGATATAAAATTCTTTTCTCAAAATTACATCAGATTCCTACTGACTGTGGTTTCAAGAGTTGAGTCTGACACTCATAACGGGCATGACCTGTGGGCAAATCCCTTCTCTGGGCTATAAGTCTCCTCCTGAAAATTGGTGAAGATGGGACTAGTTAACCTTGAAGTGTCCTTCAGCTCTACATTCTGTAACCTTAGATAATTTAGGAGACAGTGACATTCAAGGACGTGGCTGTGGACTTCACCCAGGAAGAGTGGGGCCTCTTGGACAATCCTCAGAAGGAGCTGTACAAGGAGGTCATGCTGGAGAATGCCCAGAACCTGCTGTCCCTGGGTAAGGACACTTCCCCTGCTCACTCTGAGTCTGCAACCAAAGGGAACATCTCCATTCCCTGGTACACAGGCTTTGGAACATCTGTCAGTCATCAGAGAAGATTGTTAGGCTCCTGTGTCCAAGAGACAGACTCCTCTTGCTCCCTGGTTTTCCTATAGAAAGTCTTTGCATTGTGTGATAGGAAGCTGAGGCTTTCCTTTGTTGCCTCTGAGGCAGTCTCTTACAGTTCTAGGCAGCCTCAGGTCAAAGGTCCAGTCAGTGTGGAAGAATCTCAGGGGTTATTGGGTCTGACCTCTGCCTGGACATGAATTTTGCTGCCAAATCTCTGAGAGGTGCTCAGGCAGCTTTTCCTTGCAACCCCTTCCTCTTGGGATGGGCCTAATATTTGGAATATTCTTCTGTTTAACAAGCGCACATTGGTAGCTCATAGCTCTGACTTGTGGTTGATGTAGTATGTTTGTCCTTCATTTTCCTTCCTATTATCCTTCCTAGCATAGATGCTGGGAAAGGAAAGGAAGGGAGTAAGCATTTATATTCACCTGCTATTTGCCAGTAACTGGGCCAAGGGCTTTCTTTAATTTATGATGTCACTTTATCTTCACAATTATCTTCTAAGTTGGGTGATATCATTACTCCGATTTTGCACTTGGGAAACTGAGGCAAGCAGAGGTTAAGTGATTTGTCCAGGGGCACACAGCTTCCAACCCTGAGGCTGTATATTTAAACCCAGGCCTTCCAGACTCCAGGCCCAGGGCTCTCTCCACTGCACTACCAGCTGCCTCTGATTTCTGGACAACGGAAACCACACAGTGGATCTGTCATTTTATGGAGGTGAACAAGATCAAATTCTCTGACTCCAAAGTGGTTCCATGATTTTCTCTCCCCCCCACTTCCAGAACTCCCCAAAATAAATGCTATGGAAACTCTCCTTCAGGCTTCCTGGGAACCACCCAGGGGTTCTTGCTGGCATGACCCTCTGGATGCTAGGAATAACAGACTGGCTGTGGCCCAGCTAGGGTTTACCAGCAGGAGACTCTCACCCAAAGGTAAACACACCTTGAATGAAGAGCACACAAGGTTTCCATAGGAGTCAGGGAGTGAGGAGCCTGGGAGGGGGTGGGGCAAAGGGTGATTCTCCAAGGTCCCTCTAGGTGGGGTTTGAGGCTGATCTGGCACAGTTACCTTTTTACCTAGTTTTGGGGTTAGAAGTTTCTGCCCAAATGGAAAATAACAGAATGGGCAGGGGCAGAGGGTTTGGCTGTTCATCAGAACAGGTTGTACAACACATCTGGCATTGGGTTATTTGCACCACAAGCACTAACGGGTCAGTACAGACTCCTGCATGTGACCAGAATGGAGAGATGGAACAGCTTTAGGGAAATGAACTTGACAACTGGATTGACTCTTGACTGGAGGTGGGGGGCACAGCCAGACTAATAGGCAGGCTCTTAACTTCCTCAGGTGTCAGGTGATTGGGGCCTGAACCAAGAAACTGACAATGTTGGGTGGGAAGGGAGTGTATGGGGGAGATGTCACATGGGAGGAATTGTGGGACTTTTTTCCAGACTGAATATGGGGGTGAGGAGTGTGAATGTTTGAGAGCAGATGAGGAGAGCATGACCCTTCATCTCTGAGCCTGGGCTATTGAGGGATGCCTGGGAGAGCATTAGGAATGGAGTTGAAGGGAGGGTTGGAGGAAAGAGAATGGGTTTCATTTTGCATCAGGTCAAGGGAGAAGCAGGAGACCATTGGATCACAAAAGCTTAGAGAGAAGAGTGTCCAGAAAAAGGATGATTGACAGCGTCAAAACCTGCAGAGATGTCAAGAATGAGAATCAAGAAATGCCCATCAGATTGAGCAATGTTAGGGTTCTTGGTAATCACAGAGAAAGAAGTTTCTGTGAACAATGAAGGTAGGAGCCAGACTGGGGAGAGTCTCAGAGAGAGAAAGGGAAGGAGTTGGAGACGTCAGGTGTAAATGGTTATCTCTAGCTGTTTAGTCCTGAAAAAGAGGCAAGATATTGGACAATATCTCAGGGGAATGCATGGGATGCATGGGTCATTGAGGGTGTTTTGGGAGAAATGATGTTATTTGAGTCAACAGGAAAGGTGTATTTAGAACAGGAGAGAGTGAAAATTAGTGAAAAAGTAGATACTAGAAAAAGAATACACCAAAGTAGGTGAGGGATGGAATGGGATTATTTGCACCCATAAAGCGATTTACTTTAGTAAGCAAAAGGGTGACCTTTTCATTAGATCCTGGGGCCAAAAAGGAAAAGAAGGCATCTGATTAATGTGAGATAAGGATAATAAGATAACTCTTGATAAATGTTCAGTATTTTCAAGAGGCCAAGGGTTTTTTTTGTTGTTGTTTTTAGCTTTTTGGAGGGGGAAAGGCAAAGCAATTGGGGTTAAGTGACTTGACTAAGGTCACACAGCTAGCAAGTGTTAAGTGTCTGAGGCTGCAAGACGCCAAGTTCTTAAGTAAGAAGGTGAGGGTGAGCAGAGAACAAGTTATAAGGGAGGGTTGTGGAGGAATAAAAAGATTTGGAAAAACTGTTCTGGTGAGTTGCATGGGGAATCAACTTGGGAGATCTCAGGGGATTGCCTTACTGCAATGAGGCTCCAGCTGAGATTGTGCAGCCTAGACTTGTAGTGGACCCAGGCAGCCTGGTTTCACTGTTTTCTCCCTCTCATGAATAGGAGTTGAGGCTGCTGCCTCACTTAGAAGTAATGTGAGATTGAGCATCAGGACCAGAAATATTTACAAGTGAATTCTACCAAATATTTAAAGATCAACTAATTCCAATAGTAAATAAATAATTTGATAGAATTGATTATATTCTAATAAGAGTTTAAGTTCATATGATTATATCAAGAGATAAGCAGTAAAAGCTTTTGATAAAGTCCAACAGTCGTTGTTACTGAAAACACTTGAAAGTTGTGGTATAAGTGGATTGCTCCTGAAATTGATTTAAAAAAAACATTTATTTAAAACCATTAGCCAGCATTATTTGCCATGGGATAAACTAGAAGCCTTCCCAGTCAGACCAGGTGTGAACCAAGGGTGTCCACTGTCACCAATATTATTCAATACTGTATTGGAAATCCTAGGAATAGCAATATGAAAAGAAAAAGAAATAAAAGGAATAAGAACAGGGAACAAGGTAAGAAAACTCTTTGCTAGACAATTTGATGATATTCTTGGAAAATCCCAAAGAGTCAAATAAAAAGTTTGTTGAAAAAATTCATAGTTTTAGCAAAGTAGCAAGATATGAAATAAACACATAAATCATCAGCATTCCTGCAGGTATCCCAAAAAACCTCTGTTTGACAAGATAGTAAAAAAAAAAAACTAAAGTAATAAAAAAATACTAAAATAATAAATTTTTTTTTAATTTAAAATATCTTTAGGGGTGGCTAGGTGGCACAGTGAATAGAACACCGGCCCTGGAGCCAGGAGGACTGGAGTTCAAATCCAGCCTCAGACACTTGACACGCTTACTAGCCATGTGACCTTGGGCAAGTCACTTAACCCCAATTGCCCTGCCCTCTCCCCTCCAAAAAGGAAAAAAAAATCTCTAAACAGTATAAAATACTTGTGAGCATGCCTGCCACAACAAACAAAATTATTTAAAAACCTTATTATACAAATAACATCAGATTTAAATAATTGTAGAAATAGAAATTGTTCATGGGTAGGCAGGGCTAATGAAATAATGATGACAACTTTACCCAAACTGATTGATGTATTCAACCCCGTCCCAATTAAATTAGGAAGAAAATTTTACTAAATGAGAAAAAATAACTACAAAATTCATTTGGAAAAAGAGAAAACTAAGAATAAAAAAAATAGGAAAAAAAGGAGGGTCAAACATCCCACTTCCTAAGGGAGAGCACATCTGACTGGGACAAGCTCACTCCCAACCAATCTGGATTTACAGTTACAGACCCTTTGTGGCTGCTCCTCAGGGCATAGGGTCCATCATTTTCAGCTAGTCTGGGGTTACAGTCTTATCGAGGCAGTGTTTCTGCTCAGAAGGAGGGGGTGAGTCTGGGAGGGAGGGGGGGAGAGGCCCTGGGGAGGAGGAGGTCTCAGATGACCAGCCTGGAGGGTGGTGGCCCAGGTGGAGCTGGAGTACTGGGGTGGATTTTGGAGGACTGGGAAGAGTTTAGGGGGAAGAGGGGATCATTGCAGTGGGGATGGAGGGGTGCGCTTGGGGAGGAGGAACAGTCAGGATCCTTGAGTCCTGGCCCTGGGTGTGATTGGAGGAAAGGGTTAGTCAGGGCTTGTGGGAGTTTCTGGGGTTGGACAGGGTGGTGTTCTTGGGACTAGGAGGCCCCTCCCAGGTTGGGCTGGTGGGAAGCAGGAAGTCTTTGGCCTGAGGCTGGTCTGCTCTCCCTAAAGCTCAGATTTTCTCTTTTTTCCCTTTGGACATCAGCTCTCTCTACCTTCCCTGCAGCTGAGATCTCTCTGCCTTCCCTTTGACTGAGATCTCTCTGCCTTCCAGAAGCCCTCTCTGTGTATGCACATCCCAAGTAGATCTGAGCCAGGGCCCCCACATACATTCTGGCTTTTGCTGACTCTCTTTCCCATTGGGTCTCATTCTCCAGGTCTGCCAGAAGCATGTCTCCCAGGCCCGGCTATTGGACCAACCCTCTGCCCCTAAAACTTTTCCAGACTCCCAGTCACTTCCTAAACATCCTTCCTGCCCCTCCTGAGATTTCCCATTGAGTCACACTTTCCCAAATTTCAGACATTGCCCATAGAGATCCAGGTGTCCCGCTTTCAGCCTTCCCATCAGGCCCCAGGTGTCCTTTCTCCATGCCCCCACCTCCTGGTTAGAGATTCAGTTGTCCTGCCTTCAGACCCAGCTGTTCTCCCCCTCCCCTCCCCCCCCACCAGACCATCCCCAAGTCCTACCTTCCTGCCCCCAGACCCCTCCTTGGATGCAGGAACCAAAGCTCTTTCCTGATTCCCTTATCTGAATCTTTGGCTCTTGGACTCCTTCCCCATCTGACTCCAGTCATTTGACTCCCTTGAGGGATTCAAAGTGTGGAGATTTAAATTATCCAACCTACAATAAGAGAGACTGAGGCAGAGCTCTGAGCCAATGGCACTTTATTAATGGGTGCATGGTCCCCTCGAATGAAGGGGAGTTCAGATCTTCCTCAGGATCTAAGACACCCCCTCTGCCAGGGCCCAATTGTTAAGAGCTGAGTTCCTAGACCTTCTGGAGTGGCTGTGCCAAGTACAGAATAATTCCATTGGTTGACATGGTGCACAGACTAAGATATAGCAAAATGAGAACAGAATCCTGGGTTGGGCAAAGGAGGACATATCCCCACTGACCAAGCAGTCACAAGCTGGACGGGCTTGTCCTCAGCTTGGCCAGGGCCAGACTTACCCGCCCAGAACCTTCCACACCCTGCCACCTCCCAGGCTTGGAATCTGAGCAAAACAGGATGGAGATGTCTTTGTCAGCATTCCTGAGGTGGTGTGAGTGAGTTCCACAGCTGGCAAGGGAGTGATGACCATTGCACTGGAGTGGGAGGCTTCTTTGAGCCTATGTTCCTTGGCTGCGTGGTGATCAGAGCTGAAATTGTGCCCCTGGTGCTGCCTCAGCTCACACAAGCCTTCCCAGGTCCCTGTGAGCCCTGCTTTACCAGTTCTTAGGTCAAGTCAATGAGAATTTAGAAAGGTGCCAGACACTCAGATTTCCTGTACACAGTGCTCTGGGCCATCCTGCTGTCCCTGGGTGTCTAAGACCTGCCCTGGCACAGTGACTGAATGATGGACGGCTTCTCTGCTGTTTAAAAGAAGCTCCTGGGCTTCCCACCCTTGCCTCTGTTGGTCCTGGGCACCAGGACTACTTTTTAAAATTAGTTAATGATTTATTTATTTTTAGTTTTCAACATACACTTTGATAAATTTTAAATTTTCTCCTCCTCCCTCTCCCCAAGACAGTGTGCAATCTGTTACACACCTTAGCAATCTCACTGTAGCCTCACAACCCAGCCCTGGAAGGGAGGCATCATGATCCCCATCTTATTTTTATTTATGTACTTAGGAATATTTTGGGGAAAATATTTTTTTTACCATGTCTTTAAGTTCAAATGTTTTTATATCAAAAATTAGCCATCTCTCCCTTTTCTTTCTACCATGTCTCCCTCATAAAGAAAGCAAGAAAAGTTAGCTGCTATTACAAAAATGTGTGTAGGTAGTCAGGCTAAAAAAAATTTCTCAATGGTTGTATCTGAAGAAAATTATATCAACCAGCACTCTTATCCCCTCTCTATCAAAAGGTAAGTAACATGTCATCAAGAGTCCTCAGGAATTCATTGGTCATTGCATTGATCACATTTCCAATGTGTGTATAACCCTCCCCACCACATACACACCTACAGGCATGCTCTCTCTCTCTCTCTCTCACACACACACACACACACACACACACAAATACTCTCACTTCTATCAGCCATAATCCACCTTCTCATCTGTTCTCTCCCCCACATTGAGAACACAAGAAAAATAAAACCCATTACACACAATGCAGAGTCAATCTTTTTTTTATTTTTCTCTTTTTTAATTTTTTAGTTTACGTCATTCATTTCCAAAAGATTTTGAGCTACAAATTTTCTCCTCAATTTTCCTTACCCACCACCCAAAACAGCGTTCCCACTGAATATCCCCTCCCCCAATCTGCTCTCTCCCATATCTTCCCCCATTCCCCCTTCAACTTTCCAGTAGGGCATGGTGGATCTCCATGCTCCAGTGCCTGTATATCTCATTTCCCAGCCACATGTAAAATAATAATAATAATATGTATATATATTTTAAACATTTGATTTTTAAAATTTGTATTCCAGATTCTTTCCCTTCCTCCCTCTTCACCCACCCTCACTGGGAAGATAAGCAATTCAATATAGGTTGTATATGTGTAGCTATGCAAAACATTTCCATAGTGGATATATTGTGAAAAACTGGCTATATTTCCCTCCGTGCTATCACACCCCCCACTTGCTCTACTCTTTACTTTGATCCTGTCCCTTTTCAAAAGTGGGTGCTTCTAACTTCCCTCCCTCCCCAGCCTGACCTCCCCTCCATCATCCCCTCTCTCCTTCCCTTCCTCTCTACTCTCCTGTAGAGTGAGATACCATACCCAGTGTGTATGTCATTCCCTCCCCAAGCAAAACTCAATGAGAACAAGGTTGACTCATTCCCTTTTGCCCTCCTGTTCTTCCCCTCCATTGCAATAATTTTCCCTTGCCTCTTCTATATGAGACAATTTACCCCCATTCTGTCTCTCCCCATCTCCTCCCACTATATTCCTCTTTCACCTCTTAATTTCACCTTTTAAGTATAATCCCTTCCTATTAAATTGGTCCTGTGCTCTGTCTATGTATACCTGTAGACATATATACACACACTCACATATGTATTCATATACCCATATACCCTCCTATATAGACATATATATGTATGCATACATATATACACATATACATACACACATATACATTTCTAGTCCCTTCAACTATTGTCATACTGAGAAAAGTTTCATAAGTTACAATTATTGTTTTTCCATGTAGGAACATAAGTAGTTCAACTTTGATAAGTTCCTTATGATTTCTTTTCCTTGTTGACCTTCTCAAGCTTTTCTTGCTTCTTATATCTGAATGTCAAATTTTCTATTCAACTGTTTCTTTCATCAAGAATGCTTGAAAGTACTCGATTCCACTGAATGACCATATTTTCCCCTGGAATATGATACTCAGTTTTTCTGGGTAGGTGATTCTTGGTTTTAATCCCAGCTACTTTGACCTCTGGAATATCACATTCCAAGCCCTTTGATCCCTCAGTGTAGAAGCTTCCAGGTCCTGAGTTATCCTGAATTTGTTTCCACAATATCAAAATTGTTTCTTCCTGGCTAGTTGAAATATTTTCTCCTTGATGTGGGAATTCTGGAACCTGGCTATAATATTCCTAGGAGTTTTCTTTTTGGGATCTTTTTCAGGAGGTGATTGGTGGATTCTTTCAACCCCTATTTTGCCCCCTGGTTCTGAAATATCAGGGCAATTTTCCTTGAGAATTTCTTGAAGGTTGATTTCTGGGTTCTTTTTCTGATCATGGCTTTTAGGTAGTTCAATAATTTTTAAATTATCTCTCCTGGATCTATTTTCCAGGTTTTCCAGTGGTTTTCCCAATGAGATATTTCACATTGCCTTCTATTTTTTCTTTTGTTTGGATCTGTTTAATAGTATATTGATTTCACATAAAGTCACTAGCTTCCATTTGCTCCAATCTAATTCTGAAGGAATGATTCTCTTTGGTGAACTTTTGAGATTCTTTTTCCATCTGGCAAATTTGATTTTTTAAGGCATTCTTCTCCTCAGCCTTTTTGAGCCTCTTTTGCCATATGAGTTAGTCTATTTTTTAAGCTTTTATTTTCTTCAGTCAGGTTGTTGACTCTCATTTCATAATTTTCTTGCAGAATTATCATTTCTTTTCCCAATTTTTCCTCCATTTCTCTTATTTGATTTTCAAAATCCTTTTTAAATTCCTCTCTGGCTGGTAATGAGCTCATATTTTTCTTGGAAGTTTTTGGTGGAGGAGTTCTGACTCTGCTGTCTTCCTCCCGTTCCATGCTTTGATCCTTTTTGTCCCCTGTAATGTAATACCAAGCAAAGGCAACTTCCCAGGTTCAAAATACCAGCATAGGTGCTCTCTATTTTATTCAGTAACAAACCCAGAACAGAGAAGATCAAAACATGACATCATTCAAAATACAGCATTTACTAAGTGTGATTAAATAATCTCCAAGTACTACCCCACCCCAGGACCTTCCAATCATTCAATCAATTACAAAGTCTCTGTTCTAAATACTTCTCCACCCCTAGGCTATACCTTAATTAAGTCCACCACAAAGCCCCTCTTCTCAAATGGAGATTAGTTTCCAAACATAAGTAAAATACATTCATTTGCTCAACCATAGAACACAAAAAGGTCAAAAGTTCCCCACCCCTGGATCACAATTGAATCTACCCCAGAGTTACATCAAGTTTAAACACAGCACTTAATACCCAAATGGAGGTCTTTTCTTCATCTTGACACGAGGCAAGTTCTCAGCAATCTTAGTTCCTGGAGAGACAAGGCTTAGCAAGGCCATAAGATACATTGCCAGTCCCTTCATGAATTTATCCTCTGTCTGTAGAACAGTCCTAGAACCCCTGAACACATTAGCAAAGCCCTCTCCCAGGATTTCTGTAAACATACAACAAGAAAATCCTTCTTCAGGGCTTCTGAACCAACAGAAAGGCTCCCAGACCCCTGCAACAACAGTACTGTCCCTCACCAGTGGACAGTATTCACTCTCTGTCTGCAGGACAGTCTCAGGCCTTCTTAACCAAATGCCAGGTTCCAGGACTTCTTCAACAGGACAGTCTTTCACCAGTGGACAAATCTGGCAAAATAACATCAAAACAGACAGACAAAGTACCAGCAAAACAGCCATGTCTCCTCAGTCCTTGGCAGCTCAGGGGGCAGGTCTCAAAAGTCCAGGGCAATTCAAAGCGGCCACCAGCAATCTCTTAGTCTCTCCCTCTCCACGAGGTGCTGCTTCCAAAAAGAACTTCCGCCTCTCTCTTGTCTCTCCAAATCTACATCACCAGCTCCTCCCACTTCAGGACTTTCTTTTCACATCAACAAGCCCATCCCACAGGTGGGATTAACAAACTCTGGGTTTTAATACAATCAATTTGAAAACCAAGCCAATACAGGGGAATCTTTAATTGCCATTACTATCACATCCCCATAATAGGAGTGTAAAGTTGGGGTGCTCTGTCTGCTTTGCTTCCTTTGCTTGCTCATGTTGCCACTCAATTACTTGACTTTTGAGCCTTTCGCCACACTAGAACTCTGCTACCAGAAACAGGAGCTTTATCCCAAATGCTGGGGTTTTCTCAGCTGCTGGAGGTATTAGTTGGGTGCCATGTCTGAAGCTCTGGCAGACTGCTCACGCACCCCAGGACCTCCCCCATAGACAGTGATCTAAATCCAAGCAGGTTAAAGCAAAAACGCTTACCCCTCAGTCTGGTTGCTTGGTCTCCCTACAATCTGTAGACCAGCAACTCTGAAGCAGTCATTTGGCAGGTGGCTTCATGGCCGCAGCACCTCAGCCACTTCTTGCCCTGGGGGCAAAGGCTGGATCGCACTCTGAATTCCCAGGTCCCAAAGTCCACACTGCACTGACCTCTCACTTTGTCCTTGGCATCTATGGGTTGATAATTCTGGAAACCGCCACAGCTGCTGGTGATCTGAAGTCCCTCCAACCAGCAGCTGGTCAGGCTGCCGTGAGGCTAGAATCTCAGCTTGCAGGGGGCTGGGCTTGGCTCCCAGAGCAGTGGGCTGGACCCTTCCTGCCAGCCTGCCAGGCTCTCCTCAGTGGGAGGTTAGCTTCTCTGTGTCATTTTGTGGGTTCTGTAGCTCCAAAGTTTGTCTAGAGTCATTTTTTACATGAATTGGAAGAGGTGGGAGCCGGAGCTATGTGGAAGTCCTGTTTCTATTTCTCCATCTTCCATAGTCTTAAAAACAAACCTACCATGCTGTTCCCTAAAACACTTTTCTCCTTCTCTCCCTGAGTCCTTCCCCTCTTGGTGACAGGCAGCAGGTTTCTTCATCCTTGGCCCTCTGGAGGCTGGGCTGGTCATTATGCTAATTCAGTGTCTATGTAGTAGTATTGCATTAAATTTATGGACCTTACGTAGTCATTCATATGCCATTTATGGGTAATCTTCAGATTCCCTTTCTCTGCCACTTCAAAAAGCATTGTAAATATTCTTATGCATCTTTGCATTTGTTTTATTTAGACCCAACCCCTCCTATAACTTATCCTCCTTTTACGTTCCCCTCTCCTTTCCCTCCTTTTCACTGGTGAGCAGAATGTGTTTCTATGCATAACTTTGTGTTGTCTGTGCCCTTCCTTCCTTTGACCAGAGGACTAAGGTTCAGGCATCAAATGTTCCCTCCCCCTCCCTTCTCCTTGTTTGTATAGATGTCTGCTCATGTCCGTCCTTGTGTGAGATACTGTTTCCATCCCCCCACCTCAGTGCATTCCTCTTCCTCTCCTTCCTTCTCCCTCCTGGGTCTTCTCTGACTTGATTCCCTCTATGAGCCCTGAGAGAGATCGCAGAGGACACGTGTCACCTCCCCACATTTTAATACAAGTAAATTATACATTATTATTTTTTCATTTCCTCAGTCTAGTTCATCTTTCTTTACTTTCTGATGTTTCTCTTCAGCTGTCTTTGAACTTCAGGAGCTCTTCGCAGTTGTGGCCTTTTCATCAAGGACGCTTGGAAGGCCTTTTTCCCCCTTACATATTTATATATTTTTAGTTTACAACATTTAGTTCCACAATCCTTTGAATTCCAAATTTTCTGCCCCTCTGTCTCCTCCACGCTCCTGTTCCAAGACTGAATGTAATCCAATATAGGCTCTACATATAGCTTCCCATGAAAAATATTTTCACATTAGTCAAGGTGAGAAGAAGAATTACAAGCAATGGAGTGAACCATGAGGAAGAAGGAACAAAACAAAACAAAAATGAGAGAGAGCAAGTAGACTCTGTAGTTCTTTCTCTGGGTGTGCACAGCCTTTTCCATTATGTCCTTTGGAGCTGTCTTATAACCTCGCATTGCTGAGAGGAGCTCAGTCTATCAAAGTTAGTCATCCTAGATACAATGCGTCTGTAATTGTGTACAAAGTTCTCCTGGTCCCACTCTCTGCACTCAGCACCAGTTTATATAAGTCTCTCCAGGTGATTATGAAGCCCATCTGCTCCTCATTTCTTTTGTTATACAGAGAATAAGAGCGAGCTGAGACCTGGGTTCAAGGTAAATTTAGGTGTGGATTTACTGATTAAGTGCATGACTGCCTGGAGTGTACACTCAAACCAGGCAGCCCCAAATTGGGGTGCACACAGTGCTTATAAAGGCTAAAACCACAAAAAGTTTGACAATTGGGGAGGGGAGCTAGCATAAGCAATGACCTACAGAAGGCAAGAATTGCCACTGGTTATATCTATAGCTCAGGGGTAATTTGGGAAGATGGTGCAAGGGTAAAAGGGTGCAATTTTTCCTGGAACAAGGGAGTCCCTCCCAGAACAGGGTGGAGGGTACAGGGTGGAGGGTCGATGGGTAATGGGGACAGGCTAGGAATCATGTCCTGGGTAAAGGGTGTGGAGACCCTGCTTGGTCAGAAGAGATAGAATAGGGTGGTCTCTTCTTAAGATAAACTTGTGTCATAACCCCAGGACTACCCCAAGACTATGCCTTAAGCTGTTTCAAGCTATGACATGATATAGGATAAAGACAAAGACAAATATATCAAAGGGCTTAATGGTGGGCTCCATATCAGGAGATGGGTGATTTGGGTTTGGGCACAACACTTATAGCACAGTAATATTCCATTACATTCCTATACCACAAAAGTTTAGCCATTCCCCCGTTGATGGGCATCCCCTTGATTTCCAATTCTGTGCCACCACAAAAAGAGCTGCTATAAATATTTTTGCATACATGGGTCCTTCTCCCACTGTTATGATCTTTTTGGGATACAGACCTGGAAGTGGTATTGATGGGTCAAAGGATATGCCCATTTTTATAGCCCTTTGGACATAGTTCCAAGATGCTCTCTACAATGGTTTGATCAGTTCACAACTTCACCAACAATGCATTAGTATTCCAATTTTTCCACATGTTCTCCAGCATTTATCATTTTCCTGTTTTGTCATGTTAGCCAATCTGACCAGTGAGATGGGGTTAGTCCAGGTGTGAGGTGACGAGGGCCTGCCCCAGGGTGGGGGTATATTCCGGAGATGGTGAAAGGGTGACTTTGACAGTTCTGAACTACAGATCTGATATGAGGAGTGGGGGTGAGACACTGAGGAGTGGAAGATGCCCCCAGAGTGACTGACAGGGCCCTGGAAGCTGGTGCCCATTAGGAAGTTACAGGGATCTGAAGAGGGAAGGATCTGGGAATAAAGCAAAGCCTCACACCTGGTGCTTTGTCCTTTGGGAGTCAGCTAACTCCCTCCTGGAGACATTTGGGGTAGCTTGTTGTCTAAAGCTCAGTGTGGTAGAAATTAATTTTTTACCAGAAAAAAAAAAACAGCCACAAAACACGCACACACACACAGAGGAATATTCTCAGTTCTATCATCTGTGATTCACCTTTTCATCTTTCCATCTCTTACATTGGTATCAGTGAGGTTACTGTCATGGGGGTGGGGCACAGCACTGGGGTGTGGAAGACAAGATAAATTAGGGTCCAGATTATAAGCTTATAGAATGTTTTAAGTTATTCAGTGGCTTCAGTCATGTCTCACTTTCTTTTAAATTTTTATTTACTAAAACTTAAATGCACAATAAAGAAAAAGAAACATATTGTGAACAGAACTATTGAAATTTAAACACAAAATAAAACAAAATCATGCCATGTGTACCACAGAATATAAGAGAGATTTTGGCTTATATAATTATGGTTCCATTTCAAGAAAGACTGTATAATACATTCTACGCATTGTCTTGAAAACTGTCCATATTTTCTTTGCTTCCTTGTAAGTTTTCTTTTATTCTCTGCTGTGCACTTTTTGCATTGTTCTTTTTCCCCTCCTCTACCCTTCTCCCACCTCCCAGAGGTTAAAATTAAGCTTGGATATTTTTATATCTAGATATATACATACATGTATACAATTATCTACAGACATATGTATATACATCCATACTTATGTACATAAACATGTACTTTCCCTAATAGAATATAATCCTAATCTTTGTTTTTATGTGGGTGTGTATCTCTCATTTCCTATCCCTCCCAACTCCTCTACTGTACTTCTGCCCATTACCTTCCCCTCCTATTTCTTGACCTACCACCCCATCCAACAATCCTTCCCTTCTCTTCCTATTCTCATAAATCTAAACTCTCTTTAACATATTTCCTTACCCTCCCCACTAAAGACTCCTCCCTAATCCTCTCCTCTCCCCCATCCCCTTCACTTTTTATTTCTTTCTGAATTTAAAAGACTTTTATACTCTTTTAAGTATATACTAGACTTTTATATATATGCTTATGCATATGTACATGTATATGCATATGTATATGTATATGAATATGTATATGCATGTGTATATGTATATGCATATGCATATGTATATGTATATGCATATGTATATGTATGTATGTATTATTCCCTCTTGAACCCATTCTCAATGAAAGCAGGTTTCCAACACTACCAGCCTTCCTCCCCCATCTAATTCCTCTGTGTTGGTTCTTCCTCTGGCACCTCATTTGTGTCAGATAACTACTCTTCTCAGCTGCTCCTCAATGGCTTTACCTTTGGCTGTCATATCATGCTCAGGTCTACCCCCAGCCTTAGGAACTACCCAATTACTAAACATAATCTTAGATGTACGTTTTACATGCATGTCTTTATTGAGCCAATTGTAATTGGGCATTAGTATGTACCTTACATTTCTCTTGGCTTTTTTTTTTAAAAATATTTAAAGTGGGGGGGGGGGGGCTTTTTTGTTGTTGTTGTTAACAAAGTCTTTAAAGTCTGAGAATTCATTGTCATTCAAAAATTGACTTAGCTTTGCTGGGCATGATATTTTTTTGCTGAAACCCCAGTTCTTTTGCTCTTTAATATATAACATTCCAAGATTTGCTAGACCTTGAGTGATTCTAATTGAGACATCACCATATCAAGATTTTTTTCTTGTTACTCATATGTTTCATCCTCAAGCTGGAGTTTCCAGAATGTGACGACAATATTACTGTGGATTCTCCTCATAGGATCTCTTTCACGTGGTGATCAGTGGATTTTTCTATTTCTACTTTACCCTCTTCTAACACTTCAGGACAATTTTGTTTCATTATTTCTTGCGTTATTGTATCAAGATTTTTTTTGTCATATCTTTTAGGTAGTCCAATTATTATTATTCTTTCTCTCCTCAATCTGTTCTCAAGATCAATTGTTTCTCTTTTGAAATATTTCACAATCTGTTCTTTTTTCGTTCTTTACATTTCGTTTCATTATTCCTTGATTTCTTATCACTTCTGGCTTCCCCTTGCTCATTTCTGATTTTCAGGCCGTCATTTTCTTCCTTAAGATTCTGGATCTCCTTTTCTAATTGATTGATTTTTGTTTTGTTTTTTATCTGTTTGTTTTGCTTGGATCATTCTTATTTTTCTTTTTAGTTTTTTCCACAATCTCTCTCCTTTGATTTTTAAAGTGTTGTTTAAGTTCTTCTATTAATTTTGTTTGGCAGGTGACCATCTGACATTATTTTGGGGGGGTAGAAGAGGATGTCTTTACTTCAGTGTCCTCCTCTGAAAATGAAATCTGGTCTTCTCTGTTCCCATAGTAACTCTCTATGGTTGTGTTCTTTTTTTTTTTTTTTAAAGCAATTGGGGTTAAGTAACTTGCTCAAGATTACACGGCCAGTTATTTCTGGGTGTGGTGGTGAGTATCTGAGCTCAGATTTGATCCCCAGGTCATCCCGACACTGGAGCCGATGCTCTTACTCACTGAGCCACCTGGACGCCCCTCTATGGTTGCATTCTTTCCCCTTTGGCTGTTCAATTTTTTTTGGTAAGAGTTTCATTTTTGTATTTGCCTCTAGTACTGGGATATGGGGTATGAAGCCTCTGCCCTCAGATCCTTCTTCAGTTTTCTCCTCTGACCTTGAACCCAAATCAAGACCTCTAGTTTCCTGTAAGTGTCCACTGCCAGCAGCATCCCTGCCCCACTACTACTGCACTCACAAAGTTTATGCTGGTTCCTTCTCCTGCCCTTAGAGTCTCTGCAGAACAGCTGGATCCAGCCTTCCTTATCAGCAGAGTTCCTTCCATCTTCCCTGGCTCAGAAACCCAACTCCCTTCACTGTCCCAGGGTGAAACTTTCTGGGTCAGAGGCAGAGGCAGCCTTTCAACCCTGCCTCTCCCAGGGCTTGTGATTTGTTGTTTCAGCTCACCAAGGACCTAGCCTGGAGGTGTTTACCTTTCACAGGGAATAAAACTCATCCTGGACTTTTTCTTCAGATCTTCTCTGATTGTTCCAGAAGGATCTGTATTCTGCCCCTACTTTTGTTTATTTTCACTGCTCTGTGATCACCCTGAGGTGTAGAGGAAAATCTTGAGAGCTTGAACTTTCTGATCTGCTCCTCTATCTTCCCAGAATCCTTTTCATGTCTGTCTCTTATGTAAAAAAGAAATGAGTCAAGGAACCTTAGAAAAGAAGTATAACATGTAGAGGGCCAGCTCTGATGGGCAGTTCAACATTGAGGAATCTAGGACAGAGTTTGACTCTTGCCTTTTCCCACCCTCAAGGGCTCATGTTATCAGGATGTTGGCTCACCACTCTGCAGTGCAAGGGAGGTTCTTGGAACATCCTGCCCATCTCTTTTACCATGATAATCAAGATTAGAGAACAAGGCAGTCATGTATGAGATGTATGAGAACTAGGGCATGAGGGAAATATTCCAAGAAAGTAGTTCTCAAAGATTATGCTAACTATGTATGACTATGCAGTTTTTTCTTTATATATACTTGAACCCTCAGATGAATAAATTGGCTCAGTTTTCACTGACCCCCCCCCCCTGGCCCAAGTCTCTTCATTTCACACTCCTCCATAAGGTGCCTCACCTGGCATCAATAAAAGAGCAATTCCTCAATTGCTCTAAAATAAAACAATACAATAAAGAAGTGAAACATGAATTACAAGTAGACCCTAAATCAGATGTTTTTTTTTTAAATCACAATGATAAAAAATTAATTGGCAATTTTATGCACAGGAAGGATTGTTCACAAACATCAGAGTCTCTGATAATGTGAAACCTATGCTTACAATTCAAATGGAAGAAAATGAAATGGAAGACCAAACAGATTCCAAGCTCATTGGCCAAATATGTGTTGTGAATGTATCAGATAAGAAACACAGAAATACCTCCCAAGTATCAGAATGTTCTCAGATCTGGCCAACTTCTATATATGGCCCATCAGTTGGCCCCTTAACTCATTCTCTTGAAACTTGTTTAACAAAGTTTCTAGAGTTCTAGGGGTGTGTTTAGATCATTTATTTCTCATAAAGAAACTGGCTAAACTTTTCTGATAAATTGGCTCATACAAAAACCTAGTTAATGAAATATTGCTTTTTTTAAACAATAAAGGAACTCTCCTTGTTCATTGTTGTTCAGTCATTGTATTTATGTCCCACACTTAGTAAACCCATTAGGACTTTTCTTGGCAAAGATACTGGAGTAGTTTGTCATTTCCTTCTCCAATTCATTTTATAGATGAGGAAACTAAGGCAAACAAGGCAAAGTGACTGGCCCAGGGTCACACAGCTAGTGCACTTCTGAAGTCATATTTGAAGCCATAGAGATGAGTCTTCCTGATTCCAAGCCCAGTGCTCTCTCCACACTGGAGCACACTCTCTCCTGGAGCAAGAAGGCCTGAAGAGCCTCTGTCCAGGTGAGTGAAGTGAAAGCAGGTATATGAGAGCTGTGATTATGAGAAGCTGCTATGTGTTGTGGTGAAGGAAGTGCTAGATTTGGGGTCAGGGAGGCCTGCCTTAGAATTCTTTTTCAGATATTTTATTACCAGTGACTTCCTGGGTCAGTCATTGAAAAATGGAGCCTCAGTTTCCCCATCTGTAAATGAGGGGTTTGGACTCCATGGCCTTTCAGCTCCCTCCTGGGGATAAATCTATCATCTTATAAGGAATCATTGCTTAGATTTGGGGGCAGGGATTCTCCTGAAAGGCCAAAAGGGGATAGGCTCTCCAATATGAGCTCTTTCTTAGACCATCAAGTCATCACACATTTATTAAGTCCTTGCTGCATGCCAGGGCCTTTGCTAAGGATTTATGACTGGAGTCATAAAGAGATGCAAGGGATGCCCCCAGCTCTACTCGATTTCACAGGCTGGTGGAGCAGACAACATTCCAAGACCAAAATGGAAATCCCATATGGATAGGATAAATGGGAGCTGGGCAAGATGGGGAAGGCTCTAAAGTGAAGTAGGACTGGGAAAGGCTTATTGCGGAAGGCGGGCTCTAGCTGGGGCTTCAGGGAAGCCAAGGGGATTGTTTTAGACAAAAGGGATCGTGAGAAAGACCTAGGGAGTCAGGTGGTGGAGAGTCCTGTTTACAGAATGGAAAGGACACCTATGCCACAGGATTATATCATATGGGGGCAGATGGGGTGAATAAGTATGGAAGAGTATGAGAGGGGAGGTGATAGAGTGCTTTAGCAGCCCTGGGGAGGGTTTTATATTGGATCCTTTTGTTGGAGAAGCATTGTAGATTGGTGAGTGGGTGGTGACATGATCAGGTGAGAGCTTTAGGAAGATGAACTTGATGATGG
Organism: Petaurus breviceps papuanus; assembly: GCF_028583685.1. Lineage (NCBI taxonomy): Eukaryota > Metazoa > Chordata > Mammalia > Diprotodontia > Petauridae > Petaurus > Petaurus breviceps. The sequence goes on along the minus strand of NW_027186290.1, from coordinate 1,009,786 downwards.
GGTGGAGGGCTGATTGGACTTGGGAGAGGTGAGGCAGCCAGACCAACCAGCAGTCACCAAAATATCTGAGGTGTGAGGTGATGGGCATCTGAACTAAGAAGATGACAGTGTTGGGAGAGAAGGACATGTATGGGAGAGAGTCACACAGGTGGAATCATGGTACGTTGCAGCAGATTGAACATGGTGGTCAGGAAGGTGAATGTGTGACAGTTGATGAGGACAGCATGGCCCTTCATTTTTGAGCCTGGACTATTGAGGTTGCCTTAGATAATGTTTGGATTGTAAGCAGATGGGAGGATTTGGGGAAAGAGAATGGGTTTCATTTTGCATAAAGTAAAGGGAGAGAGGAGAATATCAAGAAAAAGGGGTGATGGACACTGCCAAAGTCTGCAGAGAAGTCAGGAAGAAAGCATTAAGAAATGGCTATCAAATTTAGCAATTTCAAGATTATTGGTAGTGTAAAGAAAGAAGTTTCACTTCAGCCATGAAGTTGGGAGCCAGAGTGCAGAGAGTTTCAAAGAAAGAAAAAGAGTTGGAGTTTCCAGTTGTAATTGGCCATCTCTAGCTATCTGGCCATGAAATGGAGGAAAGATATTGGACAATATCTCATGGGGATGCATAGAGCATTGAGGGTGTTTGTAGAGAAATGGTTTTATTTGTGACAATAGGAAGGTAGTCCATAGTGTGGAAGAGAGTGAAAATTAGTGAAAAAATAGAGATATTAGAGGAAGAATATCCCAAGGTAGATGGGGGATGGAATGGGATTATTTGCACACATAAAGTGATTTGTTTAAGCAAGCAAAAAGGTGACCTTTTCATCTGATACTGGGGCCAAAAAGGAAAACAAGCATCTGTTTAATGTGAGATAAAGAGAATAAAATAACTCTTGATAAATGTTTAGTTTTTCCCATGAAATAAGAGGCCAAGTTCTTAAGGAAGAAGGTGCAAATGGCCGGGAAGGGGAGGGGTGAGCACAGGGTGGAGGGGAGGGGAGAAGGCAGGGAGGGCAGACAACAAGCCCTAAGGGAAGGTTGGGAATGAATGAACCGATATGGAAAAGCTACTGTGGTGAGTGGCATGGGGAGTTATTTAGGGAGAGGTCAAAGGATTGCCTTGTCACAATGATGGTCTGACTGAGATTGTGCAGCCTAAATCTCTAGTGGACCCATGCACCCTACTTTCGTGATTTTCTCTCTCTAATCTAGCAGTATATTAGTAGGAGTGAAGGCTGTTGCCATACTTAGAAGTAATCCAAGGCCAAGGTTTGTGCAAAGCATCAGCCCAAGTCCATTTCCTGATCTCTATGGCTCAATCTCTGTCCCATTCTTGGAGAATCATTGAGCAGGTTCATATAGGTGATGACCACCTCCATTTAGGGAGCTGGGAGGTATCTGAGACCCTTTAGGAGCCAATAAGAAGGCTCTGTGATCTTCAGCGTTGCATCAGAGGTAGAACCTAACAAAAATGACTACTTAGAAGTGATTGGATGCCTGAGACAGAATCATGACTGAAGTCAGAACATGCATTTGACAACTTACAAGAGAACCCAGAATGTAAGGATTGAGGTAGAGACTGGGAACTTGTTGTCAGTCCTGGACCCAGGGATAGGTCGAGGCACAGCAATCATGGGTTCAAAGAGTCTATTATCTCAGCTGCAAGAATGCAAACCCAAGTAACATCTTGATCTGGTAATTACAGCTTTGATGAGATGTGATTACAAGGTAACCTAGGAATAAGAGAACTACTATGGTGCAGCCAGCCAGTGAAGGTCTGTGCATGCCTGTTGCCATTTCTACATGAATGTCCAACTTTCCTGTGAGTTTGGAAACAATTTGATGTTGAGTTGAGAAATGGGAAGAATATGTTGCCCATAGTCAGAAGCAGTTAGATTGTGATGCTGTCTTTGCATGATGCCCAGAAGCATTATATGCCTGACCATAATGATTTGGAAACACTGCAGAAAGAATCTTATAATGGCTGAAATATTCACATACTTCTTGTCCCAGAGGATAAGTATCTTATCAACAAAATGAAGTGGTTATTTACTGCTTAAGGTGCCACTTAACAAATTTTTAATTCAAATCCTTAGGGCCACTCTCTAGAACATTTTCTGAGATAGGAAATGCCATACATTTTTAAAGTTCTGTTTATTACATGGACTTTTTTTGTACAAACAGATTTTATTTTTAACATAATATTTTATTTTTCCCTCTTGGATATTAAAAACATGTTTTAAACATTTGTTTATATTTAAAATTCTAAATTCTTTCAGTCCTTTCCCTCTCCCCTCCCCCAGATGATAAACAATCTGATATAGGTTCTACATGTGCAATTATTATTATTACAAAGATTTTGTTTTTATTTTAGTGAGGAGAGGCATTTAAAGACTTCTTTTTTAAGAAATGTACTAATTAATTGCTATCCCAAAAAAATGAATAGGCGGATGACAGGTAGGTGGTATATTTGATAGAGCACCAAACCTGGAAGTAGGAGGACCAAAGTTAAAATCCAGCCTCAGAAAACTTGACATTTACTAGCTTGCGATCCTGGAGAAGTCACTTGACCCTGATTGCCTCATATAGGCTGAACAAAATCTTATGCTTTTGGTAATACAAAAAACAGTACTGGTATTCTTCATGTGAACTCAAATAATGCAACAGAAAAAAAAATGATTGTAAGCTATTACTAGGGAAATTGCAGTATACTTACAAATATGAGAGATCATGACATAATTAGAATATTAAGTATATATGCAACAAATGTCATAATATCCATGAAGAAAGGATTGAAAATGCAAACAACGAAAGTGAAAAAGAAAAGGAAAGATTGAAAGTGGAAACACATGTGTCTAGTACTGTGCACAGGGCATGCCAGTCACTGGACTGAGTTCTTGCCTCAGCCACTGGGATTTGAATCAAGTCACTTAGCTATCCTGAGCTCATGGCCTGAGTTGGGAATGTGCCAAGAATCCTTTGCCTCTATCACAGGTTTGTTGTGAGGATCCAATGTAATTGTGTGTGAAGCTCTTTGTAAACTAAATCATCCTTGGGATGTGAGCTAATGGCATTTTCAAATAATTGGTTCTGCCTATTAAAAGACTTTTGAAGTTTGAAGACTACTGTTTGCATGGGGAAAGAGAATGGAAAGGGGTTTATATTTTGCCAAAGGAAAGAAGGGGATATAATTATATGTGTGTCTGTGTGAATGTTTTCTTGCTTGTTTCTTTCAGAAGGAGAGATCAGACTTGAAGTGAAGGAGACTCCTACAGTCCTAAGCCTTTTTGTGGAAGAAACTCAGGAGCAAAGATTCACAGATGATATTCCCTGTGACTTCATTTGGAGAGGAGTCTGTGCTCTTTGTCAGGGAATCCATACTGAAGAGAAACCTTATGGATGTAATCAGTGTGGAATGGATTTCAGAAGCAGCTCCAGTCTTGCTGAACATCAGAGAATCCATGCTGGAGAGAAAACTTATGAATGTAATTAATGTGGAAAGACTTTCAGAGGTAATTCTGCTCTTGCTAACTATAAGAGATTCCACAATGGAAAAATATCTTATGGATGTAAGCAAACTGGAAAGCTTTCAGAGGCAGCTTCAATTTTGCTAAACATTGGAGAATCCACACCAGAGAAAAATCTTATGAATGTAATCAGTGTGGAAAATCTTTCCTAAAGAGGGCCAACCAGGGGTGTCTAGGTGGCAAAATGAGTAGAATTCTGGCCCTGGAGGCAGGAGGACCTGAGTTCGGATCATGCTTCAGACACTTAACACAAACAAACACTAACACTAGCTGTGTGACCTTGGGCAACTGCCCTCCAAAAAACAAAACAAAACAAAAAACAAAAATAAAGAGGGCCAATCTTGTTTTACCTAAAAGAATCTTCACTGGAGAGAAATTGTAGGCATGTAATCTATGGATTAATACTTTTACACAGAAGGGCAGTCTTACTTGATCAAAGAATACACACTGAAGGGAGATCTCATTATAAATATATTCAGTGTGGAAAGGCTTTTAGGAAGAGGGTAAGTATTGCTGAACATCAGAAAATCTGCACTGGAAAGAAAATCACAAACATAATCGGTGAAGAAAATTTCAAACTCAGATACATTCTTAATGTATATCAAAGAATACAGACTGGAGAAAACCTTAGGAGTGTCAGTATCAACAACAAAAGGAACAGAAATCATGATTATCTCAATAGATGCAGAAAAAGCATTTGACAAAATACAACACCCATTCCTACTAAAAACACTAGAGAGCATTAGAATAAATGGATTCTTCTTTAAAATTTCTGTAAGCATACAACAAGAAAATCCTTCTTCATGGCTTTTGAACCAACAGCCAGGTTCCAGGACCTCTGCAACAACAGCACTGTCCTTCACCAAAGGACAAATCTGGCAAAACAACATCAAAACAGACAGACAAAGTACCAGCATAACAGCCATGTCTCCTCGGTCCTTGGCAGCTCTGGGTGGCAGCTCTCAAAAGTCCTGGGCAATTCAAAGTGGCCCTCAGCAATCCTCTCAGTCTCTCTCTGCCTCCAAGATGCTGCTTCCAAAAAATTCTTCTGCCTCTCTCTTGTCTTGTGTCTCTCTCAATTTACGTCACCAGCTCCTCCCAGTTCAGCACTCTCTTTTCACGTGAACAAGTCCATCCCACAAGTGGGATTCACAAGCTCTGGGTTTTAACACAATCAAACCCAAAATCAAGCCAATACAGGGGGATCTTTAAATTTCATTACTATTCCACATGTCCACTACTTGTTTGCTAAGCTCTGAGGCTCACGTGCACAAGCACAAGAAGGCTGACAAAGATCTCTCCATCGTGTTTAACTCAAATTCCACATCCAAAGCCAGCGTGGGCAGGATTGCTTGATCCTTGAAAAGTTCCCCCATTATTTTGGTACCTCCATACCGTTCTCTCTTGTCCAACCTGTACAGGCTGATCTTATGACCACTTACTCAGAGGAGATGCTTCACACTTCACCCAACCTGTGAACCACCTCCTGCTAATATGTCATTTTTGGTCATCAAGCAATGTCTATCAACCAATGAGATGCTGTATTTTTCCATGCCTCTTTTGCACATCTGGGTATGAAACACTATAAAAGAAGGGACTGGAGGAAGGGGTCATCTCAGATGAGAAGGATTTGAGGTCCACTTCATCACAGGGGACCACGGACTCTTTAATAAGGTGCCATTGACTCAACCTCTCCTCAGTCTCTTTTATTGTAGTTGGACAATATTTATCCCCACCCCACCTTTACAAGGTCAAAAATCATAATTATCTTAATGGAAAAACACATGTGACTTTAAACATCCCATTATAATTTAGTTTAGGACATACTCAATGCCAACCACTTTGGATTTATAATTGTGAAAGTGCCTCTGAGATGAATATGGCAGTTTTCCATGAGTTAACCATGAACAGTCAGGTGCACTGGACAGAGAGTGAGCCTCATTGCTGAAGGCACCAATCAGGAGCCTGCAGTGAGCCAGGCTCGCTCACTCCCAGGTGCCCTTTCTGGTGTTCTTTGGCTGACCGTGCTGAGCTGTGGTCCAAAGCAGCCTAGTGGTCAACTGTTCCTGCAAAACCTCCTGTTTCTGCCCCACCTGCTCCTGGGAATGGCTGCCCACTCTTTATGCTGACCCCTTCCCAAACCTCCCATTTGTGGTTTTTGAAGCATAAAGTACTCCTACCTCTCCTAGGCTGGGGGCTCTGTGCAAATGTGGTTACTGTAATGGATTTGTCTTTCTGGTTTTGGGACTCAGTTTTCTGGTATTTGAATAAGTGCTTTGGTTCTGTCCTCTATGTGGAGAGCTTGTTACATTTTGTGATTCACATCTACACCAGCATATTCATAGCCACTGCGGGTGTTGTGAATATCTTGTAGGTGCGACACAGAGCACTGGCCCTGGAATCAAGAAAACTTGAGTTCAAATCCGACCTCAGACACTTACTAGCTGTGTGACCCTGGACAAGTAGCGTGATAATGTCAGATATGCACACAATTATACTCTGATGGCAGAAACTGAAAAAGAGTTAAGAAGCCTCTTGATGAGGGTAAAAGAGGAGAGTGTTAAGGTTAGCTTGAAGTTTAACATAAAAAAAACTAAGATCATGTCAATGGTTCCATCAACACTTGGTAGACAGAGAGAGAAGACATGAAGCAGGGTCAGAGTTTATACTCTTGGGCTCAAAGATCACTGTAAATGGCAACTGCAGCCATCAAATTAAAAGATGCTCCTTGTCAGGAAAGCGATGACTAAACTGGACAGCAAACTAAAAAGCAGAGACATCACCTCGCCAGTAAAGGCACAGTTAGTCAAAGCCATTGTTTTTCCAGTAGCAATTTTGTAAAATGGAATTTGAAGATCTTCCCTGCCTCCTAATAGGCCTCCATTGGAGCCCAACAAGAGAAGTTTCTTAGGGGAGACTTGTTTTTCAGGAAGGCCCATGCCTTTTGTTACTTTGTAAATAGGCAGTGGGTCACTAAGGTTGTGATGTCCTCTGACCCTGAAGAAGGGTGTATATATATATATATCACTTGTGGGAAGAGTTGTGTGATTTGGCCAGATGAGACTCTGGGCAACTGTTACACCCCCTGGCTTTGAAAACCAAGATGTTGGTGCTTCTGTCTCTGGTAACTATGTATATATGTATGTATGTGTGTATGCATGCATGTATGTATGTATTGTGTATGTGTGTATTTGTGGTGTATGTGTATGTATGTAATGGTCAGACAGTTAGAGGTCTTGTCTGTTGAATTGTGTTATTTTCCCTATTTGTAGTTTTTGTCTGCTTTTAATTTCTGTTTGTATTTTGTCTAAAGTTCACAAAGCCTGCTCCTGGTTTTCTGGGATCTGGTATGTGCTGGCATGACCTGCACTAGATGGCACTCCCCTCTCAGCCTGATGCCACAGACCTTTCCTGACAAAGAAATTTGGCAAAACTTCCTTCTAAGTTGTCTTGGACTGGAAATTTGTTTCACTCCACCTTTTTGTGGGTTCTGCTGCCCTAGAATTTATTTAGAGTCATTTTAAAAGTATTTAGAGAGGTTTGGCGGAGATCTTAGGTAGGTCCCTGCCTTTATTACACAATCTTAGCTCTGCCTTCTCTAAATATTGTTTTTTTAAACAATGAATGAAGCCTCCTTTCTCTATCACAGTTACTCTTTCTTCTCCATAACGAAATATTATAGTTAAGGAATGCCATTATACACACACACACACACATACATATATGCCATAGATAAATGAAAGCAATCATTAATAAAGGCATAATCTGTTTTCACTATGACATCATATCCAGAATGTCCTCAAGTTCTCAATGTAACAACAGATAACTTCTACACTTGGCTGAAAACTCTCATCCCACTCACTGCAGTCCAGATTCTGATGAATATCTCTTTAGAATTCTCTTCATGTTTTCATCCAGATAAGACTTTATTCCAGTCTCTCAGAAAACAAACAAGATCTTCAACTTTGTTCTCTTTTAAGTAATTGCATCAAACTTCCCTCCCCTCAGAATACACTATACTTGACAGCTTCTCACAGAGACTTCACAGAATTTTCTTCAGAACCTATCACATTTATCAGTTCTTAGAAAAAATAAATTTCACATCACCCTCTCTTTCTCCTCCACAGATTCACCTGCCTCACAGACAGAACACAAATGTGTCATAGGGAGACATATTCCATAATAAGATATTTCTCAGTTTTATTCCAACTGATGATATAAAGTGCTTTCCCCAAAACTGCATTGGGTTCTTAATGACTGTGATTTTAAGAGCTGACTCTGATATTCATAAAGGGTATGTTCTTTGGGCAAATCCCTTTGGTGGGCTTCAAGTTCCCTGCTGTAAATTGATGGAGATGGGACTATTTACCTCTGAGGTGTCTTTCAACTCTATGGTCTACGACTTTTGATGATTTAGGAATTGGTGACATTCAAGGACGTGGCTGTGGACTTCACCCAGGAGGAGTGGGGCCTCTTGGACCATCTTCAGAAGGAGTTGTACAAGGAAGTCATACTGGAGAATGCCTGGAACCTGCTTTCCCTGGGTAAGGATACTTCCTTTGGTAACTGAGTCTGCAATCAAAGAAAATAGGTTCATCCCCTAATGTGCAAGATTTGGAGCATTTATCAACTTTTTTAAATTAAATTTTATGTTTATTTTTAGTTTATGTCATTCATTTCCACAAGATTTTGGGTTACAAATTTCCTCCCCACCACCCCAAAACAGTAATCCCACTGTATACCCTCTCCCCCAAAGAGCTCTCTCCTATATCCTCCCCCATCTGTAATGGAAATGCAAATTTAAAGATCTTCCTTGCCCTTAGGCCCTTTGATAGGCTTAAGGGACTCTGAGATTCTTCCTTGATTTGAAAATATACTCTGCTTCCTAATAGTCTGAGTGTGGTCACATGGAGCCTGTGGCAGGAGGCTTGGTTTTCAGGAATGCCCACACCTTGATGCTGTGCTTGATTGGGCAGTGGGTCAAGAGGGTGGTTACATTCTCTGACCCAGGAGAAGGCTATATAATCCTTGATGTGAGGATTTGCTTTGGGGCTCACTTTGAGAAGTGTTCAGTGATTTGATCAGATGAGACTCTGGGAAGCCATTGTTGAAAGCCCCCTGGCTTTGAAAAACCCAGATGTTGATTTGGTATGGATTTAATGGTTGGACAGTTTGGAAACCTGTCTACTTGATCTGTTTCTCTGTCTTGGTAATTCTGTCTGCATACTCTGAAGTTTGGGGTGCTGACCTTTTCCCCCTGAACTAGGTAAATGATACATATTTGACTGATTAAAGTAAGCTTGTTAACCCATTTTGAGTTGCTTTCCTTTAGCAAAGCAGGTGTAAGAACCTGTGTTGGCAGCCACCCTGGAGATGCTGGGGTGCTTGCTGCTACACCATCCCCCCTTCAACTTTCCAGTAGGGCAAGATGGATCTCTGTACCCCAGTACCTGTATATTTTGTTTCCCAATTGCATGTAAAAAATTATATATATATATATGTGTGTGTGTGTGTGTGTGTGTGTGTGTGTGTGTGTGTGTATAACATTTGATTTTAAAACTTTGAATTCCAGAGTCTTTCTCTTCCTTCTTCATCACCCACCCTTACTGGGAAGACAGGCAATTCAATATAGGTTGTACACATGTAGCTACACAAAACATTTCCATAGTAGACATATTGTGAAAGACTGACTATATTTGCTATATATCCTATCCCACCCTCCACTTGTTCTATTCTCTACTTTGACCCTGTCCCTTTTCAAAAGTGAGTGCTTCTAACTTCCCTCCCTCCTGCAACCTGCCCTCCCCTCCATCATCTCCCTTTTCATTCCCTTCCCCCCTTACTCTCCTGTAGGGTGAGACACCCTATTTAGTGTGTATGTCATTCCCTCCCTAAGCCAAATTCAATGAGAGTAAGGTTGACCCATTCCCTTTTGGATTCTTGTTCTTCCCCTCCACTGTAACAGTTTTCCCTTACCTCTTTTATATAAGATAATTTACCCCATTCTGTCTTTCCCCATCTCCTCTTATTATATTCCTCTCTCACCTCTCAATTTCACCTTTAAGTATCATCCCTTCCTATCCAATTAGTCCTATGCCTTCTGTCTATGTATTTCTGTACACAGTTATGCACACACTCACATATGATATGCCCATATATCCTCCTATATAGACATATATATATATATATATATATATATATATATATATATACACACACACACACACCTTTCTATTCCCTTCAACTATTCTCATATTAAGAAAAGTTTCATAAATTACAATGATCATTTTTCCATGTAGGAATGTAAATAGTTCAAAATTGATAAGTTTCTTATGATTTCTTTTCCCTGTTTACCTTTTCATGCTTCTCTTGCTTCTTGTATCTGAATGCCAAATTTTCTATTCAACTCTGGTTTTTTTCATCAAGAATACTTGGAAGTCTTCTATTCCACTGAATGACCACATTTCCCCTGAATCATGATATTCAGTCTTGCTGGGTAGGTGATTTTTGGTTTTAATCCCATCTCCTTTGACCTCCAGAATATCATATTCCAAGCCCTTTGATCCCTCAGTGTAGAAGCAGCCAGATCCTATGCTATCCTGATTGTGTTTCCACAATATTCACATTGTTTATTCTTGGCTGCTTGTAATATTTTCTCCTTGATCTGGGAATTCTGGAACCAGGCTATAATATTCCTAGGAGTTTTCTTTTTGGGATCTTTTTCAAGAGGTGATTGGTGAATTCTTTCAACCTCTATTTTGCCTTCTAGTTCTTAAACATCAGGGCAATTTTCCTTGAGAATTTCTTGGAGGATGATTTCCAGGTTCTTTTTTTAATCATAGCTTTCAGATGGTCCAATAATTTTTAAATTATCTCTCCTGGATCTATTTTCCAGGTCAATGGTTTTTCCAAGGAGATATTTCCCATTCCCTTCTATTTTTTCATTCATTTGGATCTGTTTTATAGTATCTTGTTTTCTCATAAAGTCATTAGCTTCCATTTGCTCCAATCTAATTCTGAAGGAATTATTCTCTTTAGTGAGCTTTTGAGATTCTTTTTCCATCTGGCAAATTCAGCAAAAACAAGAAAGTTGAAATGTGTCCTTAGGATTTTGGTCTAGGAAACTCGCTTCATCTGGAGTTCAATATATCCCTTCAGAAAAGCTGTTGTTAGTTGCATATGGCCCTTGGTAGAGACTGAGCAACTGATTCTGGGTCATGAAGTAATATTAAGGCCTGGAATCTCAATTATGACCTGGTTAATGAGTACCCCAGCTTCCCAAAGAATTGGACATGCACAAGTAGCAAGCATAATTAAATGGAAATGCTACATTCAAAATAGATCTAGAACAGGCAAAAGCAGAGTTTCTGCTTTACATTAATCTATAGTAAACATAGATACTGAGAGAAATGATAACCAAAGCAACTGTTGGTACAGTCCTAGGCAAAATGGAATGAGGGACATGATGGATTACCTGAAGAAGAGAAGAAATGTGCATGATTTACTGATGGGACAGCAAAATACATGGACAATAAAACACATTGGAAAGCAGCAAGCTATGACTCATGTAGTAGGTGGACTTTGGAAAGTACTGGGAGAGGTGGAAGTAGTCAATATGTTGAACTTATGGCAGCTCATCAAGTCATCACAACAGAACGAGGAGGACAGTGTCATATGTTTACTGATCATGGGCAGCAGCTAATGGGTTACCTATATGAACGCCCATGTGGAAAAATAAAATCGGAACATTCATGGTAAAGAAGTCCAGGGCCAAGAATTTTGGGACATGTCTTTGCCTACTAACTTGTTAGTTTTTCAGGTAGATGCTCACATGGACCTCACCACTCCAGAACATGAGTTCATTGCACATGCTTATTGACTAGCAAAGATTGCTACTCAACATATTGTCCCTATTGTGACACCAATTGATGATCTGGTACTAGCAAAAAGGGTCCATCATATGGCTGGCCATTTAGATATTCAGGCCAGTGGGCACAAGATTGAGGTATTAGTATCTCAGATACATTGTTAAAATAAGCAGCAGAGGAATGTCATATATGTCGAATGGAAAAGGAATAAAATATTGCGTGGGTAGTAACTGGAGGGATAGCAAGGTGAAAGACCCAGCCCAAATTTGGCAAATAGATCATGTTGGACCCCTACCCCAAGATGGAGGATGCCAATGTATATGTATTTGTGTTGACACCTATTCAAGTATACTAGTGTCTTGTCCCTATATGAATGCAACCCAGGAAAAAAAACCCTGCAGAACTCTAGGTATCAAAGTCTATATTATGGAACCCCAATGCAGATTCAAAGCAACAATGATTTCAAAGGTAATGAAATGAAGAGATACCGCATATTAAACAACATAGAATGGATACCTCATATTCCTTCCATATTGTCCCCAAGCATCTGGGTTAACTGAAAGAATGAATGGATTATTGAAAGAACAAATAAGGAAACTTCCTTAGCTTCCTTGTTCTAATAATTTGTATCAATATTGGGAAGAGAATTTGTTCACTGTTGTATGTAATTTGAATAAGAGACCCTTGGGAGGACATATGCCTCTAGCCAGAATAACCCCAAATCTGCAAATCAGAAAGCAGCAAACACATAAGATCCCAAGTATTGAGTGTGAGACTAGATGTCCCAGCACTGTATCCAGGAACATACAGTTCAGAAGGATACAATTTACATGGTTTGGAAGACTTTTTGTTGGATAAGAAAGAAATAAGGAAAATCTCTACTGGAATATGTATAAGAATCCCTAAAAATCATATTGGATGGATGTTACCTAAATCAGGATTAGCAGCTCAAGAGCAGATTCTAATTATCAAGGATAAATTATTGTGGTATTCCAAAATTTAGGTGCAGAACCCATACAGGTTTGTAAAAATGACAGAAGAATTCAAGTGATCATTATTCATTGTGAAAACAATATGCCTTGAGAAAACTGACCCTCCATCTGAAACAATTATCAGGGGAACTGAAGGGTTTGGTTCTACTGATGGAATAAAATTGGGAGCTAAAGTATGGGTAAAATGAAATACTCTCGAGATTATAGCACATGGAAAAGAGAATGCTGTAACTGAGGTGATGATTACCCAATTGTGCCCTTAATTTTCATATTTTACCATGGACAAGGCTATGATGGTGGGCTCATGGGCTCCAGAAGCACAGCCGATGTTATATTTACCCTGCTTTTGGTTACTGTCTCCTCATTCTTTTTTACTTTTGCCTGTTCAACTTGTTTGCTAGATTTGTCTCCTATGGGTTTAGGAGTACATTTACAAGTACTCTACTTGTAGATGACTGACTACTTAAGCTGGGTGTCACCCCCTGTCCATGATTGTAATGTGTCATCCCTGGACCTGGCATTGACCCAGCTTTAGATACAGGCTAAAGAACAAACCCCTCAACTGGAACTTCTCAAGGCAGGGACAGCTCTATTTCAATCTCAGCAGAAAGTAGTTGTAGAAGATGAGACCTTCACTCCTTACCCTCAAGGGATTTGGGGGGTCCCATTTGTTTAAAGGGGAATGATGGGGTGCTTGCACTCAAGCCCCCCTCCCTAAGATATTGCTTTATGTGTTCATTTTGTGTTATCCCTGTTATATTTTTTGTTTGCTTTTTTTTGAAGGGCAGTTGGGGTTAAGTGACCTGCCCAAGGTCAAATAGCTATTTTTTTGTGATAAGTGTCTGAGTCTGGATCCGAACTTAGGTCCTCCTGACTCCAGGCTGGTGCTCTATTCACTGCGCCACCCAGCCGCCCCTATCCCAGTTATATTATTGTGGAAGTTGTGTTGATACCAGTTCCCCCTCAAGTTCCATTGACCTATGTGATGGACATGAAAAATCTTGGGGCCAAATGTAATGTTAATGAAATAGGAAGATCTTTCCCACCCATTAATAGGCCTATGTGCCCTGCTTTGAGCTGTGGCCCAGAAAGAGGGAGAGAGGTGGAGGAGACAGAGAGAGGGAGAAGGGGAGGAAGAAAGAGGAGGGGAGAGAAGGGAGGGAAGGAGGAAGAAGAGAGAAAAGAGAGAGGGAGAGATAGAAGGAGGGGGGAAGAGAGAGGGAGAGAGAGAGAGAGAGAGAGAGAGAGAGAGAGAGAGAGAGAGAGACGGCGATGCGGCAGAGCTGCGTCAGCGCTGCGGAGGAGGGAGCGAGCTGTTGCCGTCACCCAACGGCCCGCAGCGGAGGACCAGGGGGTGCCCAGAAGCCTAAGGTGAAGCTTGGCCTCGCCTCCCGCCGCCTTGGACGTGGATCTTGGGTCTGCCACGGCTTCTCGGAGCCACACAGGTATGAAATGTCACCAAATAGGCTAATGATTCGTGGAGAGCTGGCCTTGGTACTCAACTCATTGCAGATACTGTTCTTCCTATGACAGCGCAGGCAGCCCGGATGATCCATCAGAATAAGCAGCCGGAGGGGAAAGAGCAGGAGTCGTGGACCTTACTCCAGCCTAGCCCAGCCCCGAGCCCACGGAAGCAGCAGAGGAAGATGCTGATGTCGCTGCCCACGCTGACAGTTCTAGTGCCCCTCATCTCTTTGGCCGGCCTGATCTACTCGGCCTCCGTGGATGAGAATTTCCCCCATGGCTGCACCAGTACGACCAGCCTGTGCTTTTACAGTCTTCTCTTGCCGATTATTCTGCCGGTTTGCGTGATCCTCTACCTCTGGACCTGGACACAGAATTAATGCAATCCGAGCCCCCACTCCCACCCCCACCCCACCCCACCTCCCTGAGAGCATTTACCTAGCAGGGCCTGTTGTCTGCATTTAAACCAGAAAATGATCTCTTATTTCATTCCACTTAACTCTTAAAAGACTGGAATGATCTCTTTTTCATTCTAGGGAACTAAGGTTTTCATCCCTTCCAGAGGTTCAGGAGTAAGGATCCTTCAAACCCTGCCTTCATGTTCCCGAGCTGGGGGTGGGGGCGATGAGGGGTGGGGGTGGGGAGTACTGACTTATTCTTTTCTTTCAAATATTTCCCTGTACTTTGATCTGTGGAAGTGCTTGATTCTTAGTTCTGATTATGCTTCATTCAAAGTTAAAAACATTTGCCAAAAGATTGTTTGATTATTTTCGTTCCTAGGTTAAAGGCCTTTGTAATGGAAGGAAATTTTAAAGATAAATCTTTTCAAAGACTCTATACCAAATAATTTACTCGTTTAAATATTTTCAGATGAATTCATTTGGATTAGCATTCGTGCAAAAATTTACAATAAAATGGAAATTGATATGTGTAGGAAAAAAAACAGAGGGGGCAGGGAGGAATTAGAGGTGATCTATCCTGGCACAAGGCAGACCTGAAATTCAATTAAAGCAGGATGTTCTAAAAGTGGAAACATTCTAAATTCACCTCAATTTTGATTCCTAAAGAGAAGGAATATCAAACTTGTGATTTTTCACCATGTAGTAAAAGGTTTCCCAGAGATTAGAATATCCAGTATGGGCCCTAAGAAAAGTCCAGGCTTTAGAAAAGCCTTGTAGAGAGCTGACAGAAATTTGACCTCATTGAGAATGGGAGAGCCGACAGGCCTGTAAAGCTGCGAACTTACTTCCCTTGGAGTGATGCTGACTTCCTCCCCAGGAACTTAGTGCTTGCATTTCTAACCATTTCTAAGCTTGATGTTGAAGGTTTTGGGTTTCTTGTGGATATGTAAAAGTAGCTGGAATAATGTTTTGAGTTTTTAAATCGAGCTATTTGAAATACAGATTTGTATTTGGCTTAATAAATTAATTAGGGAAAACTATTATTTACGGCGTGTCTGATCTGTGCTCTAAACAGCCACGATTGGGGCCACAGCTTTGTAATTCATCCTGAGAGTGAAAGGGAGAATGGCTCAGTCTGGCTTGTCTCTGAATGCCACCAGCACAGGCAAAACTGGGAGAGTGTTGGAACAGTCCTTTGGAGAGACATTTAAAAGGATCGGTGCCTTTTGGCAATAAGCTTTGTTTTGTGTTTTATGCTCTAAGTCCGTAATATTGTTTTATGTTAATTTCATGTTGATGTGTTTCTTGAATTATAATCTGATTCTTTGCATTGTGATTAGATGACGTAGAAGCACTGTTGGCTTGTGGGATGATGCCCGAGTGTGATGCATTTGTATCCTTAGATTTGCTCCTCTCTTCATCACAATGCTGTGGTTTTATGACTTTAAGCTATCACTTATTAGCAACTACTATCTGGAAGGCAGCTTGCTCTTCTGGTTAAAAATGGTCTTAAATGTATCCTCTGGGTTATCAAAGTGAAATTGCTACCTTGGGAAGACTCACTGTGAGAAGTTCTATCAACTGGCCACCCCCTCTGAAGCTTATGCCTTGGTAAGGTCACAAAAGCTCAGCAGCTCTGTAACCAAACAGGATGCAGAAAGGTTTTCATGAATTCTACCCTGATGCTAAGGTCATAGAGGAATCAAATCTCCCCATCAACACACACACTAGGCACGCCACACCTACATAATCTCTCTCTCTCTCTCTCTCTCTCTCTCTCTCTCTCTGGATCAATTATCATCTCTCTCTCTCTCTCTCTCTCTTTCTCTCTCTCTTCCCCCCCCCTTCTCTACCATACACTCACAGGTTAATGGGGGGATTGCTTAAATGTTGGCTTGTAATATGGTGAATTGTCTGAGTATTGATTATTGTGTGATGTATGGAAACTCACTGGATAAATTTGGTACTTAATTGGTATATATCAGTGTTCCATCTTTGAGTTCACTTTGGGTCAACAGACCCAAGTTTCAGAGATTTTCCTTTCGCCATAGGGGTTGATACTCAGTGCACCCAGGCTAACTGTAAGCAGTGTCTTTTTGGGTTTGAGTACATTCACTTTATGAGCTTTCTTTAATAGTAGTATATTTATGTATAAAATTATGTTTTGAGAGACTCACTTTCTTTCTGTCCAAGTGACCCTTGCCTTTCCCATGACCTGAAGCTGAGATATGAGGTTACGATATAATCTCCAAAGGGGGAGAAATTATGAAAGATGTATAAAGGCTAGACATTTTAATGGAGTTGTAAACATTCCCTGAAGAGAGGCAGCATGATTAGCTTATTTCCTCAGAGTGGTAGGACACATGATTGGTTTCCAGGGTTTCCCAATGGGTGTTATGTATGCTAAAAGAACTCATCTTAAATGTCATTGTGCTTGAAACTTTGGAACTTCTGCTCTGTTATGCCAGTGAAAACAATGGCAAAAGACCAAGTGAAGACAGTTGTCCTAAAATGACATATTTTATATTTGACTCTGGATGCAATGAAGAACAAGGCTGAAAAGGTGGAGCCTGGAACTGAGCCTCTTTCTGGAGGACCTTGCACAGACCCATTTGAATAGCTCCATATGGATTTCAGGAAAATGCTTAAAACCAAGAGCTTTGAATATGTTTAGTAGTTGTCCATAAATTCCCAAGTTTGGTCGAGGCTTTCATTTAGAAAACTTCCAGTAGCTGTTAAAAAAAAAACTGTCCATTGCTAGTTTTTCCTATTTGGGGGACATGTTTTATAGGTCTGGTCCTCAAAGATCCTTTTACAAATGTTTCCTCCATCCTTATAAACATTGTTGTCTATATCATCTAAAGGTCTTGGGAAAGGTAAAAAGAACAAATGGTATGTGAAGATTAAAACACAGATGCTGCTATCCTGGTCTCATGTTCTTCCTGTAACCTTGATAATTATAAAGTTAATACCATAAGGTTTTGCCAACTTTCACCTTGTAGACTAATTACGAATAGGTTTGGTCAGACCTTACGAAATTATATGAAGTCCTATCACTACCAGATGATTACCTAGGAAACCATCATGAGAGGATTGAAGCCAGGAAAATGAATCTTCTGGAAGAAATACCTCTTCAAATCTGCTCCAGAAACAAGGTAGAAAGGGTCATCCCAGGAACTATTAACAATTGATGCTGAAATTGAAAAGTTCAAGGTGTTAATTTGTGGGTATATATTTCTCAGGGTCAAAATGAGCTCTTTGTGGAGAGTGGTCTAAGATGGAATCTTTTGAATCAAAATTAGCTAGGGAAAAGTGCTTTCCAGAAGCAGACTATTTCACAAAGTAGACAGCTAAACCCAAGACTCTAGAGCAAAGGATTGTGTTATCTAAATGGACATTAAAATACGTTATATGTTCCTTTTTGTCTTCCTAACTATACAGTTATGTTTGCTACTTTTTGTCCCTTAGAATTTTCTTACCCTTTTAGAAGGGTACATAGGCACCAGATTTAAGACAAAAACTAGAAGTTTAAAATCAGATACTCCTTGTTCCAGTTCCTCACAAAATTACTGGAAATAATGTCTTAGTCTATGTACAGGAGCATCTTGGGTCCCACAGAGATGTATGCTACTCTTGGGATCCAGTTCCCCTCTAAAGTTGTGAATACTTTTGCTAAATGTTCACTACTGATCAAAGCAATGGCTTCAGAAACTTTGGGAGGGAAGACTAAATTTTGGAAATTATTCCAACCCTCCATTCTTGCTTAGATGTTGTGTTCAAGCTGCCTTCTTATTCTTTTCAGATTTATGGCAGTATGATTCATGTGTCCTCCTTAGCCTTGAAGAGAATGTTTCAGATTTTGTAGTATTTTTTTCTTCATATATTTTGACTTCCTCATTGCCATAACCCAGTTTGGACTAAGATTCCTCTTTGATTACACAAACAGCTGCCTAGCTATATTATAGACACAGACATTGAGTAGTTCAGATTTGATGAAACTCTTGAGAAAAGATCCAAGGGGAGAATTGTGGAAGAGGAGAATGAACCTGAGTATACTTGAATTTGGGAAAACCATCTCCCAAAATTAAGTGACCCCTGAGACCAAAGAGACAGAATGAAGAGTCTGAACTGTACCTCATTCCCTACTGGGTACATCTAAGAGAACAAGAATGATTCCATTTTAAAATAGAACAATCTTAGAAATTTCTTGCTGACCCAGTATATTTTGATAAGAATAACCAATGAAAAAAGGGTATTTTCCCATAAAAACAAACTTGATCTTTGGCAATTCCAATGACTCCAAAACTTATATATGTCCCCATTTCTCTTCTGCTGCAGAATATCTATGTACTCTGAACAAGCCTGAAGTTATAAACTTATTCTATACCTTAAGAAAGAGGGGGGTGCAACTGGCCCAATCAGTCTGGCTTTTTCCTTTTGGACACCAAATCTTACAGATGTGATAGTGGGTAAGGTTTTCTTTGGGATTACAAGGAGCCAAGACTGGGAATCTCCCAGGACAGGGTGGAAAAAGGATTCCTGCTCAGATCTCAGTTTGGGGAGCTACCTATGAGGTTTGTTCTGGCTAATAGGTTCTGTGAAAATGTAGACTAAGCTTTCCTATTGAGAAATTGACATCATTTTGGAGGTTTTCATAGATCACTCAGCAACCCCCCCCCCAATGGAAAACAGATTTGTTCCATCATTGCCCTGGGATAGGCCTGGGAAGTTTGCAGGTGAGGAAACTCTCTCTACCAATTAACTTAAGTTACGTAACTTCCCATTGTCTCAGAGGGGCACTTATGCTTCCATCTTGCTGGCTTCAAGGTCAGCCTTGTATTCCCAGTCTATACCATGATGCCTTTCAGATTGATCTCTATTCAATTTCCTTTTGTCTACTTTGGGCCAGTGACCTAGTCTTTCCTTATTAGCCCAGTATCATCTGAAGAGCTGATAAAAATGCTCCACAGCCCACATCTCTCAGCAAACACCCAACCTTTACCAAGCACTCACTATGGGCGGGTGCTGTCACCACAAAGAATTAGAAGACCCCAACTCCCAAAGAGCTCACATTTAAAGGAAGGGGACTGACCACAAGGACCCACAGAAGTATATGCAACATGAATAGAAAGTGAAGAATTGGAGAAATTTATCACATCTGGGACTTGATGAAAGTCCATGAACAAGATGTGAAACAGCCAAGGGTGCCCAAACTTGGATCCCATTGGCGTTCCTTGATGGGCTCTTGCCCAGCCCCATCAACTTGTACATACTTCTAGCTCCCATCCCTCCATCTCCAGCCTTTGTGTCACATGACAAAGATGGAGTTTCTTACCCTCTGAATCAATGGCCAAAGCTGAGAAAGATAAGGAGGGGGGTGGAGAGCACTCATTAGGGAAGTTTGCTTAATACCATGATTTAGGGAGGAAAGAAGGTGAGTGGGGAAAAGATGAGGGTGGAAATTTCTTGGTGACCTACAATGTGAGTATGTGGGTGGAAGTAGGATTGAGAGTCAGGCCCTGTGGGATCTGGAGGAGGATAAGAGAAGGGCTCTGAGGCCTCTGAAGCATGGGCAAAGGAGTCTTGGTCTCTGAGGATCAAGAATCAAGAGATCAGGTCAGTCCTTCATAAGATCACAGTCCAGCACAGGGACCAGAGAAAGGGTAAGTGCTGGGTAAGGAAGGATCAGCAAACAGAGTCTTGGGTCTTGGGCCCTGGGAGCTGAACAGTGACCTGACAGGGGCTGGGGCTTAGGGTCCCACATCCTCTAGGTCAAATTGAACAGTGATATCCATGAGGATGGCAACCCCAGGGGCTTCTCCTGACATGTCTACAATGAACTGGACTTTCTCACCTTCGACCTCAAGACCCAGAGACTGAGAGAGGCCCAGGTGAGGAACAAGTTGGAAATGAATGACTCTGCTCCAGAGACCCCTAGAGATCCAAAGGAAATTCTTGGAAGAGATAGATAGTAGTAAATTCAGGACAATGCCTGCCCACCCCCAATCTTCCCCTGGGACCCTGATTTAATTTCTCTTCTTTCCAGCAGATCAGAGTGGCAAAATAGACTTAGCTGTGCCTCTGTCCAACACTTTGGAACATCACCAGCCCCTCCTAAAGACACATCCAGGGGTATGAGGGTTGGTACCTGCCTTAGATTTGGGCAGATGTAGGAATTTATTTCTCTTCTTGGCTTTCAGGGTAAGGGTGTAGAGGATCCTCATTCAGTCCTCTTCTCCCTCTCTCTAGCTCTTCCATCAATGAATATGACTCACATGGAGGCCCCTCAGACAGGACCTCTGACCAACATGGGACTAACACCTTGAGGTGCTGGTCTTCACCTAGAACTTCAAGATGACTTGGCTGCAGGAAGAAGAAGAGAGCCAGGTCTCCCAGAAGGGGTGGAGTCACCCTGCTCAGGTAGAACAAGACCCACAAGTCCTAATACTAGAGACTGAGCCAAAATGTTACTGTGCTTCATGGTGAGGGCTAGGCTGTAATAGTATTGGGAATTTGAAG
Organism: Petaurus breviceps papuanus; assembly: GCF_028583685.1. Lineage (NCBI taxonomy): Eukaryota > Metazoa > Chordata > Mammalia > Diprotodontia > Petauridae > Petaurus > Petaurus breviceps. The sequence goes on along the minus strand of NW_027186290.1, from coordinate 989,022 downwards.
ACCTTCCCTGCCCCTTAATAAGCCAAAGGGAATTTGAAGACCTTCCTTGATTTGAAGATTTTCCCTGTCCCCTAATAGGCTGAATGTAATTACATGGAGCCTGTGGTGGGAGGAGTTTGCTGAAAGGAAGAACAAAGTCCACAGGAAACTGGGAGTCAGAGCAGTTAGAGTTGGAGGGAGGAGAGGACACACCCAGGAAGAGAGGTAGGCTTGTTGGTTTGTGGGAAGGCTAAAAGGATGGTCTGGCTATCTGCTGTATTATGGTGCATTGACTTCTATGTTGCTATGATGGATTCGGTATCCTGGTGCTGGGATTTGGTTTTCTGGTGTCCAAATAAAATTTTTTCCTTCTGTTTTCTATATGGAGAGTGTGTTGTATTTTGTGATTGAGAACTATGGGGCATAATTACAATTGCCGTTTGTGCTATGAATATTGCATGGGTGCCACATTTGGTGATGAGGATGGGGTCATGAAATATTGGACCTCTATTTGGAGGCAGAAGGGATTTAGAAAAAGAAATTGATATCCCAGGATGGGAGGGTTTACCTAATTCCACCCTAGCAAGGAGTGGGCTAAAAGTATAGGACTATGTGAAAACTGGGAACTGAGGCTACAGAAGGGAGAACCTAGAGATTTAGAAGCTTGTTTGCAAAGAATAGCAATAAAATCAGGGAGAGAACTGGAGGGAGTGTGCAGGAGAGGCTGGCTTTTACTAACAGGTATGTAAATTATTGTATGTAAAATGAGAGACAAATTGTTGGAAGAGAAGATTCACATGGAGAGGAAGTTGGTTGATTTGCATGAGAAAGTTTCTGCATTACAGCACTTGGGCTCTCCTTTAGAAGAGCAAACTGGAGGATCTCAGGTGGTAAAAAAAAGAATTGTGAATTTAGTTCTCAAAAAGAAGTAAATAAAGCAACAGGAAGAAGGTTCATACAGCTTTGGCAGAGACTGAAACTAGTGTTACATGAGGAGGCGTTTATAAGAGAAGAAGTTTGCCCCACACTAAGAAGAAAGCAGGAGAACCAGGGAGGCCAAACAAAGTTCAGGAAGATAATCGAGGATTTCATTCAATCAGAGGTTACTTGTAGATTAAGCAGATTCACCCAAAGGATAGGAGGATCATTAGTGTCTTGGATGGTGAGAATCCATGGTGAAGGAGCTGGAGGAGTATAGGGAAATAGCATGGTGTAATGGTAATGGGATTTGAAGATCTTCCATGCCCCTTGTGTTGGCAAGCAAACAGGTACTTAGCATCTTGTTTCAAGTTCATGATTGTATCAAGTATTAAGATCCAGAACTTGTGAGTCCCACAGTGGGATGAACTTGCTGATGTAACAGGAAGGGGCAGAACAGGGAGGAGCTAATACTACATATAAAGAAAAGCCCAAGCTAGAGAGCCAGAACTGAGCTGTGAACTGCTGGAAATGAGAACTCCTGGGAGCAAGAACTTCTGAGAGCCAGCCAGAGCTGCTGGGAGCCAGAGCTGCTGGGAGTGGGCAGCTGAGCAGCTACTGCCGGAGAGAGAGAAGAAAACTGAGAACTGAACTGAGAACTGAGAAGAGAATTGAGAGGAACTGAGAACTTCTGGGAGCAAGCAGCATGGAGGCTGAGGAGCTACTGTGAGTGAGAGTGGAGGATCCTCACTTGAAGGAGTGAGGGAGAGTGGAGGATCCTCACTTGAAGGAGTGAAGGAGAGTGGAGGATCCTTGCTTGAGGGAGTGAGTGAGAGTGGAGAATCCTCACTTGAGGGAGTGAGTGAGAGTGGAGAATCCTTGCTTGAGGAAACCTGTTTTATTTTGAAGGTTTAGGAATGTGGGTATTCACTGCATTGGTTATGCGTGCCAGCTTTGTGGTTACTGAAATGAATTTGACTTTCTGGTTTTGGGACCTGGTTTTCTGGCATTTGAATAAATGTTTTGGTTCTGTCCCCTGTGTGGAGAACCTATTACATTTTGTGATTCACAACTACACAGTATATTCATAACCACCATAGGCATTGTGAATATCACATTAGTGCAACACATGGATTGTGTGAAATTTACAGGAATTAGTCAGAATCCTTTTGTCCAGCAAACTTTTAGAGATTACCATAAGGAAGCAGGTTAGCTTTAGCTGCCAATAGATGTAATAAACCGTATCCCACTGATTCTATGTGGCCTAGTGGAGAAAGACCTTGGTATTCACTTAGGAGCCGTATGAGAAAGTTAAAGGAGGAGGTAATGAAAACTACCATCATGCCTGGAGATGCAAATGAATTTCACAATATCTCCTTAGCAGTTCCTCATAGAAATGTTCTGACTCTACTCGTCGGTGAAATAGGGAACCCTCTTTCAGAGGTTCTGGATAAGATTTCATAGCTAAGTGACTTAGGGCTTACTTGGAGAAGTGTTCTGTGATTTGATGAAACTCTGGGAAGCCGTTGTCTAGGGCCCCCCGGCTTTGAAACCCAGATGTTGTTTGGTATGGATGTAATGGTTGGACAGTTTGGAAATCTGTCTACTTGATCTGTTTCTCTGTCTTGATAATTCTGTCTGTATATTCTGAAGTTCGGGGTGCTGACCTTTTTCCTCTGAACAAGGTAAACAGTACATGTTTGTTTATGATTAAAGTAAGCTTGTTAACCCATTTTGAGTTGCTTTCCTTTATCAAAGCGGATCCAAGAATCTGTGTTGGTAGCCACCCTGGGGACGCCGGGGTGCTTGCTGCTATGGGGGGGGGGGGGTAGGGAGAATATAAGAAAGAGAAGATTGGGGGATGGAGTATTCAATATATGGGTTTGGGGGTAGGGAGAGACAGGGAGAAAATTTGCAACTCAAAATCTTGTGGAAATGAATGTTGAAAACTAAAAATAAATTCAAACATAAAAAAAAGAACTGATCTCTCGAATGGGACCTCTTGGGGCAGGGACAGCTCTTCATCCAATTTCAGCAGAAACTAGCTATGGAAAAGAGACCTTCACCCCTTATGCCAAGATTTTGAGCTCCATTCTTTTGAGGGGGGAATGATGGGATGCTTGTGCTCAAGCCCCCTCTCTAAGATATTCTCTTATGTACTTATCTTGTGTTATCCCTGTTGCATTGTAAAATTCTGTTGACACCAGTTACTCCTAAACTCCCATTAACCTATGTAATGAAATGTATTGTGAATGTATTTTTACTATGTAAAGTACATGAAAGATTTTGGGCATGAATGTAATGGTCATGGGAATTTGAAGATCTTCCCCGCCTCATAATAAAGCTAAGGGAATTTGAAGACCTTCCCTTATTTGAAGGTTTTTCCTGCACCCTAATAGGCTGAATGCAATTACATGGAACCTGTCTGGGGAGAAGTTTGCTTAAGGGTGGAGCAGAGCCCACAGGAACCTGGGAGTCAGAGCAGTTAGAGCTGCACAAACCCAGGGAGGGAGGTAGGAGAGAGAAGAAGAAGAGTGTTGGTTTATGGGAAGGCTAAACGATGGTGTGACTCTCCGCTGTGTTATGGTATGTTAAATTCTGTGTTGCTATGATGGATTTGGTTTCCTGATGTTGGGATATGGCTTTTTTTGTGTCTGAATAAATGTCATGCTTCTGTCTTCTATACGGGGAATCTGTTATATTTTGCACTTGAGAACTATGCTGGCATATTTACAATTACTGTCAGTGCTGTGAATACTGCGTTGGAGCTACACAGGGGCAGAGTTCAGGGAGAGGAGGCCAAGACCTCTGCTGTAACCAAGGGCTATGGTGATGTCCAGGTGACATCATAGTCCCAGCCCCATCCATACCTCACACATTCATATTCCTTCTGAGTCATGAGACACATGGACAGCTCAGTGGGAAGCTGGACCAGTGCTGCTGGTGCTGGTGGTGTCATTTGGAACTGTGGTAGCTGCTATGCCTGAAGAGGAAGAAGAGGGAATTTGTTTGGATGGCAGGGCATGGGCTAGGGGCACACTGGGCCATAGGACAGGGAAACAAGCAGGGAGTCCTCTTTGTGTCTCTTTTTCATACCCACAAGCCTTTGGAGGAGAGGCTGGATTGGAAACGTGTAGAGCATATCCCTGCAGCTCCCTTCCAAACTGCTGGGGACTCCAAAGACATGGAGGTGACAAATATCTGTCCCAGCAGGATCTCTGGCTCTAGTATGGCACCAAAGACCCTGAGTGGTCCCCTATGACAGGGGCAGGGGCAGGGAACTGAGTCACATCAAAGGAGACAGCTTCTGCTTGGATGATCTGTCTTCCTTGAATACACCCCAGGGCGTCATGTAGCTCTGAGGTTCCCAGCAAAGGCTAGCAGATGGGGGGGTTCTTCTCTGCTTCTGGTGGAGACTATGGGGACTCCTTCTCTCCCTGAGGCATGTTTGCACCTGGGCCTCTGGCTGCCTTATCCATATTCATGTTTTTTTCTGCCCTGATCATATGTAAGTGAGCATCAGTCCTGAGATAGAAATCTTTGGACGTGGAGGTGATTCCTTCTGGTCAGAGATGAATGGTGGCAGGACAGGAATCCCTGGCTACTACATCAGTGGTCTTAAAGAAGATAACCACCAGCCAGAGGAATGCCCTGAGCCTGACCCGTTTCAGCAGGCAATATGCCTGGATAGCATAGAACCAAAGTTAAATGCTTCCCACCCTATCACCTGAAAACGGAAAGAGCAGTAAGAAAGTAAACCTCTCCTACTTTGAGGTTGGTTTTTGTCAAAAATACACTTGTAAGTAGTGGTTTAGCCTGTGGTTTAGCAAGGAAATAAATAGCTGTCCCCTATCTGACTCTTATTGTCTGCTGAGTAATTTGGGGGAGGCCCTGGGTGTGAGCCAAAATCTAACCTCTAAATAAATTGCCCCTGGGGAAAATAGTGTGAGAAGAAGGCTCACTCTACTGCATGCTTACGACCAGAGCATAGGGGTCACTTACAGAAAAGGAGTGAACAAAACTTTCATACCCCTGGGGGCCCAGCAGTGGTTCTTCAGTGTCAGACATCAATGTGTACACATCTACCCTGATGTGGATGAAAGTGGAATCAGATCAGGAGCTGAGGAAAGGAAAAAATTGCAACTCTCTTTACCTTCTTCCCTTCACCAGGTCCTCTGAACCCCTCCAGAGATACACTTTTAAGCTTAATCTGCATTATTAATATGGTCTTGTCACTTTCTTTCTTACGTCTAGTCAGTCAACAAAGCAATTAATCAAACCCTGATTGTAAGGTGTGAAAATTCCCACTAAAAATTTAACAATCAGCCCTGGCCAGCCACTCTAGTAAACCACAGTAGTTGTGCTGGTGAAGAAGTGGTTGGGGTGGAACAGAGTGGTAAAGTACTATATTTCATAATCGTCACCACTGCATAATTGGCACATTCTGTTTTTTCAGTCCAAAAGTTGGCTTATAAACTAGAACTGTCACATGGTATAATTCTGTTTGTCACGCTGCTTAGAAGGTAAACAGAGCAACAATATACCACCATGCTTTATGGATGCACATTGATTTCTCACTCGTGAGCCTCGAGCCTAGAATTCTCAATGCACACGCATCGTGCAGCTTGAGTGGCTTATTTAGAGCCCTGCAGTAGTAAATCGGTATCATCGCTCAGCCCAACGAAGGACTGGAGGTGTGAGGGCAGCCTGTAGGCAAAGGAAGGCGCCATGAGTAAGTCATGTGACATGGTAAGACTTGCATCTTCCCACACTAACTAAGCTGTAGAGCTCATCTGTCAGCAATACATCAAAGTGAGAAGCATTTCTTTCTGATTTGGGGTAAATATAAAAACTGTTCTTCAGGCTTCAAGCTGAAAGTGATTGTGTGTGCTGAACAGCATGGAAACAGCTGCAGAGAGTTTTCAGTGAATGAAGTTCTGATGTGAGACTGGTGGAAACTAAAAGACAAGCAATACTGGAACAACATTTTTTAAAATTTCACATACTGGTCACACCCTGCTTTTTAGTAAATCTGTGATGATTATGTGGTGAAATGCGGTCAGAGCCCAAGGCGAAGAAGGGTGAAAGGAAGGGGTCCAAGGTCTATGGGAGCAAGGGAGGGTTATGGTCTTCGAACTGTAATAGAAATAAGCCCAGTGTTCTTTCCATCTCTCTCCTCAAAGAATCACAAAATTGCAGTGTTAAAAGGAACCTCAGTACCCTCAAGTTCTGACCAGTATCTGACCAATAATACCCACACCTACAACATCCACAACAAAGGGTCATCCAAGGTCTACTTGGAGACTTCCAGGGATAGGGAGCTCACTACCTTCACAGATTCCACTTTCTTTCCACTCTGGGATAGATCTGATTGTGAGGAAGTTTTTCCAGACATCCAGCCTATATGCAACATAGAATGACATTTCCTCCTTCCTTCTATTTCTATTTCTCCTACTGATCTTAAATCCATTCCTCTCCTCTGATCCCTTGTCTCCCTTCCACATTGCACGAAGCTCCCACAGTGGGTTCCATATTTTATCACAAACGCAGAGGGATGGAGGTAGCATTGAAAAGCCTAGTCTTCACCTGGACATAGGACACAGAACTTCAGCTCCCCACCTCCATATCTCCATCTACTCCCCATCCTGCCAGCCACCTGGGAGCTCCTAGAGAGGCAGCTGTGTGGTGTGGTGGACGGAGTGCTAGGCTGGCTGTCAGCAAGAACTGGCTTTAAATCTGGTTTCAAACACTTGAGCACTGTTTGTGATAGTTTATCAATGACCTGTAATTCCTTAAGCTCCCCCAGAGAGGAGGGAAAAAGGAGGGCCAGATTGCCCTTCAAGTCAAAACAAACAATAAATCTCTGCAGCATGGGTTGCGTTATCTCCAATGCTTGATGGAGAGGAGGGGTAGAAAGAGTGTGGACCCAGTAGGTTAGGGAGAGGAATCAGACCCTCCGGTGTCTGAAAGGGAGGCGTCCTTACTTTCCTCTCTCCAGAAACTGAGAGCAGAAGCACTGCCATCCTCTGGGGCTCACCAAGAAGGGAGCCACCCTAGAATACTACCACCACTAGGAATGAGAACCAGGCTTATGGTTTCAGGAGCAGACAGAAAGAAAAAGGATTACTGTGGAACATGTGGGGTAAAGTGGCTCAGAAAAAGCACCTCCAAGTGGTCTCCACAACCCACTTCACCGAGCTGATGTGATTGGTGCACATCCGGCTGGACTGTGTTTTGCAAGATTACATAAGATCTAGGATCTGGACCACTCTCTCTGACTAGGTAGCAATTTCCACCTTTGTGGAGAGTAGGAAGAGGTCCATGTTGGCACCAGCAACAGCCCGTGAGGAGGGCGGCAGGTGAGATCCATGGGGAGGAGAGCCCCCCTGGGCGGGCGAGATCCATGGGGAGGAGAGCCCCCCTGGGCGGGCGAGATCCATGTGAAGGGGAGCCCCCCTGGGCGGGCGAGATCCATGGGGAGGAGAGCCCCCCTGGGCGGGCGAGATCTATGTGGAGGGGAGCCGCCCTGGGCGGGCGGGATCCATGTGGAGGGGAGCCCCCCTGGGCGGGCGAGATCCATGTGGAGGGGAGCCCCCCTGGGCGGGCGAGATCCATGTG
>NW_027186290.1:955480-981497 GCF_028583685.1 Petaurus breviceps papuanus | reverse complement strand
CCCCTGGGCGGGCGAGATCCATGTGAAGGGGAGCCCCCCTGGGCGGGTGGGGATCTATGTGAAGGGGAGCCCCCCTGGGCGGGCGAGATCCATGTGTAGGGGAGCCCCCCTGGGCGGGCGGGATCCATGTGTAGGGGAGCCCCCCTGGGCGGGCGAGATCCATGTGGAGGGGAGCCCCCCTGGGCGGGTGGGATCTATGTGGAGGGGAGCCCCCCTGGGCGGGCGGGATCCATGTGTAGGGGAGCCCCCCTGGGCGGGCGAGATCCATGTGGAGGGGAGCCCCCCTGGGCGGGTGGGATCCATGTGGAGGGGAGCCCCCCTGGGCGGGTGAGATCCATGTGTAGGGGAGCCCCCCTGGGCGGGCGGGATCCATGTGAAGGGGAGCCCCCCTGGGCGGGTGGGGATCTATGTGAAGGGGAGCCCCCCTGGGCGGGCGAGATCCATGTGAAGGGGAGCCCCCCTGGGCGGGCGAGATCCATGTGTAGGGGAGCCCCCCTGGGCGGGCGGGATCCATGTGGAGGGGAGCTCCTCCTTACTCTCTTGTATACACAACCAGGGTTTGGCTTGGTTTGGCTCGTGCATGCCCATGTCATCTCGGCAACCTCTTTTGATGGACTGCATAGCCAGACTGGGATAGTTATCCTCTCTTTCTCACAGTGTCTAGAAAGGGTGAAGATCCAGGTTCACCCACAGCATTGGTGCCATGAACTGAGCTGGTGAGGCGGAGCCACCTTCCTTTCCACTTCCTCTGTCTCCATGGCCCCCCAAAAATGGACTGTAGGATTTGTTTCATTATTTCATTTGTCCTTTATGGTGCCGGGTGCAGGTTATGGAATCTCCACTAGACCCAGGAGCTTCAGTCATGAATTTAGGGAGCGTTAGGCCAGTCAGCTCAGTAGGCAAGCCCTGAAGTGCCAGGGTCCAGGGGACTCAAGCCCAAGGGGACTGGGTCTGTGCTGTGGTGGGAATGAGCTAATCTGTGAACTTAATCCTCTTCCCCTCCCCAAATATGAGGTGGTGGTGTAGAATATTGGGAGGAGGGGAATAAATTCTGCCCCCAATTATTTGAGAAAGGACGTGTGGATTTTTTTTCTTATAACTTTGATGTAAATATTCCTTTATAAAAGCTAATCCACTTCTTACATGGTTAAGTGGAACTGCAATCCAGGGTATCCCATAAAATTGAGAAAATGTATCATGGAGATCCATAGCCAATGGTAGAGAGAGACCCCTTTGTGGCCTGGAAAACCACTGGGGAGGGTAAGACATGCCATGCCTGGCTTCCAGGTAGTGGGCAGCAGAGCAGCCACCGTTACAACATGAGAGGTGGAACAAGCTAAAGTCAGACCTATCACGTACCCCGTTCCTGTAGCAGAGGGGCCCAGTGGCTTCCAACCAAAAACAGTTTTCCTTAGTCACTCTCTAGGGGAAGGTATACACAGCTCCCTCTTGGCAGCTTAGTTCCCTCCCAAATGCTCATTACAAAAAGACCATCAGGAATATCTAGCACACTTCTTTTTCAAAGGAAATAGTGATCAGAAATCAGATCTAAGTAGCCCATAGCCCACGCCGAGGTCAACAGGCCCTTTGACTCAGTAAGAAGAGAATAGGATAGAATGGAGATAGGGAGGGTGTGGGGCAAGGGTGTTGTGAGGCTCAGATGGGATGATGGATGCAAAGCCCTTCAAAAATCTCAAAGGGACATGAAAATGCCTATTATCATTAGTCTATAAGCCACAAAAGGTGGCTAGGTGACACAGTGTATAAAGCCCCTGTCAGGAGTCAGTCATCGTCCTAAGTTCAAATCTGGCCTCAGCCACTGACTAGCTGTGTGACTCTAGGCAAGTCACTTATCCTTGTTAATCCCAGAAATTCATGACCAAACAAGAGATAGAGAACATTATGAAATGCAAAATGCATAATTTTTATTACATTAAATCAAAAAGGTTTTGCACAAGCAAAGCCAATGCAACCAAGATTAGGAGGGAAGCAGAAAACTTGGATAGAATTTTTACAACTACTGTCTCTGATAAAGATCTCATTTCTAAAATATACAGAGAACTGAGTCAAATTTGCAAGAATCAAGTCATTCCCCAATTGATAAATGGTCAAAGGATATGAAGTTTTTAGATGAAGAAGTTAAAGCTTCCTATAGTCATATTGAGAAATGCTCTAAATTACTATTGATCAGAGAAATGCAAATCAAAAGAATTGAGGTACCATATCACATCTATCAGATTGACTAACAGGACAAAAGAGGAAAATGACAAATGTTGGAGATGTGGGAAAATTGGAACACTAATGAATTGTTGATGGAGTTGTGAACTGATCCAACCATTCTGGAGAACAATTTGGAACTATGACCAAAGGGTTATAAAAATGTTCATACCCTTTGACCCTGACATGCCACTTCTAGGGCCATATCACAAAGAGACCATAAAAATGGGAAAAGGACCCCCATGTACAAAAAATATTTATAGCAGCTCTTTTTTGTGGTAGCCAAGAACTGGAAATTGAGGGGATGCCCATCCATTGGGGAATGGCTGAACAAGTTGTAGTATATGAATGTAATGGAATACTATTGTGCTGTAAGAAAAGACGAACAGGCAGACTTCAGAAAAACCTTGGAAGGTTTACATTAACCGATGCTGAGTGAAGTGAGCAGAACCACAGTAACAGTCACATTTTGTGATGACTGATTTTGATAGACTCAGCCCTGCTCAACAATGCAAGGACCTAAAAAAATTCCAAAGGACTCATAATGGAAAATTCCATCCACATCCAGAAAAAGAACTATGGCATTCAAATGCAGATTGAAACAGACTATTTTCTTTTTTTTTATTTTGTTTTGTTTTTCTTTTTCATGGTTACTCCCATTCATTCTAAGTCTTCTATACAACATGACTAATGGGAAAATATGTTTAATAGGAATGTACATGTAGAGCCTATATCAGATTGAATGCCTTCTTGGGGAGGGAGGGGAGAAAATTTAAAACTTATAGAATTGAATGGTGAAAACTAAAAATTAATAAACTTTTTTTTTTTAAGCAATTGGGGTTAAGTAACTTGCTCAAGGTTACACGGCCAGTTATTTCTGGGTGTGGTGCTGAGTGTCTGAGCCCGGGATTCGATCTCCAGGTCGTCCCAACACTGGAATAAACTTGTTTATAATGGAAAAAAGAAAATCACAAAATAGAGCCACAAAGAGACATGACTGAAAAAGTTTCCAGACCTCCAGATTGGTGACGGCTTCATTTCCTGAGCCTTCTACCGCTCAGCTCAAACAATCCGAATAGAGCAAGATGGGGGTGTGTCACACATATTCTTTAATTTAATCTGCATTATTAACACTTTTTAAAGTGTGCTGTTGTTGTGCAGTGATGTCTAACTCTGTGACACCATTTTCTTTGTTTTTTGGCAAAGATCCTGGAGTAGTTTGCCATTTCCTTCTCTAGCTCATTTTACAGTGGAGGAAACTGAAGCAAACAGGATTAAGTGACTTGCCCAGAATCACACAGCTACTAAGTGCCAGATTTGAACTCAAGATGAGGAGTCTTCCTGACTCTGGGCAGGGGGGTCTATCCACTGCACTGCCAAGCTGTCCCTTCTTAAGTCTAGAAAATTAACAAAACAACAAATCGAGCCAGTTCTCAAAGGAGTTAGAGGCAGAGGGGGTCTGGGGGGGGGTCTGCTCTTACCCTCTCTAAGGTGGCAAGAGAAGGAATTCAGGTCCATGGTGAGAGCTGGTTTCCTCACGTGTGCATTTTGGAGAGATCTCCAGTTTGCCATCCAAAAGTCCATACTTGCCCCCAGAAACCTTTTGCAGCCTCCTTCTCTGAAGTGTCCATAAAATCTGAGAGGTTGTCCTTCATGGAATCTGCCCCTGGTTTGGGTGGAAGTGTGGCTGTATTTTTACATCTTACATAATATAAACCTCCTCAGAGCTGACCCCTTTCCTCCTTAGAACAAGCATTTACAGTCATACTTGACGGAAACAAAAACCAAACAAGGACGATGAGGGCTTTATCGAAATGAATCCAGATTAACAATGAATACCCAGTATCATGACCAGAGATCAGAAGCTCTGGGGAAATTCTCCAGCTGCAGACAAGAAAAGCTAAGGAGGAGTCCCTGCTCTGTGGGTGAGGGAGAGGGCTCTATTGTTCACTTATATACATGGGGGCTCAAAGGTCATGTCAGGTGTGTTATGGAAGGGAGACTTTGTTTGGTTGAATATTAGACTAAACAATCCTCAAGATCCCTTCTAAGTCTGATGATCTGGGATGGTGCCCTGAGCATAACAGCAAGAGAGAAAGAAACCAAAGTCACCTCCTAAGACAAGACACTGGTCAACAGATGCCCGCAGGGATGGAGAGAAGACAGGCCAAAAATCTAACCCCATGTTCATGCCTGGCCCTTGACCCAACCCTCACACACCTGTCTCACTTGCGGACGGCACCACCAGGACCCCTATTGTCAAGTTAGCTAATGTGGTTGAGCTGGGGCTCGGTGTCACATAATGTCTCTAATAGTGGAGGACTGGGTCCTCCCCTGGAGCCTGGTCAATGCCCAGGCTCTTTTTAAGGTTGCCCTTGAACTCCTTGTTCCTCAGGCAGTAGATAAGAGGGTTCACAATTGGAGTCAGGACTGTGTAGACAGCTGAAACCAGCTTATTTGAGCTCCGAGAGTCAATGGCCTGGGGACGGACATACATGAAAATCATGGCTGTGTAAAAGATGACCACCACCGTGAGGTGGGAGGCACAGGTGGAGAAGGCTTTCCAGCGGCCAGTGGAGGAGGGGATTCGCAGCACAGCCATGCAGATGTGTCCATAGGAGAGCATAGTGGAAAGGAGTGGGAACACCAAGATGATGAAAGCCAAGACAAAGTCCACCAGCTCAGCCGTGGAGAAGTCTGTGCAGGCCAGTTTGAGGATGGGAGAGATGTCACAGAAAAAGTGGTTCATGACATTGGAGCCACAGAATGTGGCGCTGGAGATGAAATAGACTTTGATCATGGAGACCGTGAAGCCACTAGCATAGGAGAAGGCCACTAGCCTCACACAGAGACCTGTGGTCATGATGACTGAGTAGCGTAAGGGCTGGCCGATGGCCACGTAGCGGTCATAGGCCATGGAGGCAAGAAGGACGCACTCACTGCACACCAGGGAGCTGAAGAAATACAGCTGTGTCATGCAGCCCATGAAGGAGATGCTTCTCCTCTGGAAGAGGAAGCCGTCCAGCATCTTTGGGAGGATGTCGGAGATGTACCAAACCTCCAGAAAGGACAGGCTTGCCAGAAAGTAGTACATGGGCTTGTGGAGAGCAGCACTGGTCCAGACCACAAAGATGATGGTGGCGTTCTCTGCCAGCACAAAGAGATAAGCCAGGAGGAAGAGAAGAAAAAGCAGGTACTGCAGCCACGGGGCCGTGGGGAAGCCCACAAGGATGAATTCTGTGACGTGAGTTATGTTCTCTCCCCTCATTGTGTGTTAGGGCTGAGGACAGCTGGGTCTGAGAAACAGCACCTTAGACAGGGTGAGACAGAGGCAGAAAGATGCTCAGAGAGAAAGCCTAGGCAGAGCTCCAGCCCTGCTCCTCTGACATAGGCTGGTTCCTGCCAGGTCCCTTCCTAGAGAGTTTCTTGAGGCACAAGGAATTCCAACTAGGTCAGGCAGAGGTCTTTGTGCTTTCCTCTCCCCCCTGCCTCTCCTAACCTTGTTGCCAACGTCCAAAGCTGGATCATAAAGCATCAGGAAAGGGTAGCCCACTGGGCAAATAGACATCCCTTTCAAGAAGTCAGATCCACACTGCCCCAGAATGACCCTCCATGAGATATGACTGTCTGTTCCCCATGCCTGGTCACCTACCCAGTCAGAACCTCAATGTTCTTATCTGTGAAAGGGGATAACAATCCATTACCTGCTTCCCAGGGTCATTTTAAGGAAAGATAAGTCTAACCTAGGAGGCACAGTGGATAGGACACTTGGCCTGGAGTCAGGGAGACCTGAGTTTAGGTCTGGCCTCAGATACTGACTAGCTGTGTGACCCTGCACAGGTCACCACCCTGTTTACCTTAGGCCACTGGAGAAGGAAATGACAAAGCATGCCAGTGTCTTTGCCAAGAAAACCTATAGACTGTGTGGTCCAAGAAGAATCAGGCATAGCTGAACAACCATGGCCGAAGGTACTAGGGGACATAATAGGGTGATGATGCAAAATTCATAAGCTTCGGGACAACCCAGGAAAGTTGAATGGCTGGAGAAGAAGCCTCCCCTAGAGATGGAGTAGGGCTATGTGGGTGGGGCACATCTGGAACTGGACAGCAAGCTGGCCATCACCCTGCCTCTCCTTGAGGTCTCCCAGGGCTCCTCTCCTCCAGTCCTCCCCTTCCCATGGGATGCCCTCCCAGTACGATCACACCTTCTGCTGGCTTGTGCTCTGAATCTCTGCCAGCCCCCCCACACACACACACACATCCACTCCACACACATTCACACCCCCCCCACAAACACATCTACTCCCCCATGCCCACATTCACACCCCCCATGCCCACATTCACACCCCCCCACAAACACATCCACTCCCCCATGCCCACATTCACACCCCCCATGCCCACATTCACACACACCCCCATGCCCACACTCTGCCACCCCCACACACATTCACACCCCTCCACGAACACATCCACCCCCCCCAGGCCCACATTCACACACCCCCACGCCCACACTCTGCCACCCCCACACACACACACATTCACACACACGCCCACACTCACACATCCATATCCCCATGTGGACATACAACCCAACTGAAAGGATCCTCACGTGCAGTTTTGACAGAAGCAACCCCTGCTATGCCAGTGAAATCCTCAATTCCTGACCTCAGGCCACTCCCATCTACCTGGAAGTGCTACCAAAAAGAAGTTAAACAGGTATTCCAAACAGCTGAATAAGCTGGGGAGGGGGATGGGCAGGCCTTGGTCAGGTTTGGGGGGGGGGGGTCCTGTCCTGTTGTGGAGCGCTCAGCCGATTTCACCTCAGGCACAGCTTTCCACCTGAAGCCAATGTACAATTCTGCTTAAGGAGAAAGCAGTTCCAAATTCATGTCATTGTAGTGTCCCTGGCTTTTGGAGTGGGTGCAGCAGGGGGTCGGGAGGTCCTTTTGAAAAATGATGCAACCATCCATCTATCCTAGAGATACATAATGTGGAGAAACTGAGAAAGGAGAGCCCTCATCAGCACCCCCACCCCCTCCCATCCTCTAGGCACTCAGGCTCAGAACCTTAAGTCATATGCTTCCCTGTTCCTGACCCTCCTCTCAAATGCAATCAGGCAAGCCCCTGTGGAGCTGCCTCCGGTCGCTCCCCTCTTTCCTTTACTCTGTGCAGTGTGACTCAGCTCTTTGGGTCTTAAGTCAGGGGATCCCCCTGCCAGGCTCTAACCAGTGTACAAATACCTTGTCACTGTCTACAGAGGAGGAGGCACAGAGGTGGGAATAGTGATATGGAAAGACATCTCTGAGCCCTGGCTCCTTCATCCGTGAAGGGGGCAATGATCTTTGGACAATCCATCCCAAAGGTCTTTGTGGGCAATGGGCCTGTCACTGTCCCCCTGATGTACAGCTCTGAGAACGGGCCTTCTGCTCCCCAGCGGCTCCCAGAGCCTGACTTTGCAGCCTTCCTAAGGACCAGTTACAGCCCCCATTCCCATTCTGCCCCCTGCCCCTTTTGTTTTGGTGCACCTCATCTCCCTCCCGGAGTGGATGTCCTCTCCCCCCCCCCATCCTTCCTCAAAGGCTCAGATTTTTTGTAGACAGCAGCCTGGGCTTCCTGCTTTGAGGCTGTCCCTGTCTGTCCCACAACACCACTCTGTCTGTAGGTCACATTCAGCCCCCAGAGAGCGTAAGCTTGCTGAGGAAAATGCCTGTCACACTCCTGTTGGCACACGCTGTACGTTTCATCCATATGGACTGAGATGAAATTTTAATTTTGTGAAAAGAGAGTATGTAAGGCAATGAATGAACTTCAAGCAATGGGCGAGAACTGGAAGGAGAAAGTTGGAGGAATGGGAAGAGGCAATGGAGGGGGGCCTGAGAGAGGGGGAAAGGAGAGCAGGAGAGAGCAGAGGAGAAGAGCCAGAGAAAGGTTTAGACGGGCCAGCCTCAGCTGGCTGGGCCCCCAGAGGCCCTGCCAGCTTGTTTCTGGGGAAGGGCTGCCCAAGCAGAGCTGAACCCTCTGACTGCAGACCCAGGGGGAGCTGGCATGGCTGGACCAGACCCAGGACTTCTCACCTTCCTTCTTCCTCCAGGTCCTATGGCGACTCCTCAGGAGTCTCCCTCCCTCTCTCCTTCTGAAGGAGCCTCCATTCAGGGACTTCCCAAGCACAGCCCTCACCCTCAGCCAAGACCTAAAGTCTGTGAAAATCCCTGTTCCTTATTTCCTTGTGGGTGACCATAGAGGACCTGATCTCAACCCCACCTCAATCCTCAGAGCTTTGGCTAGTCTCCCTCCCAGAAATCAACAGCCCAGCTTCCTGAAGGTTTGTTTGGGACTGGCACCCTCTGGTGCCAAAGGCTCGGGCAACGTCAGGAGAGCCAAGGAGAAACTTCTGCTGCTTTCTCCATGGTCCTCTCACCAGCCACATAAACGCTGCCCCTGCATTTCCCCTCCATCCCTGGAAGCCCCAGACCACTTTTTTTCCAGACTGACCAAGTAAGAGGAACACATGGCTGGCTGACCTGAGGACGGTACAGGACTGTGATGCTGAGAGCTGCTGGGGAGTGTGAGCAAAGTGGACAGAGAGACAGGAGAAGTTCTGAGATGTGGCCAGCTGGCTGACACCATGACAGAAATTCTCCCGTCTCCCTGGAGGCACAGGAGCCTGGCTATCCCAGCAGTGGGTCAGAGAGGAAGGGAAAGGGGCAGGGAGGCCTGGTCGGTTCCTTACCTGCTGTACCCCAGCCACAGCAGTGGCAGACACTGGCTCTCTCTTCACCCCAGGCTGGAGTCCCCGAACTCTAAGTCGAAACGCTCTGCTTCTTTGGCGGGAAGCAGACTGGTTGGCTTGGTCCCTGCTGTGATCCTGATGCGGTATTTGGGGAGCAGAAGGGAGGGATGGAGAAGACAGTATGGTACAGGGGCTGACTGGCCTCACTGTGCACCAAGGTGATTTTTCTACTGAAGCTAAATGACTCTGGGGTCCTGATTCCCCAGGCTGCCCAGATGTGACCACACCAAGCAGCCAATTAGAACAAAGTCCCTGGGGCCCCAACAGGGCCATTCCATGAGGAGCTGGGGGGAGTTGGAAGTCAGAGAGGGACCTCACCTTGGCAGAGGCAGGTCCAGCAGGGTCTGCCCTTCAGTCCACGCTCACGGTCCTGTCCGTCCCGATATCCCTGGTCCCTCCGTCACCCCTAAAGTAGACTTGTCTTCAGGCTGACCACCAGTCCAAGCCTGGGGGGTGGGGAAGAGGTAGAAGGAGGGAATCCCCGAGTAAAGGCCCCAGGACAACTTGGGTGGAAAGCCTGCTTTGCTCCTGTTGACTCTGTGTACCCTGGGTTAGATCGCCATAGTGAGCAGAAAACTACCCAGGGCCTTGTAAAGATCTCAGCCTAAGCCAAGACAGGCCAGTCACCTTGGGAGGAGCAGGGGTGTGTGTGTTGGGGGGGGGTGTCCCCTCGTTATCCACCAAAGAGCCCAGTGGGAGGGCCCCACAGCATCCCACCCACTCACCTGATGGGCTCTTCTAGACCTCTGGGGAGGCAGAAGCCACCGCCCGGAACGCTGTATCTTTGTCCCTTAACTTTTGTCATCCAGAGCATACGTTTCAGTAAGATGTCTGCCAGGAAAAGTTTCAAGATATGACATTTTATCATCCTTTTGGTTAAAGGTGTGGGGAGAATCTCTTCAGGGCACCAGTCCTGCTTCCTGGGACCTCCCAAGGCCTCTGAGTTACTGAAAATTGAAATTTAAATCAAGTTGATTTTTCTAGAAAATACACTGATAATTTTTTTCTGCCCTATCTTCTGGGGGTTTTCATTTTTGTGCCTTTTGTCTTGACATTTGGTGAGGGGATATAGCTCTTTTTACACAAAACATCTAACATTTTTGCACTGAAGATCAAGAAAAAATTGTTTTGCAATTTGGTGACTTTTAAGTTCTTACTTAAGTTTAACTTCTTAATCATGGGACCTCTGAGTTACCTTTGGGACCCCTTGTTATCCTGGGCTATCAGGCCAGAGTCCATCAGATCCTCACATGGAGGCCCTGAGGCCTCTCATCTCCATGGTGCAAAATGCACAGTGGTGTCAGGCAGACCTGAGTTCAAATCCAGCCTCACACGCTTCTGGCTGTGTGACCCTGAGAAAGTCACTACCCTCTATTTGCCCCAGTTTCCTCAGTTGTCAAATGAGGATAGTAATGCACCTCCCTCACAGGCTGTTGTTGGGATCAACTAAGACAGCCCTTGTCGAGGGCTCCCTTCCCATGGCCAGGCTCTCCCCCATCGTCCAGACTCTCTCCGGCTCACCTCGGTCCTTCCTCCATGATGGCCCCCAGAACTGTACTGACCTTCAGAAGGAGTCTGAGCAGGGCCAAGCAGACCAGGACCCCACCTCTCTATTCCAGGGGTCCTTGGTGTTATCATCATGCCCAACAAATCCAGATCTTTTTCAGAACTATTTTCTAACCGTATCTCCCCCAAGTTGCGCTTATGAAGGGGATTTTTCCAAGCCAAGAGGAAGACTGTCCATTCGTCCCTGTGGAGTGCTTTAACTTTCCAAGGGCATTTTAGACCCTGACTGACTCTCCCAGCTTGGTGTTGTTGGCCAAGCCATAGATAAGATTGGGGGCTCCTTGAAGTCCCCTCAAGCCACGTCCAGCTCTTTTTTCATTCCTTATCACAAACTCTGGGAGAGAGTGGGCACCTTCCATCAGGTTTGCTCTCATTTATTCCCTCTCCAGCTGGTGGTGAGGCCAGAGCCAGAAACCAGTCTCTCCTTTCCCTTTTGGATGAGAAAATTATCATCCCCATAAGTTAAGAAGTGACTGCTCTCTTCTAGCAGTGAGAGAGCTCCAACCGAGCCTAGGTCAACCAGGCTCCCCAGGGCTGCGGAGGCCTCACGCTGCTTTGCCAGATGGAAGGTCTCATTCTGCACTCTTCTGGCCAGATGGCCACAGGGTACTCCACAGAGAGGAGCCCTCCCCATTCCCCCTCTATTGACCTTCCTGTGGCTAGTCTCTGTCATGTTTCTTGACTCTTATTTCTGGACATTTTATCGATTTATTTAATGTGGACACCCCCACATGAGAAGGTCAATACCTTCTTCATATACAAGGTTTCCCCAGCCCCTACTTTATCTACCCTTCTTTATTTTAAAAAATGTTTCTCTTGAAATTTCTGAGGAAGTGGAATGGCACAGCCAATGAAACATTGGGCTGGAAGTCAAGACGACCTGAGTTCAAATTCTGTCCCAGACACTGTGATGTCATAATCTCCCTTGGTCTCAGTTTCCTTACTTGTCAAAATGTGCTAGCAGATGTAAATCTCTTCAAAATTTAAAATGCTAGACAAGTGGGTACTTTTATTGAGTGTCATTAACATGGGGATAAAATGGCCCCTACTCACAGAGTTGTTGTGAGCCAAAGCGAATGCGCAGGGGCACCATCAGCACTGTCATGGTCATTGTCATCTTCTGTAACAAACACAGGCCCATCCAGAACCACGCTCTAGTCGGTCTAGTGGTGGGCTCTCCCACCAAATCTCAGTGACCTCCGGGCGATCAGAGCGCCCTCCTTGCCTCAGGGCCTCAGTTGTTCTTTCTTGTGACCCAGGCTTTGAGCAGCAGCACACAGCCATTGAAGGCCAGCGCCAATGGAAAGGGGGCCATTTGTCTGATCTTTTCTTCTGTGAACTTCTGCCTGTCTCAGCAATTCTCCTAGCTCTCATGGAGCTTCTGTTGTGTATGTGGATATGCAGACAATCTGCTTCCCCCTTCCCTTTTAGATTAAAGCCTTATTGATGAGATAGGTGAAACTCTGCGACAGGTGGTGTGAATAAAAGCCAGGATGGCCTGGGTTCAAGTCTCTGACACATCCTGCATGTGTGACCCTGGGCAATCACTTCATATCCTGGAGATGTAGGTAGCTCAGTCAGATTGCACATTTCAGATACAGATATCCTCTCCCTGGACTTCCCTACTGAGCCCACAGGTACAACCCCAGGCAAATGCGTTCTTAGGATGTGCCTGGGCCAACCAGCAGGGGCAGGTGAGAGTCACCTATTTCAGTGAATATTGGGAGGAGGAGGAGAAGGAGGGGGAGGAATCTGTCCAACTGTGCAGCTCCAGAGGGAAGTAAAGTCCAGACTGGGATTCTTCACTGAGAGGGTGGGGAAGGCCAACATAAATGCAGCAACTTCTGTGTTTCAGTCTTAATATTTTATCTCTTAGACTAGAACTCAGAACCTGCAGAAGCCGTGTCCCCAAAGGAAAAGACCAAAAGAGCTTGTGGTCATTCAGAAGCAAAGCCAGCCTAGCCTGCTAGTGCCAGGTGGAATAATGCAGCCTCTCCCTCAGGTGCAGGCCATAAGAAGTGAGCATCTCCTGAAAGACAGCTCAGATACCGCATTCTGAGGACTTCGAGGCTCTGCGGTGTTATGAACTGGTCAACAACTAAGTCGAGTTAATGTGGGACACTCTCCTCGGGATGGGCTATTTTGGGGTTTGGGTTTTGAGCTTTCTGCATTTTTAAAGGTAATTTTCTTTTCAACTGGATGTTTTCTGGAAAGGAAAGCATCCTCTGGTTTTCATTTTGAAATCATTTTCCATTTCCTTCTCATTTTAAAACTATCTCATTTCTTCAATGAAATGGTTTCCCTTTTGTTTCCTGAGGCACACCCCAGGGGCTTAATCTACCCAGCTTGGAGCACTGTGCCCACTAAGGAGTTCACAGGTGCAATAGTAATGGAATTTAAAGGTCCCCCTGTATTGGCTTGGTTTTTGGATTGATTGTGTTAAAACCCAGAGCTTGTGAATCCCACTTGTGGGATGGACTTGTTGATGTGAAAAGAGAGTGCTGAACTGGGAGGAGCTGGTGACGTAAATTTAGAGAGACACAAGCAAAGAGAGAGGCAGAAGAACATTTTTGGAAGCAACATCTTGGAGGCAGAGAGAGACGGAGAGGATTGTTGAGGGCCAGTTTGAATTGCCCTGGACTTTCGAGACCTGCCCCCGGAACTGCAGAGGACTGAGGAGACATAGCTGTTATGCTGGTACTTTGTCTGTTTTGATGTTGTTTTGCCAGATTTGTTCACTGGTGAAGGACAGTGCTGTTGTTGCAGAGGTTCTGGAACCTGGCTGTTGGTTCAGAGCTCCTGAGACTGTTCTGCAGACAGAGAGTGAATTAATGAAGACACTGGCAATGTATCTTGTGGCCTAGCTAAGCTTTGTCTCCCCAGGAACAAAGATTGCTTGAGAACTTGCCTCCTGTCAAGATGAAGAAAACACCTCTCTTTGGGTATTAAATGCTGTGCTTAGCTTGTTGTAACTCTGGGGGTAGATTCAATTGTGATCCAAGGGTGGGGAACTTTTGACTTTTTTGCGCTCTGTGATTGAACAAATGAATGTACTTTACTTATGACTGGAAACTAATCTCCATTTGAGAAGAGGGGCTTTGTGATTGATTAAATGAATGTAGTGTCCAGGGGTGGGGTAGTACTTGATTGAATTATACTTGGAATTGCTGTATTTTGAATGATGCTATATTTTGATTTTCTTTGATCTTAATTTTTCACTGAATAAAATGGAGAGCACCTATGCTGGTATTTTGAACCTTGGGAAGTTGCCTTTGCTTGGTATTACAGCAGGAGCAAGTGAACCTGCCAGCCCCAGACTCTGCCCAGCCAGACCCTGCTTCCCATCCTACCATCCAGCCGGCTGTCTCCCCTCTCTTTGCTCTTCCACCCCATCCTGAATATGCTTTCCCACCTCTAGCCCTAAGAACAGTGATCATAATACGAGTAAGACATGCCAAGGCCATTTCGTGCCAGAAATGAAGCCAGAAAGATCAGCCATCTTCTGGCTGTGCTGTGAGGTCCTGCAGCTGTGTAGGCTGTCCTTCCCTCCTGAAGGTGGCCTCCTTGGGAAGAGGACCCACCCTGCTTCAGTATTTGTGCTCCTGCGCTTAGCGAAGTAGCCGGAACCACCACTCCCCAACTTCGCTGCTGCACGCTGTAGCAGCAAGCACCCCAAGCATCCTCAGGGTTTGCTGCCAATACAGGTTCTTGGATCTGCTTTGATAAAGGAAAGCAACTCAAAATGGGTTAACAAGCTTACTTTAATCAGTCAGACATATATCGTTTACCTTGTTCAGGGGAAAAGGTCAGCACCCCGAACTTCAAAGTACACAGACAGAATTATCAAGACAGAAACAGATCAAGTAGACAGATTTCAAACTGTCCAACCATTACATCCATACCCAGTCAACATCTGGGTTTCAACATCTGGGTTTTTTCAAAGCTGGGGGGCTCAGGACAACGGCTTCCCATAATCCATATCAAATCACACAACACTTCTCAAAGTGAGCCCCAAAACAAAGCTACACATCAGGGCTTATATAGTCTTCTCCTGGCTCAGAGAATGTAACAATCTTATTGACCCACTGGCCAATCAAGAAGTATCTCCTGAAAAACAAGCCTCCCACCCCAGGCTCCAGGTGCACCTTAGCATAGGGGCAGGGAAGATCTTCCAAATTTGCATTTCCATCACACACGCACAGCGGCACCCAAAGGATGTGCTAAAATTGGGAGAAAACCGAGCGGTCCAAGTCCCTGCAGGTAGCTCGGCTTCCACATGGGAGCCTCTCCCTCTGTTCAGCTTCACCTTGAGCTCTGCCCTAACTCATGATTAGAACACAGCCTGCCAAAGATCGGAGTAAACGACCCGGTGCTTTTCTCCGTCTTCAGCCCCGCGAGAGACCGCTGGTTCGTCTCCTCCAGCTGTCAGCCTCCCATCAGGCATCTGTGGCTCTGGGGGCGACCATACCCAACAGACCTGCTCATCATCTGTTTTCAAGATAGACTGCCTCCCATATATCACGTCACCCACAACAGGTAACAGAGAGTTCATAACCAAAAATGGTCTTTGGGTGGCTAGGTGGCACAGTGGGTAGAGCACGGCCCTGGAGTCAGGAGGACCTAAGTTCAAGGCTGAGTTCAAATCTGGCCTCAGACCCTTAATACTTACTAACGGCGTGACCTTGGGCAAGTCACTGAACCCCAATTGCCCTACCTTGCACGTGTTCTCTCAGAAAGTAATGAGTGTCCGTTACCTCACTGGGGGTCTCCAAGAAAAGGCAAGATGACCACAAAATTCCAGCACTACTCAGAGCTAGAATGACCACTTAGTCCAAGTCATTCTTGAAAAAGAATGTCCTCCAGGAAGCACAGGACGAAACCTAGTTGTCAACAGCTGTATTTGTTAAGCACTCCAAATCACTATTAAGCAAAGAAAAGACAAATGAAGCCAAACACGAAGCTTCACCTCGTACCCCAACTTGGCAAAGGGACAGAAATGGAGTGGCTGCAGAAAATCGGGCATATTTGTGCATGGTTGGCGGAGGTGGTTTAGCCATTCTGAAATGCAATGTGGAACTTTGCCCAGAGGTCAACAAACCATGTGTCCTCTTCAACCCAGTGATAGCCCGACAAGATCCGGAAAGATCAAAGAAAGAGGAAAGAGAGTCATACTCTCAGTACCTGGACCGCTGTCCACAGGGAAAGGTGCTGGAGGGTCTGCCCTGGGACTGGGGAGCTGGCGCAGATGTGCAGGAACATTCTTTGCTGGCCTCGCAGGGGTGTGAGAGCAGCCTTTCTGCTTAGGCAGAACGGTCGGCATCTTTAAAAATGCCTGCCTGACAACAGCCAGGGCTTCTGGTGCGTTAGTGTTTGAAAGCATACGATCTCCTTGGCAAAAAGACAAACATGAAACCATGCCTAGTAGATGTAATTAGCGTCATTAATTAATCATTCTCCTTGGCTGGATCCTCATCTAGGTCACACCCCCTAGCCCCAGGTCTTCTTTCTTCTCCCTCTACAACTTTTTTTGGTGATCTCATCAGCTCCTGTGAATTTAATGATCATCTCTGTGCTAATAACTCTCAGACCTGGGTATCCAGCCCTGACCTCTCTGCTGAGCTCTAGTCTCCAGGACCAAGACATTCAGTTCTAAATGCCTGTTGGGCAGGGTCCTCCTACGGTACTACTGAGCAACCCTAACATTTAATAAGTAACTATTGATGTGCCTGGCATGAGCAGCTACGTGGCACAGTGCACAGAGCACTGGACCTGGAGTCAGGAAGACTTGAGTTCAAATCCAGCCTCAGACACTTACTAGCTGTATGACCCTGGGCAAGTCACTTCACCCTATTGGACTCAGATTCCTCATTTGTAAAATGAGCTAGAGAAAGAAATGAAAAACCACTCCAGTATCTCTGCCAAGAAAACCCCAAATTGGGTCACGAAGAGTCAGATGCACTGAAAACAACAATAAATTATTAGCTACACTAATCTTGGCAGAAAGAGAGCTCCCGCATACATCAGCATCACAGAAGCCTCCTCTGCCTGCCTCTCTACTCCACGCCGCATCTCTGTCCCAGGCATGGATTGCATCCCACACCACTTATCTATTTCATTTTTCTGTCCAAACTGTCTGTCAGGTAGCCTCAGATGCTTCTCCTTCACTAACTTTGTCCAAATAGACTCAATTCATTTATCAACAAGAATTTGATTCATTATGTCGTTATTTATTTATTATTTATCAAGTTCCCACTGCCAAATGCTGTGCCAGGTGCTAAGTATATAGCCACAAAAGTGGAAATAGTTCCTGCCCTCAGGGAGCTTAGCCTGGCAAGAAAGCACAAACAGGTAGGAAGTCTCCTCCTCTCCCCCCCACCTTGTCTAAACAGGGGTGCTCCTTAGTTTCAGACAGAGTCATTGGATTTCCTAGTTTTGGGGGCAGGGGGGTGTAGGCTGTTCAGGGAAAACTAGCACCTCTGGCTGCAGAGCCCTTTCCAGGGCTGCTTCCCACCTTTGGTGTCCACCCGATTCACCCAACTCTCACTTGTGGCTCCCAGAAGCTGTAGAAAGTTCAGTGGCCACACCCCTAATAAACCGTATCAGTAAATGGGCTGAACGAGGCTGAAGGTAACTCATGGGTCACAAGCTTGTCAATGAGTTGGGTGGGGGGAGATCCACAAGCATTGCAGACTTCTTCTGGTGGAATGGGAGGATAAGAATCAGTTCTTTCAATGACCATGAAGGCGGCTGAAGCAGGTGCTGTGGAGCCACAGAGCTTGGTCAGACATCGAAGATGCCAAGGCCATCCACTGCATCTTGGGCCATCACCAATAATCTTGTCTTTTGTCTTGCCATTGGATGTTGATGACTCTGGAAAAGAAAGTGAAGTCAATAATTTCACATACCTGTCTCTCACTTAAATTCAATTTATGCATAAATTAAAAGATATGATTTTTAACTATCTCAAAGTCCCATGGTGACAAACAAAGATACAGGATTCTTGTTTCAGCCAGAAGGCAGATGAAATTCAGTTTTATGCTGATAGTAACAATCCAAAGCACATATGGCACATCTCAACTACTCAGTGCTGATGGAGCCACATTGATTAGTGATAAGGACATGATCCTAGAGACATGTGCTGAACACTTCCTTAGTGTTCTCAACAGACCATCATCAACCAATGCTGAAGCCACTAACCATTTACCTCAGGTTGGAGTCAATCCTTCTCTAGCTGAACTTCAAAGTGAAGAAGTTTTGAATGCCATTAGCTCCTCTCATGTGGCAAAATGCCTGGTCCTGATTCTGTTCAACTGAGATTTATAAGGCAAGGAGCCCAGGGCTCATACAAAAACTGACTGAAATTTTCCAAGTTATATGGCAAAAGGAGATTATTCCCCCAGGAGTTTGAGGATGTCTCCATTGTCCATCTCTACAAAGGAAAAGGAAACAGATTGTCCTATGACAATCATAGGAGAGGTCTCTCTCTTAGTCATTGCTGGCAAGGCTGTTGCCAGAGTCCACCTTAATAGACTGATCCTTTTAAGATATATAGGCACTGGGGTATAGAAATCCATCTTGTCCTACTAGAAAGTTAGGGGAGGATGAGGGAGGATATAAGAGAGAACAGATTGGGGAAGGGGTATTCAGTAGGCTCGGTATTTTGGGGTGGGGGTAGGGGAAAGATGGAGAGAAAAATTTGTACTCAAAATCTTGTGGAAATGAATGTTGAAAACTAAAAATAAATAAACTAATTGAGAAAAATTGGACTGATCTTTTGTCTGAAAGATGGTCATCTACCTGAGAGCCAGTGTGGCTTCAGAAAGAACTGAGGAACAGCTGAGATGGTGTTTGCTGCCCAACAACTCCAGGAGAAATGCCAGAAGCAGAACATATGCCTGTATACAACATTTGTCATCTTGCCAAAGATACCATCAGGCATGAGGACTTGTGGAAGATCCTGGCAGAATCTGGTTGCCTGAAGAATTTCATCAGCATTGTACATCAGTTTCATGAGAACGTGTTTGTCTGGGTTCTGGATAACCTTTCCCAGTCTCCAGTTGAGTGAATCAAGGCTGTGTGATTGCTCCCATGCTTTCTAGCATGGTATTTTCAGCCATGTTGTCAGGTGCCTTCAACAAAAATGGACACAGCATCAAAGTCAGCTACTGCACTGATGGTAAACTATTTAGCTTGAAAAGACTTCAAACTGAGACTAAAGTGGAGGGAGGGTTGGCGTGTGATTTTTGTTCAGATTATGGTGTACTCGATGCAACCTCTGAAGTTGAGATACAACAAATTGTGTATTGATTCTCTGCTGCTTGTTCTAATTTTGGCCTGACAATTCACACCAGGAAAACCCAGGTTCTCCCTCAGCCACTTCACCATCCATCCATGGAACCATCAGTTACAACAAATGGAGAAGTTCTGAAGGCTGTGAATAAGTTCACTTCCCTTGGCAGTGTGCTTTCCAAGGACATACACATTGATGTCGAGGTTGATATATGAATTGCCAGAGCTATGGAATTGATTGTAAGACATGGGAGACACTGGCACAGGACCACACAGTGTGGTGTGCCCTCCTTATCAAAGAAGACTCTATGCTGCAATATGAGCAAAGCAGAATCTCGGTAGCTCACATCTGAGATGAGCAAACTTGGAGCCATCTCCCTTCCTCTCCAAATGTTCATGTGAACTATCTGTACCTGACCTGTGGCACAGTCTTCCAGCTCACATTGGTCTGATCTACTCTAACTGGAGACACTGGATCTTGACCCCAACCAGTTCTTGGGGCACCCCTAAAAGTTTCAAATGGTTTCTTCTCTAATTCTATAGGTTCAAAACTCCATTCTGGAGAGTTCTCTCTGGTGCTCACCATCAGCAATTAGCACCTCAGTTCCATTGACCCAATGAACATTAATTAGCTTCTGCAAAAGGACATTTACTTCAGAGATAAAGCTAGAACAGAAGTACAAACATCCCCTCTTCCCCAAGACCTAGGGGCACACTCCCTCCTATACCATCTCATTCCCTGGGGACAGTGAGCATCCACCAAGTTAGCTTCTGAATTTGGTGTAATGATGGATGGGTGAGTGAGTTTGCATTTCTACTGCTGGGCTGCCTTTCACTTCCACTAGATGTAGCAGCAAGCACCCTTGCATACCCAGGATGGCTGCTAGCACAGGTTCTTTGATCTGCTTTTTTTTTAAAGCAATTGGGGTTAAGTAACTTGCTCAAGGTTACATGGCCAGTTTTTTCTGGGTGTGGTGCTAAGTATCTGAGCCCAGATTTGATCCCCAGGACATCCCGACACTGGGGCCAGTGCTCTTACTCGCTGAGCCACCTGGCCACCCCTAAGCAATTGGGGCTTGGCAACTTGCTCAAGGTTACACGGCCAGGTGTTTCTGGGTGGGTGCTAAGTGTTTGAGCCCAGATTTGATCCCCATGTCATCCCGACACTGGAGCCAGTGCTCTTACTCGCTGTGCTACCTGGTCGCCCCTTGATCTGCTTTTCTAAAGGAAAGCAACTCAAAATGGGTTAACAATCTTACTTTAATCATTCACTTAGTTCAGGGAAAAAGTCAGCACCTTGAACTTCAGAGAATGCAAACAGATATTACAAGCAGACAAAAAATATAAACAGAGAAAATAACACAGAAAACAACAGACCAACAGACAGGGCTTCTAGCTGTCTGACCATCACATACAGACATAGTTATTTAGTTACCAGAGAGGGAAGCACCAACATCTGGGTTTTCAAAGCTAGTCTCATCTGGTCAAATCACACAACTCTTCCCATAGGTGAGCCCCAAAGGAAAACCTCAGCTTAGGGTACACACCCACACACACACACACACACACACACACACACACATACATACACACACACCCACTTATACCCTTCTTCAGGGTCAGAGAACATAACCACCTTTGTGACCCACTGCCTAATTACAAAGTAATACAAGGTGTGGGCCTTCCTAAAAAACCAGCCTCCCCTAAACAAGCTTCTCTTATTGGGCTCCAGGGGAGGCCCATTAAAGGAGCAGGAAAGAGCTCCAAATTCCCTTACCATCGCACTAGGTCAGACAGACTGCTCACCCTTTGGTTTGTGACCAGTGCCACCTCCTGGTCTGCTGAAGGTTGTAAGGCCATAGCCATCTCTAACACTGCTTCACCTAAAAGCAGGAAGAACAGATACAGTAAAGGGGAAAATAGTAGCAATGTATGCTCCCGGACCATGTGGCAACAGCCTGGGGGGAAGAGGAAGGTCTAAGACCTCTGTCCACACTGAGCGTGACCAGCAGGAATGAGTGGCAGTCCTCTGCTGGGCTGGGTGGCGCCCCTCTGGACACAGCCAGCCTCTCTTCACTAGCCTAGCAGAATGGAGCTCAGGGCTCTCTGCAGAATCAGGCTCCCACCCCTTCTACATAGGAACTGCCCACTGGGAGGGGAGTCTCTCCAACCGTCTGGACACCATCCTCCTCATTCTACTTCGATTCTTAAAAGCCAGTCTGGGCCTCGTGCATCTGTTCGTTCCTCCGGTCCAAATGCGCTTGACATATTTGTGGCTATTAGTCCTGATTCTCTGATTGTTCCTGACTGGTGGCTGGTGTTCTGGGATCTAAAGGCTGTGACCTAAATGCTGATGAGGTCGTTCCAGGACAGCCTCCATGCCTGGCCCTGCCTTTATTCCCTGAAGGAGGGGAATGAGCAATGCTGAGGTGCCTTCCAGGTGTCAGGAACCCCACTGAGTGCTGTGCACTCCTGGGCCAGGCTCATTCACAGACACTGCCCTACCTTCCCTGCCCCCTTTTCCTTCAGTGGGCAGCGGTGAGGGTAATGCAGCCGTGTCCCTGGGGTCTTTACTTTCTAGCCCTGGGCTGAGAGACTGTGTTCTTGGATACTTGTCTCAGAAGACAAGACCACAGGATTGTTGTCATCAGGCCCACACATGACTAGCTGCCTCAGCACCAACAAGCAAGGACTCACCAATCAGCCCACTCGTCCCTTAGCGGATAATCTCTCAGCTGATAGCTTCCGTGGCTCCTTCCTGTCATTCTCTGGAGGACAAAGCGTTTCTCCTCAGAGCGTCCGATTCAAGGCAACAAGTGTTCATAGACTGCAGCTATGTGCCAGTCACTGTGATAAGCTCTGGGGGGAGGTGCATAAAGAGAAAGAAAACCAATCCCAGCTTTCAGGAAGCTTGTATTGTAACGCAGGAAGGGAGTTGAAAAGTGAGGGGTGTGGGAGCAGAAGGAAAGGATCTAAGAGGCAGCAGAGAGTCAGAAGCAGAGGAAAGTGGAGGATGGATGAACTGGGCCATTACCCCAAATGGAGGCTCTAGGAAGAGCTCACCAATGGGAGGAGGTGCCTCCAGGCTAACAGAACGTTCTAGGGTGAGAAAGCCACATGTGCTGAAGGAACTCCCATGCTGAGAAGGCAGCCACAGTGTGATGGCAAAGTCTGGAGAGCTCCAGAGCTAGCCTCAAATCTCTTCTTAGCTCTGCTTGTACCGCTGCCCCTTTCTTTCTTTTCTCCTCCTGAAAAGGCTGTCGGATCTTCCCTCCTCCATCGCAGACCCACTTTGTACCCCATAACCTGAAGCATGACGGGACATCGTCACATTCCCTTCACCTTCCCTTCTAGGAGGGAGGTCAGTCCACATGTGGAACACCAAGACTATTTGACTGTTGCAGAAATACAAACCTCCCACACTCAGTGCAAGTCACTGCAAATGCCCCTGTGCTCCACTCCACTAGAGATGTCCAGCCTTATTTTTTTTAATTACTTACGGCTGTTTTCTCCCCATCCCTAAACCCTGGCTAGAACTTTTTCAATGCACTGATCTTTCACTAGCAATGACAACCTGAAAGAACTTTTCTTCTTTACCCTTAAGAATTCTCTATTCCCATGTCACCTTTCCCAGAACCAAGCTCCTCCTCAGCAGCTGGTCCCAGCCACTCATCGGCTTTATCAGTTGCTTCACCCTCCACTTATTCCACCTGCCTGTTCTTACCCCGCTGTGCTGTCTTGTCAGTTCCTCCTTTCCTTCCTGAGTCATTTCTTCACAATCTTGCTCTTTGTCAGCCCTCCTTGAGTGTCCTTTTCCTTCAGCCATCTCCCAAGGAAGCCAGAAGTACACTCCTGACCCAGAAACAGTCCTTCAAACTTTCTGAAATCTCTCCTCTCATCCCCAGATTCATTCTCCGGGTCCAATCCGAACTGCTGCAAATCCTTCTCCTTCTTGTAGAGCTCAAATCCTTTTCTTCTGATCTGTCCCCAGAAGCCAGATTTCGCCAAAGAGAATGGGGTGTTCTCTCATAACCTGTTGGTACCGACTCCCCTGTAGTCATGTTTGTCCTGCCATTTCTAACACAAAGGATGTTCTCCTTGGCAGAGAACCCAAAAGCTGAAAGCAGAAGGGAAGGCTTTACCTTCTCCCTGTTGCCAGGTGTCATGATTCTGTTCACCTCCAAGCATGGGCCCTCATCTTCCTTTTGCCAACAAAGTAGGGGTTTTTTTAAAACCTGATTTTATTTCCTCTAGATTAACTTTTAGCACCTGCTCTGGGATACTAACCCAAACCCTGATTCACATCAGAAAGTCGAGTCCTTGGAACAAGATTAAAAAGGGGGAACTTGTTTTCTCAGAGTGTATGGGTATCCTCGAGGGGCTGAGAGTTTGTGTGTCTATCCATATGTGACACTTGCTACCCTGGCCTCCACTGTTTGCAGGCCAGGAATCCTATTTCACCTCTCCCCCGGGGTTCTCTGATATTCCTGAGGAGGCTTGAGAGTGCCTTGGCTCTCTGACAATAACAGTAGCCTCTGCCAATGGTAGGCCCACAAGTGTAGGAGAGTGGGCACCCCAGCTCCATTTAACTACTAATGGCTTGCACAGAGGAATGTTTCCTTCAAAAGTTATCATTGCAAATATGCAAAGCTACTCTCTAATATGTAGGACTTAATCTGTCCACCCCACCCATATGTGTACCATCTCATATTCTGGGGAGCGAAAGGGGATCAGGTTCCCAACTTGGTTTTGTCCGAAATCCAAAAAGCTCCCTTGGACTGAAGCCCCAGGGACTCTGGCTACTCCCAGTTTCCTCCAACCTGGAATCCCTACTCCCTGGTCTGCAGGGGGTCACCACCTGCACTGGAAATTGAGAACAAATGACAAAGAACACAGACCCCAGGCCCCTTTCTGGAGCCAGGGTAAAAGAGTGGAGGGGTAGATGGTATCCTCCATCCCAGTTTTGTTCATGGATACTGCATTATGAGTGAATTTTGTGTGATCTTCACCCTCAAGACACCTTAGGAAAGAGATTGACTGTCCCAGTCTAGCAGTCTTTAAAGATGCAGCCAATCAAAGGAGGCCACCACCACCCATATAAAAGGGGAGAACAGAGAAGCAGGGCACCTGTTGGGTGCTTTGGGCAAGTTCCAAAGTCCTTATTACATATAGTCATACATACGCATGTCTATGTACAAACAGCAATATATATCACACATATCAATATGACCAATTGATAATAGGTACAAATATTGTGTGTATTATCAATTTGTATTTATTATTAATGATACCAATTTGTCATCCAGACAGTTACAAGAAACAGGTATTCACCATAGTTATAATAAGAATAGTTGGTATAAAATTCCCCATCACAAGTCTGGAGCAGATGCTCCCACAAATCCAAAGAGTCCAAGGAAAAGAGGGACCAAGCCTAGAGAGAGAATTAGGGCTAGACCAAGGGGCCATAGCTCTTGGTTCCTTGAACTCTCGGGGACTCATGAACTTCTCCTTGGGGTTGAGGTGGAGAGTAGGGGGGGTGGAGCTTCTTTTTCTTGACTCTTGGTCAAGGTTTGAATCTGCTTTTCCTCATCAAATTCAGTTTCTGCTACAGACAAAGCTGTTCTAGGGAGTCTCTTTGGACACCAGTGGAAAACTCTGGCCTTCCAAAGTTCATAAAGTCCTGCTCTGGCCAAGAAGGAAGGAGGCAACTGAACACAGGGCCAGGGCTCTGCTCTCCTCTGCAGGACCAGGGAATTCTCTTGCCCTCTTGGAAGAGGCAAACTCATCAGCAGGGCTCCAATGACTATGGATCAAATCTGGGCGGCCAGGCTAAAAGTAAAGACATATTCAAAACGAAGATGAAGCAGCCTCTCTAAGCATCAGGTTCTTCATTGTAGACTCTATTGATGATACCTTTAGCACGGTGTTCTTGTGGGGACTAAATTAGATCATTCACTGTTCAGCACTTTCCTGTGCTAGGGTCTGAAGATATAAAGAAGCCGTGACTGGCTCTGCACTCCCCTCTCTAGATACATTTCCTACCCAGGAAACTAAGGGAAACAAGTGACTGGGATGCCTTTCTCTACTGTCATCAGCTCAAATCCCATTACTGGTATGAGTTGGTCAACAAGCATTTATTAAGTGCCTACTATGAGTCAGACATTGTGCTAAGCATTGGGGGAACAAAGAGAGGTAAGAAAACATAGTACCTTCCCCTCAACAATCTCACAGCCTAATGGGAGATTCAACATGCAAACAACTATGCACGACTAATACATAGATGGGATAGATTGGAGATATTCAGCAGAGAGAAAGCTCTAGCATTGAGGGGGATGAGGAATTAGGGTTCTTGTAGAACTCCACCTTCTAGAGTGGGATTTTAGTTGGGACTTAAAGAAGTCCAGGAAGCCAGTGGGCAGAGCAGAGGAGGGAGAGCAATCCAGGCATGGGGGATGGCCAGAAAAAATGCCTTGACCTGAGAGATGGAGGGTCTTGTTCATGGGAGAGAGAGCAAAGAGGCTAGGGTCACTGGGATGGAGAGTTCATGTTGAGGAGCCAAGTGTAAGAAGGCTAGAAAGGGGGAGGCTAGGTGACACAGTGAATAGAGCACCAGCCCTGGAGTCAGGAG
Organism: Petaurus breviceps papuanus; assembly: GCF_028583685.1. Taxonomy (NCBI): domain Eukaryota; kingdom Metazoa; phylum Chordata; class Mammalia; order Diprotodontia; family Petauridae; genus Petaurus; species Petaurus breviceps. Next base: position 956,007 of record NW_027186290.1, on the reverse strand, counting down.
GACCTGAGTTCAAATCTAGATTCAGACACTTGACATTAGCTGTGTGACCTTGGGAAAGTCACTTAACCCCAATTGCCCTACCTTCCCCTCCCCAAAAAACAAAGAAGAAGAAGAAGGAGAAGAAGAAGACTTGAAAGGAGGTAGGGTGCAGGTTATGAAGGACTTTGAATGCCAAACTGAGGGTTTTGTATTTGATCCTGAGGGAGACATGGAGAGCCACTGGACTTCAAGGAAGGGTGGGGTGGGGCTTAGAGTTAGGAAGATCACTTTATCATCAGGGGAGGATGGAGTGGAGTGGGGAGAGACTGGAAGCAGGCAGACTTCACCCCCAGCAGTTATTGCCATAGTCCAGGTAAGGAAATGAGAATCTGTACTGGGGGGTGGGGGAAGGGGATAGGGTCATAGGAGAGAAGGAGGGTAGGAGAGATGCTGAAGAGGCAAAATCGACAAGAAATGTTGTGAGATGAAATGATCGGAGATGCTGCAGAGGTGAAACTGACCAGAGATGCTGCAGAGGTGAAACTGAC